>NC_057844.1:36667424-36970454 GCF_910594005.1 Cervus elaphus
CAACAAAACAGTAAAAGAATAATACATCATGCCAAGTGGGATTTATTCCTGAAATGAAGTATGAGTATCAATTAATGTTATACAGCATATTAACAGAAAGAAGAAAACCCCCCACAAGATCCTCTCAAATTATAGAGAAAAAGGATACGACAGTCTCAACACCTTTTCAGGATAGAAACTCTAACAAGGAACTGAGGAAAACTATACCAACGTATAAAACTTACATAAGAAAAACCCACAGCTAACATTACGCTGGATGATGAAAGACTGACAGCTTTTCTTCTAAGGACAGGAGTAAGAAAAGGGTGTGAGAGTTTACCGCTGCTATTTAATATACTATTTTAAGTTCTAGCCAGAATTAGTAAAAAAAAAAAAAAAAAACAACATAAAAGCCACCCAAATTGACAAAAAGAAAGTGATGTCTTTTTGCAGATGACATGATCTTATCAGTAAGAAAGAGGGAGAAGAAAGTGAAGTTGCTCAGTTGTGTCCGACTCTTTCCGATCCCATGGACTATAGCCTACCAGGCTCCTCTATCCACGGGATTTTCCAGGCAAGAATACTAGAGTGGGTTGCCATTTCCTTCTCCAGGAGATCTTCCCAACCCAGAGACTGAACCCAGGTCTTCCGCATTGTAGGCAGACACCTCACCATTTGAGCCACCAGGGAAGTCTTATAGGTAAAGATGTCACAAAAATAGTAGTAGGGCTAATAAATAAATTCAGCAAAGATACAGAATACAAAATGAACACATAAAAAATCAGATACATTTCTACATACTAACAATGAACAGTCCAAAAAGGAAATTGAGAAAACAATTCATTTTACAAAAGAATAAAAAGAAGACTGTACTCAGGAATAAACATGACTGAGGCTGCAACAGACTTGTACACTTGCTGTATACTACATAACACTGCTGAAATTAATGAAGCCAAAATAAATGGAAAGATCTTTTATAATCATGAACTGGAAGACTTAATATTTGTTAAGATGTCAATACCCAAAGCAATTTACAATTCAAAGCCATCCATATCAAAATTCCAATGATGCTTCATGTAGAATAGAAAAACCCATCCTAAAAGTCACAGGAGATCTCAAGGGACCCCAAACTTCCAAAACAATCTTGAGAAACAACAAAGTTGGAGAGCTTACATATCCTGATTTCAAAATTTGCTACAAAGCCACAGTAATTAAAACACTGTCCTACTGCCACAAGGACAGATGGACCAATGGAAGAGAATAGAGAGCCCAGAAATAAATCTTCACAAACATGGTCACTGAGTTTTGACAGAAGTCTCAAGACCATTCAATGGAGAAAAGACCCATCTTTCCAACAAATGGTGCTGGGAAAACTGGATATCCATATGGTAAAGAATAAAGTTGGACCCTTCCTTTACACTATATACAAAAATCAGCTTAAAATGCCTCAAAGATCTATACGTAAAAGCTAAAACTGTAAAACTCTTAGAAGAAAACACAGTTGGAGAAAGTTTCATAATTGAAGATTTGGCAACAATTTCTTGGATATGAAACCAAAACACAGGCAACAAAAGAAAAAACAGATAAATTGGACTTCACAAATTAAAAACATCTTTGGATCAAAGAATGCTATCAAGAGAGTGCAAAGGAGGGATCTGCCTGGTGGTCCAATGGCTAAGACTCCCAGTGCAGGAGACCTGGATTCAATCTCTGGTTGGGAAACTGGATTCCACATGCCACAACTAAGAGCTGGCACAGCTAAGTAATTTAGTTCAATAACAACAACAGACAACCTACAGACTGGAAGAAAATATTTGCAAACTACGTGACCAACAAAGGCTTAATTTCTAAAACATACAAACAGCTTATACAGCTCAACAAAAAATTAAAAAATGGGCTAAAGACCTAAACTGACATTTCTCCAAAGAAGACCATTACACAGATGGTCAACAGGCACATGAAAAGATATCCAATATCACAAATTATTAGAAAAATGGAAATCAAAACTCCAATGAGGTATCCCACTTCCCACAAATCAGAATGGTCATCATCAAAAAGTCTACAAATAAATGCTAGGCAGTGTGTGGAGAAAAGGGAGCCTTTCTATACTGTCAGTGGGAATGGAAACTTGGTGCATTCACCATGGAGAACAGTATGGAGGTTCTATAAAAAACTAAAAATAGTAACCATATGATCCAGCAATCCCACTCCTGGGCACATATCCAGAAAAGATGAAAACTCTAAAACTCAATACATGCACTTCAATGTTCAAAGTACTCAAAGTAGCAATATTTACATTAGCCAAGACAAGGAAACAACTTAAATGGATAAAAAAGATGTGATATATGTACATGATGGAATATGACTCAGCCATAAAAAAGTATGAATCAATGCCATTTGCAGCAACATGGATGGACCTAGAGAATATTATACTTACTAAAGTCAGACAAAGAAAGACAAGTATCATATATTGCTTTTTTTTTCATATATCACTTTTATGTGGAATATAAATGAACTTACTTACAAGTCAGAAACAGACCCACAGACATTTAAGGGTAGAAGGGACAAATTAAGCATTTTGGATTAATAGATACACACTACTATATATAAAGTAGATAAAAAACAAGGACATACTGTACAGCACAGGGAATTATATGCAATATCTTGTAATAACCTATGATGAAGAAGAATATGTATAACTGAATCACTCTGCTGTATACCTGAAACTAATACTGTAATTCAAACATAATTCAAATTCAAACTAATACTGCACTTCAATAAAAAAATTTAAAACCACAAACAAAAGGCAAGCCACAGGAAGAAGAGAAAATATCTCAAAATGATACATCTCACAAAGGATTGATAGCCATAATGTATAAAGAACTCCTACCCCATCAATAACAAAATAAACAATCCAAAAATGGGCAAAGGACTGGAATACATATTTCTCCAGAGAAAATACACAAATGGTCAACTAATAAGCACATGAAAAGATGTGCTCCACAATACTAGCTATCATGGAAATGTAAATCAAATCCAAAATGAGATACCACTTCATATCCTCAAAATGGCTATTCTTTTCAAAAAAGAAAATAAAATGTTGGTGAGGATGTGGAGAAACTGGAACCTTTGAGCACTACTGGTGGAAAAGAAACATGTGCAGCCATCACAGAACACAATCTGGTAGTCCTTAAAAAGTTAATCATAAAATTATTGTATGCCACTAAACTATACATTTTTTAATTTCAGTTTTATTGGACTACAGTTGATTTTCAATGTTATATTAATATTAGTTTAAAATTATTAACTAACATTAATATTAGTTTCAGGTATACAGCAAAGTGATTCAGTTATACATATAATCTTTTTTTAGATTCTTATCTCATATAGGTTATTACAGAATACTGAATACAGTTCTCTGTGCTATACAGTAGTTTCTTACTTATCTTATATATAATAGTGTATGTTCATCTCAAGCTTCTGATTCCTCCCTCCCCCCACCACTAAACTGTACACTCTTTTTTTTTTCCTTTATTTTTATTAGTTGGAGGCTAATTACTTTGTACACTCTTAAATGGTTAAAAAGGTAAACTTTATGATGTATATTTACCACTATTAAAAACATTTAAAATGCATGCACATGACTTTTCACCTTTAAACTCCAATACTTTGGCCACCTGATGCGAAGAACTGACTCACTGGAAAAGACCATGATGCTGGGAAAGATTGAAGGCAGGAGAGGGAGAGGGGAGAAGATGACGACAGAGGATGAGATGGCTGGATGGCATCACTGACTTGACTGACATGAGCTTCAGCAAGCTCTAAGAGTTGGTGATGGACAGGGAAGCCTGGTGTGCTACAGTCCATGGGGTCACAAAGAGTTGGACATGACTGAGCAACTGAACTGAACTGACCTATCACTTAGATACTATAAATACCAAATGTGAGATATCATAAATATCAAGGAATAAAGAATATCAACTGATTCATTCAGTGTGTTGAACCTATGTTCTGGGCATTCCAATTAGAAATTATAACAAGAAACAAGAGTCAAATAGACAAGCACCATTTCTAAATACCAATTTATCACAACTTTTATGAGTCTGTCTCTTAAAATGTACAATGTGATTAAAGACCATATATATCAACATTCTTAAAAAGGATGGATATAAAACTGTATGGTATGTGTTTAGAAAAATCATTATTATTTGCTGTTGATGCAAATAAACACATAAAAAATGATGGCATTATGTACATGAAAATGTATGTTTGCATTTTCCCAGTATGCTGAATTCTACAACAGGATTCAGAAATAGACAGTATTTTTCTGTGCTGCTTTAAGAAGGATATTATTTAACAGCTTTGGGACCAGAAGGCAAATAGCCTAAATAAATAAATAAATAATTTTTCTTCGTTTCGAAGCTGTAGACATCAGCCTGTAAGGGAACGACCCATTATCTTCTAAACTTGTTTAAAATCTACTAATTTTTTTCAATCTATGTAGAGAAATAAAATGACAAGTTGATGTTAAAAGCTTCAGTTGCACTGAGTCTATATTTTTAACTTATTACCTGGAATCAAGAGAAGTGAAAAGCTGATCAAACTGCTTCT
Organism: Cervus elaphus; assembly: GCF_910594005.1. Classification (NCBI taxonomy): domain Eukaryota; kingdom Metazoa; phylum Chordata; class Mammalia; order Artiodactyla; family Cervidae; genus Cervus; species Cervus elaphus. The sequence goes on from NC_057844.1 coordinate 36,672,015, forward strand.
CCAGAACCTCTGTAAGACAGACTGTCTCCTCTTCTGTCTGACTGTGTATGTGTTCAAGCATCTGGGGAAAAGATAATACAAAGACCTAATCTAGTATTTTTATTTTGTGGGAGTTATGTTTTTCAACATAATTTTGAAAAGTAAAAGGTACTTTTTGGACTCTTTTCAAAATAAGAACAGAAGAGATCAGATGATAAAAATGGGAAAAATCACATGGTTAAACTTTAAATCCTTGTTCTTGTCAGCAAGATCACATCTTTGTTAGTACTTTCTAGTGATAAAATTTGCAAAAAGGACTAGAAAACCCACTAAGTTTTCTGAACTTCTCATCACTTTTACTCAGTACAGGAAATGGATCATTTTGGATAGCTAAGTTTCTCTCTGGCAGGATTCCTTAAATTTATAAAAACTTAAAATATAACACTAGGGGCTTCACTGGTGGTCCAGTGGTTAAGATTCTGCACTCCCAATGCATGGGGGCATGGGTTCGATCCCTGATCAGGGGAGTAAGATCCTGCATGCCACACACTAAGGACAAAAAAAACCCTATATATATATGCACACACACACATTTTAATTAAAATGTTAACTATTCCACAAATTTCCTTGTATTTTAAACAAAGACTCATCACTTGAGATCTGTGACCTTTTTTTCCTTTTAATCTTTCCTTTTTGAAATGGTAATGTCTATTCTATGCCTGTCCAATAAATGCATTAATATTTTAGAAGGAGACAGTTTACTAGTTTCACACATTCACAGCTGGAGAGGAATTTTGCCCCAGCATGAGTCATACCCTGAATCTCACCCATACCTGATTTAGAAGATACTTAGATGAGATTTTGGACTTAGATTTGACGCCAAAATTGGTTAAAAATTGGGGGGATGTGAGATGCAGTAAATGTATTCTGCAAATACATATGTTGAACTCTTAAATTCTATGTTAGCTACAATCTTTTGAATGCCTTGGTGGTGAATTTGCTGTTGGTAGGTGCAAGGAGCTTGTTCTCTGTGAATAAATGAATGAGGGAAGTCTGTCTCTTGGGTTAATGGGCCAAGAAAGAAAAGAACCTAAAACTATGTGTAATAGTATACAGCCAAATAATGAGCAGTATAAGAAAAGTGATCTGCAATGCTTCCAAGATAAAAAATTCAGCTCACAGCAAACAGAAATTATAGCTCCTTAACAGAGCTTCAATTTCAGCAGGCTGCCAACACAAATGGTATGAAACTAATCCTAGGAGGCCATGAGTTTTCCATTCTTTTGTATGTTTCTCTCTCACTGGATTATGTAAGCTCTACCTATAATGCTAAGCTCTGCCTTCAATGATATACATTAAAAGGGAACATGTCTTAATTTAGGATAGAATGTAACTTTCCAGAAAGCTTACTTTTACAGCAATACTTAATTGTTCAAAATTTTGGCCTGCTATCTTCAATGCTTCATCAATCTCTTCCACAGTTTTACTTTCCTAAGAAGGGGGAGAAGAACCACATACAAATACAAAACATAAAAACAGATGCTTAGATAGACTGTAACAGTAGCAAAAACATCAAGCTACGATTTTGTTTACAAAAGCAACCTAGATCCATTACAGCAATCTGAAAACATGCAACAATGAACATTTTAGAGTTTTGCTGATAGTATTCCAGATTTTTTTTTTTTTTAGGTATCTTTCTGAAAAAATGGGATTATGTCCTATAACCATTTCGCAACTTAAAACTACCTGAAAAAAATTATCATGATCATAAATAATACACATAAACAGCAACAGTTTTTAAGAAAATGAAGATTATAATCAGGCTATGTTAAGATTTAAACACTGGGGACTTCCCTGCTGGTCCAGTGGTTGGGAGTCCATGCTACCAATGCAGGGGGTACGGGCTTGGTCCCTGGTTGGGGAACTAAGATCCCGCAAGCCGGGTGGCGTGGGCAGAAAAGAAAAAAAAAAAACAAAAAAAAACACTAAAATTAACGTACAGAAATTCCTTGATAAAAACAAAAGAAAATTCTTATGGGGAAAAAAGAAGGATTTAAACATGGAAGACAGTGCTCTCTCCTCCCCCAGCCCACGAATAATCTCCTTAACAAAACGACTTAATAGTCCACTCAACAGCACTTTGGAATTTGTTCTGTTTCTAACCTTCAATTAAAAGAATATATTATGTAAAGTTATCACAAGCCATAACTGATAAAATTCAATACTCCAACAAGAATTACATCATTATCAGTAAGTGCCACTAGGTCTCTTGGTTGCCGTTAAAATAACTGGAAAATCATACTTAGAATCTGGAAACTTGTGTCTTATACAAGTTTCATAAAATCTGAATTCAGTAACTAGGTTCAAAGGGAATACAGGTAAATATCAAGAGCACTAACAGCTGATCAAAGGCAGAATGTGTTGACTTGGGAAGAAAACAATTGTTGAGGCATAGTTCAGAATAAAATAAGAGACTGAAGCAAGGAGAGCAGGTTTACCTTTAAACTTCCCCAAAGAATTTGAATTATAGGACCTTTGAGAGCACAGGAAAGTCAAGCTACTAGAGAAAAGTAAAAATGGTTGGCCTCACTTCATGAATTACATTTTTCATACCTCTATTACAGCTGATAGGTTCAAAACAGTCCTGGGTGTGGAGGCTGAATGTTCTAAACCAACAGTTTGTTGATGAGAAGTCTTTTCCAAGTCCTGAGAACAATTCCTCATCCTGGAAAATGTCAGGTACATTATTTTAAGTATAAATATTAACATAATGGTTTTAATCTTCTATTTTGATTTTTACCCTCTATTAAAAATAATTATGATGACTTATAAGGACATTTACAATGAGTTCTCAATTATCTGTGAAAAGCAAAGAGAAGAAAATCATGACTAAACATGTTTTCATAAAAAAGCTAACTTTACTCAAGAATTCAACTTCCTAACCAACTCCTAAAAGTAATAGCTTATAATATAAATTGTGCTTTAATTTCTTAATCCTTTCTCCTTCCCTGGTATTTTTTGGTAGAGATGTTGATAATCACTTAACTGTCTGAAGCTCAATTAAAATAAGTAAGTAAGTATACACACAAATGCCAGCTATTAAAAAATGTACTAACAGGCCTGGCTAATGAGGTAATAAATTTACTAGGTAATTTTAAATGAAAAGCAAGCTACATTTCTTGTCCATAGATGATAGAGTTTTTGCCCATTTTTATCTTTATATCCCTACATTGGCTAGCACACTGTGTTTGGTGAATAAGTTAATCATAGCCTAAAACAGCTCATAGAACAAACTATGATGACTGAATGTTACTCTCGTAGGAAGAAATGATACACAAAGTAATTTTTAAACATTTGATTACTTAAAAAGTGGATATCCATGTTCTTGAAAACATGTGAATGCATTAGCCATAAGGAGTCCATCATTCCAATTCCTGTTTCAAAATATTAAAGAAAAATCAGGAAGGCAATGCATCATGTATCAAGAAACACTTCTATTTTAAAGCATATCACTATTTAAATCAAACTCTACTAAAATTAGGAAACAGGAGTTTTTAACCTAAGTACACTTGACATGGAGAACTAATTTGAAAACTGGTAATTTGGAAAAAATTGGGATACCTAAAACAGATTCATCTACTTATAAAAGTAAAATTTCACTTTGCAACCATATCTGACACTACATGAATCTAGACAAAAGTATAATCAGATTTGGCTTTCATGTTTAAAAAATAAGAAAGCTTCACAAAGAAATTCCAGATTTCTGTTTTGTCTTGAGAAGGATAACCTGGCACCACTGGGATGTCTTAACATGTAGCAGAAACTGGCTAGAGCTGAGCAGGGGGCTCCCTCCTCTGGTGTGGGTGCACAATCCTTAGCACTCTTTAAAAAAAAAGTCAGCCTCCCTCACCCGGTAAGTCAACTGCTAGATTCCTGAAGATGTCCCAATTGTTGTGGCCAAAGACTCACATGTAGCCACAAAGATTCCTAAAGATTTATTCTAATCATTCCACTCAGAGGTTAAGGAGGAAGTGATTGATAGAATACAAATAGAGGAGGTGGGAGCAGTACTGGCATTCAATAAGCCTGAGTTCTACCTCTGGCTCTATCAATAACCAGTAAGTAGACTTTAGCTAAGTGGTTTTATTATCTAAATAAATAACTGTTCTGTTGGTTTCTAAGCACCCATTTAAATCTGGACAGAGGACCTGCAGCAGTAATGTGAAAAGTCAGGAATGCTAGCCTAAAGGATTTTGGATTTTATTGGATAGGCCATGAAGAACCACAGAGCAGCAGAGAGTCTGGAAGAGCTAAGGTATGCAAAAGAGACTAAAAGAATTAAGTAGGGTGAAGAAATGGTAATTGTGAATTCTGTTTCCCCTCACTTTAAATGAGGACACACTAATGCTGCTTCTTTAGGAGTTGGATTCTCCACTTCATTAACAGCTCAGACAAATTATAAACTTAAAGAGCATTCTGTAAACAATGGGTTAGAGAGATACGATGTAAGAATAACCTTTTATCAGTAACTCTAAAATAACTTTCAGAAATACAATGAATTTTAAATACTAAAATAGTGCACATGGAACATACTTTTTAGGCTGCAATTTTTCCATAAAAGAATCTTCTTTAATACATCCATCTATTGGGCAGTATTCTTGTTTTGTATTTATAGTTGCAGCAACCTTAAGACAGAAGATTAAAAACAAAAAACCAAAAAATCATTCAGTAAATTGTTTATACAGAATTCAAAAAACTAGTGTGTTATTCATAGAAAAATGAAAAGATCCTTACATCATCTTTTAAGTCAAAGAAAAACATACTTAAGTGACATTTATATTCTATTTTAATTTTTGAGGAAATCAGTAATTTGGCAACTATCAACTAAACAGAACTAAAATATTTTCAGTTCAGTTGCTCAGTCATGTCCAACTCTTTGTGAGCCCATGGACTGCAGCACGCCAGGCTTCCCTGTCCATCACCAACTCCCAGAGCTTGCTCAAACTCATGTCCATCAAGTCAGTGATGCCATCCAACCATCTCATCCTCTGTCGTCCCCTTCTCCTCCTGCTTTCAATCTTTCCTAGTATCAGGGTCTTTTCTAGTGAGTCAGTTCTTTGCATCAAGTGGCCAAAGCTGATGTCCAGCTTCAACATCAGTCCTTCCATTGAATATTCAGGACTGACTTTCTTTAAGACTGACTGGTTGTCTCCTTGCAGTCCGAGGGACTCTCAAGAGGCTTCTCCAACACCACAGTTTAAAAGCATCAATTCTTCAGCGCTCAGCTTTCTTTATACTTAACCACACCTCTAAAGGAAATTCTTTGGAGGATTACTTTAAAAATTTACTGTCAAGTTTTTTACGATGCTATCTTAGGGTATGTCCAAAACTCTAAAATACTTAGGAATAACTTTAATAAGAAAAAGATAGGAGGTGGTTCTAAGATGGCAGAGGAATAGGACAGGGAGATCACTTTCTCCCCCACAAATTCATTGAAACAACATTTGAACACTGAGCAAATTCCACAAAACAACCTCTGAAGGCTGGCAGAGGACATCAGGTACCCAGAAAGGCAGCCCATTGTCTTTGAAAAGAGGTAGGACAAAATATAAAAGATAAAGAGACAAAAGAGTTAGGGATGGAGACCCTTCCCGGGAAGGGAGTCTTTAAAGAGGAAGTTTCCAAATACCAGGAAACCCTCTCACCGGCAGTTCTGTGGGGAGTTTTGGAATCTCAGAGGGCAACATAACCAGGAGGAAAAATAAATAAATAAAACCCACAGATTACATGCCTAACGGCAACTTCCAGCAGAGTCACCAGCAAGCGGGGGCTGTACAGGGAGGAGCGGGCTGCATTGCTTAGAGTAAGGACCAGGCCTGAATGCCGTTAGGGCAATCTGAGGGAGCTAACATGAGATAGCAACCCAAACTGTGGGATAGCCAGAGAGAGAGAGGAAAAAAAAGGAGAGAACTATCCCTCGAAAAGCCCTAACCTAAGGCACTGCCACCCACTCACAGAACAAAACACTGAGCGAATGCCAGAGGAGAGCTAGCCGACTGTGGACTGGCCCATCCCCTGCTGGAGGCAGGTTGGGTAGCAGCCAGAGCCAGAAAGGGGCAAACTCGGCCCCAGAGATGGCATCCCCTACCAAACTGCGAGCAGGCTTCCAGTTGCTAACCAAGACTTCCTGGGATACTGGATGGTTGACATCCACTGGGAGGGTCGCAGCCACAGATCAGATCCCCAGAAGAGACACATGGCATACCTGAAATGGTGCGCCAGCTGCCACCCAGTAAACTGAGCAGCTAGGACCAGGGAGGTGATAAGATGCACCACACCTAAGAAGAGTGCACTCGCCAAGCACCTAGTTGCCTGAGCTGCTCAGACCTGGGAAGGGCACAAAACGCAGGCCCAACGGAGTCTGCGCCTTTGTGGAGTACCCGAGATCCTGAACCTGAGCGTCTTAGACCTGAGAAGTGTACGCAACCCAGGGCCTGCTTTAGACAGTTCCCTTGCAGGCCAACCTGGAGCCTGAGCAGTGTAGACTGGCAAAGCACACACGCCCTGAGCAGGGGCAAACCCAGTGTGGCCCAGGCACTGCGAGCGCTCCCCACACACGCCAGTGATGTTTGTTTGCAGTGGTCCTCCCTCCCCACAGCACGACTGAACAAGTGAGCCTAAATAAATGACCACCTTCGCCCCCTTGTGTCAAGGCGGAAACTAGACACTGAAGAGACCAGCAAACAGAAGCCAAAATAAACAGGGAACTGCTTTGGAAGTGACAGGTGCAACAGAATAAAACCCTGTAGCTAGCACCGACTACATTGGAAGGTGTCTATAGATCTTAAGAGGTATAAGCTGAAACAAGGAACTATCTGAAACTGAACTGACCCCACACTGCCCGCAATAGCTCCAGAGATATTCCTAGATATATTTTTACTTATTATCATTAAAAAAATGTTTTTTAATTTTATTTTTAAGTCTTCTATTATTCCTTTAATTTTCATTTTTATAACCTACTATTACCTTGCAAAAAAAGACACTATTTATAAAGCAAACTTCATATATATTTTTTATAATTTTTGTGATTTTGTTTTGTTTTTTTAATATTGTATTATTGAGAGTTTAACCTCTACTCTAGATTTTTTAATCTTTGCTTTTGGTATTTGTTATCAATTTTGTACCTTTAAGACTCCAATCTTCAGTACCCATTTTTACTTAGGAGTGTGATTACTGGTGTGATTACTCTCTCCCCCTTTTGACTCTCCTTTTTCTCCCCCAGGTCACCTTTATCTCCTCCCTCCCCCTTCTCTTCTCTACCCAACTCTGTGAATCTGTGTGTTCCAGGCTATGGAGTACACTTAGGGAACTGATTACTGCCTAGATCTGTCTCTCTCCTTTTGATTCCCCCTTTTCTCCTCCTGGTCACCTCTATCTCCTTCTTCCCTCTCCTCTTCTCTATGTAACTCCATGAACCTCTGAGGGTTTCAGACTGTGGAGAGCACATAGAGAATTGCTTACTGGCTAGATTGCTCTCTCCCCTTTTGATTCCCCCTCTTCTCCTCCTGGTCACCTCTATCTCCCTCCTCCCTCTTCTCCACATAACTCTGTGAACCTCTCTGGGTATCCCCCACTGTGGAGAATCTTTTCACCATTAACCTAGATGTTTTATCATTGGTGCTGTATGGATGGAGAAGTCTTGAGGCTACTGTAAGAATAAGACTGAAATCCAGAGGCAGGAGGCTTAAGCCCCAAACCTGAGAACACCAGAGAACTCCTGACTCCAGGGAACATTAATCGATAAGAGATCCAAAAGCCTCCATACCTACACTGAAACCAAGCACCACCCAAGAGCTAACAAGTGCCAGAGCAAGACATACCACGCAAACTCTCTAGCAATGCAGGAACATAGCCCTGAGCTTCAATATACAGGCTGCCCAAAGTCACACCAAACCCACAGACATCTCAAAATTCACTACTGGACACTTAATGAAGTGTCCTTGCACTCCAGAGAGAAGAAATTGAGCGCCACCCACCAGAACACCAACGCAAGCTTCCCTAACCAGGAAATCTTGACAAGCCACTCATCCAACACCACCCATAGGGAGGAACCTCCACAATAAAGAGGAGCCACAAACTGCCAGAACACAGAAAGGTCACTCCAAACAATCTAAATAAGATGAAAAGGCAGAGAAATACTTGGCAGGTAAAGGAACATGATAAATGCCCACCAAACCAAACAAAAGAGGAGACAGGGAGTCTACCTGAAAAACAATTCAGAATAATGACAGTAAAAATGATCCAAAATCTTGAAAACAAGATGGAGTTACAGATAAATAGCCTGGAAACAAGGACTGAGAAGATGCAAGAAATGTTTAACAAGGACCTAGAAGAAATTTTAAAAAGTCAATATATAATGAATAATGCAATAAATGAGATAAAAAACACTCTGGAGGGAACCAACAGTAGAATAATGGGGACTGAAGATAGGATAAGTGAGGTAGAAGACAGAATAAGTGAGGTAGACGATAGAATGGTAGAAATAAATGAAGCAGAGAGTAAAAAAGAAAAAGAATGAAAAGAAATGAGGATAACTTCAGGGACCCCTGGGACAATGTTAAACGCCCCAACATTCGAACCATAGGAGTCCCAGGAGAAGACGACAAACAGAAAGGCCATGAGAAAATACTTAAGGAGATAATAGCTGAAAACTTCCCTAAAATGGGGAAGGAAATAGTCACCCAAGTCCAAGAAACCCAGAGAGTCCCAAACAGGATAAACCCAAGGCAAAACACCCCAAGACACATATAAATCAAATTAACAAAGAACAAATATTAAAAGCAACAAGGGAGAAACAACAAATAACACACAAGGGGATTCCCATAAGGATAACAACTGATCTTTCAACAGAAACTCTTCAGGCCAGAAGGGAATGGCAGGACATACTTAAAGTGATGAAAGAGAAAAACCTACAACCTAGATTACTGTACCCAGCAAGGATCTCATTCAAATATGAAGGAGAAATCAAAAGCTTTACAGACAAGCAAAAGCTGAAAGAATTCAGCACCACCAAATCAGCTCTTCAACAAATGCTAAAAGATCTTCTCTGGACAGGAAATACAGAAAGGGTGTATAAACTCAAATCCAAAACAACAAAGTAAATGGCAACAGGATCATACTTATCAATAACTACCTTAAATGTAAATGGGTTGAATGCCCCAACCAAAAGACAAAGACGGGCTGAATGGATACAAAAACAAGACCGCTATATATGCTATCTACAAGAGACCCACCTCAAAACAAGGGACACATACAGACTGAAAGTGAAGGGCTTGAAAAAGATATTTGAAGCAAATGGAGACCAAAAGAAAGGAGGAGTAGAAATACTCATATCAGATAAAATAGACTTTAAAATAAAGGCTGTGAAAAGAGACAAAGAAGGACACTACATAATGATCAAGGGATCAATCCAAGAAGAAGATATAACAATTATAAATATATATGCACCCAACATAGGAGCACCGCAATATGTAAGGCAAATTCTAACAAGTATGAAAGGGGAAATTAACAATAATACAGTAAAAATGGGAGACTTTAATACCCCACTCACACCTATGGATAGATCAACTAAACAGAAAATTAACAAGGAAACACAAACTTTAAACGATACAATGAACCAGTTAGACCTAATTGTATCTATAGGACATTTCACCCCAAAACAACGAATTTCACCTTTTTCTCAAGTGCACATGGAACCTTCTCCAGGAGAGATCACATTCTGGGCCATAAACCTAGCCTGGGTAAATTAAAAAAACTGAAATCATTCCAAGCATCTTTTCTGACCACAATGTGGTTCAGGTGGTAAAGAATCTGCCTGCAATGTGGAAGACCAGAGTTTGATCCCTGAGTTGGGAAGATCTCTGGATAAGGGCACAGCTGCCCACTCCAATATTCTCACATGGAGAATCCCAAGGACAGAGGAGCCTGATGGGCTATATACAGTCCATGGAGTCACAAAAGAGTTGGAGACAACTAAGCGACTAACACTTTCACTCTGTATCTGTGGTTCCTCTGCATCCTCAGATTCAACCAACCACAGACTCCCTACTGTAGTATTTGTTACTGAAAAATAACCACATATAAGTGAACCTACTCAATTCAAACCTGAGTTGTCAAATGTAAATGAACAGAACAAAGCCCTGAAACAGATTCACTATACAGGAATCTCATACAGACTATAAGTGGTATTTCAATTCAGTTCAGTTCAGTCGCTCAGTCATGTCCAACTCTTTGAGACCCCATGGACTGCAGCAGGCCAGGCCTCCCTGTCCATCACCAATTCCTGAGGTTTACCCAAACTCATGTCCATTGAGTCAGTGATGCCATCCAAACATCTCATTCTCTGTTGTCCCTTTCTCCTCCTGCCTTCACTCTTTCCCAGCATCAGGGTCTTTTCTAATAAGTCAGCTCTTTGCATCAGGTGGCCATAGTATTGAAGTTTCAGCTTCAACATCAGTCCTTCCAACGAATACCCAGGACTGATCTCCTTTAGGATGGACTGGTTGGATCTCCTTGCAGTCCAAGGGACTCTCAAGAGTCTTCAACAATACCACAGTTCAAAAGCATCAATTCTTTGGTGCTCAGCTTTCTTTATAGTCCAACTCTCACATCCATACATGACTACTGGAGAAACTGTAGCCCTGACTAGACGGACCTTTATTGGCCAAGTAATGTCTCTGCTTTTTAATATGCTGTCTAGGTTGGTCGTAACTTTTCTTCCAAGGAGTAAGCGTCTTTTAACTTCATGGCTGCAGTCACCATCTGCAGCGATTTTGGATTTCAATTAAATAGACAAAAAAGACTCTTTAGCTCTCTGGCTGCCTGAAGATAGCTGCCATCATGGACGACACAGTAACTATTCAGATCAGGAAATTCATGACCAACCGACCACTTCAGGGGAATTAAATGGTAATCTATGTTCTTCACTCTGGGAAGGCAACAGTAACTAAAACAGAAATTCAGGAAAAACTAGCCAAAATGTACAAGACCAGATGTCATTTTTGTATTTGGATTCAGAATCTATTTTGGTGGTGGCAAGGTTTTGGCATGGTTTATGAATTCTTGGATTACACAAAGAATGAGCCCAAACACAGGCTTGTAAGACATGGCCTGGATGAGAAGAAAAAGACCTCAAGAAAACAGCAAAAGGAATGCAAGAACAGAATGAAAAAAGTCAGGGGGACTGCAAAGGCCAATGCTGGTCCCAGCAAAAAGCAGTAAAGATTCTGCAGTGACTGTATCTGTGGTGACTGTGCAGATTTTTCATGAGAGAGAATAAACTAAGACATTAAAAAAAAAAAGACAGAAGATAATCCAATAAATGGTGTGGATCAGCTAATCATTCTGAAGAAGAAAGTCATATAGCCACCTTATATCATATAAAATATATTAGAAAGGGACCTAATAGGGACCTTTCTAAAAAAATAAAAGATAAATGCACTAAAAAAATAAAATAATGTATAACTCTGAGATGAAAGTTTTGCCTAATCAAAAAAAAAAAAAAAAAAGAAACTTTTGCCTAATCAAAGAAAACTTAGAAGCCATGAAGGAGGGGGATAAAACAAATGAAGAAGGAAACATTTCTTAATGGTTAAATCTAAAAAAATTAAATGTGAAAAAATGGGAGAAAAGAGTTAAAACACACAGAACAAAGTGTTAATATCTCTATCACATGAAGTATTCTTACAATTTAGGGAAAAGACAATTCGAAAGGAAAATATGGAAAGGACCTGGAAGGATCTCTTAAAGATTTTCCATAAAGAACTGAGAAGTTAACATGAAAAACTGATCAATTTCACTAGTATTCAGGGAATTTCAATTTAAAACAGATACCCATTTTTTGCCCATTAAATGGCCAAACTTAAAAAATATATGACAAATACAAACATGGATTTTTTTAGACCTAATAATTAACAGAACCTGCTGGTAGAATTTTTTTTTTTTTTGGTGGGAGTGAGTTTGAGGAATTGTGCAAAACCCTAATGAAAAAATCTGAAGTCACCTAGTGTTTATCATAAAGAGATTATATTATAACATTTATGTACCATGGTTTATTATGCAGCCATTAAAAATAATGTAGGAGACATTCATGACAATAGGTTAATGCTGGAAGGAATGTAGCAGACTACTAAATGTTAAAGTGTCCCGTGTAAATATATATCTTTGGTGGGGAAGAGGATGTTCTGGCAAGCTTTTAAGTATAATGTACCAAAGACAGTTATCTATTATTAGATAATAAGGGAAAAGTGTTACTTTTAAAAAAACAGATTGCATCAAATATTTTTAAGAGCACCCCCTAAAATTCAGGGCTAAAATCTTAATTTCTATCCACCTCCTCATTTATGCCCCTTTAGTCTGGCATTTCATAGTAAGAGCTTATTGTTACTACCAACAGATTTGATACAGGACATTTCACCCAGAAAATTTAAGAAAATATTAAATACAACTGATTTAAAATATTTCAGTTAAAATTGTGTAAAGTCTTAACTTCTGATATATACAATAAAGATTTTATCCCCCCTACTCCAGAATAGCTTGTTGCTTAAGTTTTATTTATGGTGTTTTTTTGGTTTATTTATGGTGGTGTTTTTGCTTGTTTGTTTTTTGCTACTTGTAACAGAAAAAATGTGGTCAAATTTAACCAGCATTTTCTCTGTGGCTTCTGACTTCCCTGGTGACTCAGCTGATAAAGAATCAGCCTGCAATGCGGGAGAGACCTCGGTTCCATCCCTGGGTTGGGAAGATACCCTGAAGAAGGAAACGGCTACCCACTCCAGTATTCTGGCCTGGAGAATTCCATGGACTGTATAGTCCATGGGGTCGCAAAGAGCCCAACCCGACTGAGCGGCTTTCACTTTCTTCTGTGGGTTCTGACTTCAGTGATGAATAACAAGGCTTCTCCATCCAAGATTAAACAATTACCTACAGTCTCTTCTAGTTCACATTTTCAATTTGTAGGTTATTCCAATCTACATGTGATTTTAATATATACTAATTACCTATGATTGGTTAATCTGTCATTTTCTCATGGCCCAATATATTTTTAGACTTAGGTTCAAATGATCAATAAAATGCCAGTATTTTTGTAATGCAACCTAAGTATGGTCATATTCTAAAACAAAATCTGTCATATTGCTGTATATAACTATAGAATAGTTAGTAATAACGATTAATAGGACTGGAATGCAAAAGTAGGAAGTCAAGAAACACCTGGAGTAACAGGCAAATTTGGCCTTGGAGTACAGAATGAGGCACGGCAAAGGCTAATAGAGTTTTACCAAGAGAACACATTGGTCATAGAAAACACTCTCATCCAACAACACAAGAGACGATTCTACACATGGACATCACCACATGGTCAACACTGAAATCAGACTGATTATATTCTTTGCAGCCAAAGAAGTAGAAGCTTTATACAGTCAGCAAAAACAAGACTGGGAGCTGGCTATAGCTTACATCATGAACTCCTTATTGCCAAATTCAGACTTAAATTGAAGAAAGTAGGGAAAACCACTAGACCATTCAGGTATGACCTAAATGAAATCCCTAACAATTGATTATACAGTGGAAGTGAGAAACAGATTTAAGGGACTAGATCTGATAGAGTGCCTGATGAACTATGGATGGAGGTTCCTGACATTGTACAGGAGACAGGGATCAAGACCATCCCCAAGAAAAAGAAATGCAAAATAGCAAAATGGCTGTCTGAGGAGGCCTTACAAATAGCTGTGAAAAGAGGAGAAGCCAAAAGCAACAGAGAAAAGGAAAGATACACCCATTTGAATGCAGAGTTCCAAAGAATAGCAAGGAGAGATAAGAAAGCCTTCCTCAGTGATCAATGCAAAGAAATAGAGGAAAACAATAGAATGGGAAAGACTAGAGATCTCTTCAAGAAAATTAGAGATACTAAGGGAACAATTTATGCAAAGATGGGCTCGCTAAAGGACAGAAACAGTAGAGACCTAACAGGAGCAGAAGATGTTAAGAAGAGGTGGCAAGAATACACAGAAGAACTGTACAAAAAAGATCTTCATGACCCAGAAAATCACAGTGGTGTGATCACTCACCTAGAGCCAGATATCCTGCAATGTGAAGTCAAGTGGGCCTTAGGAAGCATCACTACGAACAAAGCTAGTGGAGGTGATGGAATTCCACTTGAGCTATTTCAAATCCTGAAAGATGATGCTGTGAAAGTGCTGCACTCAACATGCCAGCACATTTGGAAAACTCAGCAGTGGCCACAGGACTGGAAAAGGTCAGTTTTCATCCCAATCCCAAAGAAAAGCAATGCCAAAGAATGCTCAAACTACCACACAACTGCACTCATCTCACATGCTAGTAAAGTAATGCTCAAAATTCCCCAAGCCAGGCTTCAGCAATATGTGAACCGTGAACTTCCAGATGTTCAAGCTGGTTTCAGAAAGGGCAGAGGAACCAGAGGTCAAACTGCCAACATCCCCTGGATCATCAAAAAAGCAAGAGTTCCAGAAAAACATCTATTTCTGTTTTATTGACAATACCAAAGCCTTTGACTGTGTGGATCACAATAAACTGTGGAAAATTCTGAAAGAGATGAGAATACCAGACCACCTGACCTGCCTCCTGAGAAATCTGTATGCAGGTCAGGAAGCAACAATTAGAACTGGACATGGAACAAGAGACTGGTTCCAAATAGGAAAAGGAGTACATCAAGGCTATATATTGTCACCCTGCTTATTTAACTTATATGCAGAGTACATCATGAGAAATGCTGGGCTGGAGGAAGCACAAGCTGGAATCAAGATTGCCGGGAGAAACATCAATAACCTCAGATATGTAGATGACACCACCCTAATGGCAGAAAGTGAAAAACTAAAGAGCGTCTTGATGAAAGTGAAAGAAGAGAGTAAAAAAGTTGGCTTAAAGCTCAGCATTCAGAAAACTAAGATCATGGCATCTGGTTCCATCACTTCACGGCAAATAGATGGGGAAACAGGGGAAACAGTGGCAGACTTTTTTTAAGCTCCAAAATCACTGCAGCCATGAAATTAAAAGACGCTTACTCCTCGGAAGGAAAGTTATGACCAACCTAGACAGCATATTAAAAAGCAGAGACATTACTTTGCCAACAAAGGTCCGTCTAGTCAAGGCTATGGTTTTTCCAGTAGTCATGTATGGATGTGAGAGTTGGACTATAAAGAAAGCTGAGCACCGAAGGACTGATGCTTTTGAACGGTGGTATTGTTGATGACTCTTGAGAGTCCCTTGGACTGCAAGGAGATCCAATCAGTCCATCCTAAAGGAGATCAGTCCTGAGTGTTCATTGGAAGGACTGATGTTGAAGCTGAAACTCCAATATTTTGGCCACCTGATATGAAGAGCTGACTCATTGGAAAAGACCCTGATGCTGGGAAAGAGTGAAGGTAGAAGGAAAAGTGGACGACAGAGGATGAGATGGTTGGATGGCATCACCAACTCAATGGAGACGAGTTTAGGTAAACTCTGGGAGTTGGTGAGGGACAGGGAGACCTGGCCTGCTGCAGTCCATGGGGTCTTAAAGAGTTGTACACAACTGAATGGAACAGAATATCAAAAACAGAGATGTTATTTAAAAATCCCATGCCACTATGAAAGATAAACACTGATACATAAATTCATATGCACTCAAACTCAGAAATAAGAACACAAGCATACCCGTTAACTCTGAATGGAATCATTTTAGGCTTAAGCATGAAATAGCATTACCTGGGCCTTCAACATTAAAGATAAATTATAAATATAACTCTAATGTGAATATAGGCAATACTTTTTAGAGCATATACATTATTTAAAAGTAATAAATTTCAATCTGGAAAATGGCGATAAATTCAGGCTTTGCACTAATTTAGGCTTGATTCTTCCTTTATCTTTTTCCAAATACAAGATACCAGCAAAATGTAAACTTTAAAAACTAACAGGGACTTCCCTGGTGGTCAAGTGGTTAAGAATCTGCCTCCCAATGCAGGGGACTTGAGATCCATCTCTGGTTGGGGAACTAAGATCCCACAGGCTGCAGAACAACTAAGGGCACATACCTTAACTAGGGGCTTCCCTTGTAGTTCAGATGGTAAAGAATTTGCCTGCAATGCAGGAGATGCAGGTTCGATTCATGGATCAGGAATACCTCCTGGAAAAGGAAATGGCAACCCACTCCAGTGTTCTTGCCGGGAGAATCCCATGGACAGAGGAGCCTGGCAGCCTACATACAGTCCATGGGGCCACAACTAGAGAGTCCATGGGGCTCTCTACAGTCCATGGGGCCGCAACCCAGAGCCTTAACTAGAGAGATGTTGAGCTGCAAGGAAGACGCAGTGCAGTCAAAAATAAATTATATATATATATAAAACTAATAAAAGAATGGTAATAATTTCAGGAAGGTTTCTTGAAGGATTCCTTTAAATAGCGGCCAGCTTTAGTGCATTTGAAGACTGAATACAGTCCTCTGTCAATTACGTGGTTTATAATATAGCACAAGGAGAAAGGAGAAAAGAAAAGTAGGATGGGATAGACCACGTTTCCCAAAGTGAGAGGCAGAACTAGTCAAATGATACAAAATAGATCTGCTACAATCCTAAAATCAAAAACCAGTATTTGTAACAGCACTGTAAAGCAATTATACTCCAATAAAAAAGCACACATAAATGTAAATTTCAAAATAAAAAACCAGTATTTGTAAATACAATATAAACACTTGATTAGATGTTACCCAAAACACTAAAAATAATACATGCTAGTGTTTTAAGAGACCATTAAACACAAAGTCATTTGCCACAAAAGGCAAGAGGTTACTGTTCTAATAAACTTGCTATTTTTTGAATATCAGAACAGGATGGACATGGGCAGAGACAGTTACAGTGGTCTGCCTCTTTCTTTTCCCTTCATTCACTCTTTACCCACCACAAGACTCAATCTGTCAGGGATATTACATTTCAACCAGGAGCTAGGCTCTCCTTTGTCTTAACTATGGAGCTAGCTACTGTCAAAAATAAAAGGGAGAGGGAATAGGAATTTCCCACAATAAAGGCCATGATTCATAAAGTATGTAATTCCAAAACAAGCATCTGCCAGCGTGTACATATTTCTGCTATAACTGAAACCTGCACAAATCACACATTTGTATGTTTATATACATATTATTATATATGTATGTGAAATCTGGACCATAAAGAAGGTTGAGTGCGGAAAGTGAAAGTCACTCAGTCCTATCTGACACTTTGCGACCACATGGACTATACAGTCCATGGAATTCTCCAGGCCAGAATACTGGAGTGGGTAGCCCTTTCCTTCTCCAGGGGATCTTCCTAACCCAGGGATTGAACCATTGCAGGCAGGTCTCCCGCACTGCACACATATTCTTTATCAGGGAAGCCTGGTGTGCCAGGCTTCAGGGAAGCTGAAGCCACCAGGGAAGCCCTGAGTGCCAAAGGACTGATGCTTTTGAACTGTGGTGCTGGAGAAGACTCTTGAGAGTCCCTTGGACTGCAAGATCAAACCAGTCAATCCTAAAGGAAATCAATCCTGAAAATTCATTGGAAGGACTGATGCTGAAGCTAAAATATTTTGGCTACCTGATGTGAAAAGCTGACTCATTAGAAAAGATCCTGCCTTACTGCTGGGAAAGACCAAAGGCCGGAGGAAAAGGGGACAACAAAGGACGAGATGGTTGGATGGCATCACCAACTCAATGGACACGAGTTTGAGCAAGCTCCTGGAGAAGGACAGGGAAGCCTTGTGTGCTGCTGTCCATGGGGTTGCAAAAAGTCAGACACAGCTGAGCAACTGAACAACAAAAACAATATGCATTATTATAAATATTCTTGGTAGCACTAGTAGCAAAGAATGGCCTGCCAATGCAGGAGACATAACAGATGCAGGATCAGTCCCTGGGTCGGGAAGATCCCCTGGAGAAGAGAATGGCAACCCACTCCAGTATTCTTGGCTGGAGACTTCCACGGACAGAGGAGGCTGACATGCCTCAGTCTATACAGTAGCAAAGAGTCAGACACGACTTATTACTCACCTATGTATTTTTATCTAGTTAACCTGCAAACCAGTTAATCCATATCTAAATAATCAAGCGTCGAACACAACACTTATTTTAAAATTTGGAGAGAACTTTCACATAATTCAGATTTGACTTTTACAATTCTATAAGAAAAGCAGGTATTATTTCCATCTCACAAATGAGGAAACTCGGGATTAGGGCACAAGAACTATTCTGCCTCTATATTAACTGTCTGGCACACTGCCACAGAAAATAATGGATACAAATCTTCAAAATCTGATCTCTCAAGTGGAACATTAAGAATTAAATACAGATTAAGAAAACTTTCTAGGAACATACTAATATAAACTGAGCAACACTTATATTTGTAGTAAATGCAAAGTTCAGTAAATTTTATTTGAAATCCTTAATTTGTTCTCATTATCACTAGTGCATGGGTCTTAGTGCAACTGCATTATTTTTAGCACTTCTAAAGTTAACTTTAGGATGTTGTTTGCTTTTTTTTTTAAACACATCTCTACAAGTGTAAATTTAATGACACACAAAGGTTGAGGGGCAGAGGGAAATTCTAAATTTGCTTACATGATATCAGTGTAGAAAAAGGGGATAGAGATTTTAGTACTTCCCTTGCAGTCCAGTGGTTAAGACTTCACTTTCCAATGCAGAGGATGAAGGTTCAAGCCCTAGTCAAAGCGCTAAGATCCCACATGCCCCAGGGCAAAAAAAAAAAAAACAACCCATAAAATAGAGGCAATGTTCTGGCCATTTCAATAAAGACTCTAAAAATGGTCCACATCAAAAAATCTTTTAAACAAATACAGATGTAGGCTGATAAGTGTATGACCTTAAGCTTGCATTCTTTTTGATCACTTTGAATAGTTACAAAAAGGTATGTGAAAAGCTTTATCTTTTGCTAGGTTTCTTTATTTAAAAGACTCAGCAGCAAAACCCCAAGTTTTTAGTTCCTAATTAGAAGTATGCTTTATTTCTCTACCATTTTTACCTTTAACATTAGGTTGTAATGTGATTGATATGAACAATAAAACTTACCTCACAATCAGGGCATGGGATTGTGCTGTATTCTTCAGTCATTAATAAGCACAGGTCACAAAAAGAATGTCCACATTGAAGTTCATGGTGGTGACCTACTGATGAAATTCTTCTATGAATTAAACTTTTCAGTTTGTTAATGTTGAATATTCTATGTATAATCAGAGGGGAAAATTAAAAGGGATTCTCTTCTATAGAAAAATATATCTATTTAGTTAGAAATGGATGACTTATTAAAATTCAAGAGAAACAATACAAATCAGGAGGGAGAAAAATCAGAAGAAAAACCAGGCAGAGATAATTAATATTGCTTGCATTCATTTGGATAGTTATTTGGTACCTATAATACTTTGAATCTGCCAGCTCTTACAATCATATAAAGAAAAAAATCATATAAAAATCTGACATACTCCATTTGATCATTATAATTATCACAGCTAAATAGGCTGTAGATATTATATTTGACACTCTAGAGATGGATAAACATTTTGGTGATCTGGGATAAATGGTATAACCCAGATTCCAATCTAGTTCTGTTTCCAAGTCTAATGTTCCTTCTACTTGATCATACTTCCCTCTGCTAATTTATACTTCCCATCCTGCTAATTTATACTTCCCATCCTGTGAAAGGGGACAGTGAAGGTCAATTTGAGAAACTGGCAAGACCCTTCTCTTTGAACAAAATAATGCCATTTGCAGCAACATGGATGGACTTAGATATTGTTATACCGAGTGAAGTCAAACACAGAAAGACGAATATTGTATGGTATCAATTACATGTGCAATCTAAAAAATGGGGGGGGGGGTGTACAAATGAACTTACTTACAAAACAGAAGTAGAGTCATGGATGTAGAAAGTAAATTTATGGTTACCAGGGGATGGGAAAGGGTAAACTGGGAGAAGGGGACTGACATATACACACTACTATACATAAAATAGATAACAAGAACCTGCTATATAGCACAGGGAACTCTACTCAATACTCCTGTAATAGTCTATAACGGGAAAAGAACCAAAACGACAACAAAAAAAAGAGAGTGGATATTATGTAGATGTATTGATATAACTAATTCACTTTACTGTACACCTGAAACAAACACTGTAAATCAGTTACACTCAAATTAAAAAAAAATCCTCTCTTAATGATCTAAGACATTGGCAAACACAGAAATCAGATGCCACTACTGTCACACAAACATGACCCACATAAAGGTTATTTTTCACAAATTTAGCATTTATGATGGGAAATACCATCTAATACCAACATTTTAATACTCTAAGTAGAATCTGGTTTATCACAATATATTTGTTATAGCTATTTCATTTTAAGTCATTTTAAAAGATTTTGCAAGAAATGGGAAAAGAAACTAGATAAAATTAGGCTTCATTTACTATAATATTAGTGTTACTGCTGATTTATATTAAAACAATTGCATTCTTTTGACAAAAAGAACTTTCGTTTTTAAGCTAATGAAACATCTAAAGGTTGTTTAAAACCAGGGTAAATTTTAAAGCTCTAATTTAAATTCCAGAGATACTAAGGATATCAAAACTGTTTTACCTTTTAAAGATTTCTGATACTGTACAAGTCGAAATAACGTGGGCTGCATTACAGCTTACAAAGCACTTTGATAATTCCACATGCATAGGCACCATCTTTCCAATTGAGTACTTCTCAGCATTATAATACAAATGTATGAAAGAACAGGTGATTTTAAAATGTCATGTTCTAAAACTTTATTTTGTAATACTATACCATCAAATAATGGAGATTTTCTACGAAACAGTAGCAATCGAAATTCGGGTAAGAGAACTTGCCTCTGCCCAAGAAAACACAACCAACTTTCTCTACGCTCAGGTCTCCCAAGCAGAGTCCATCCTGGAGCGACTGAGAAAATGGACTTTCACTTTGAAAGTATAAAATATAACAGTTGCACAGAGTGATAAGACGACTCTGGCAGCTCCAAGAGTTTAGTTTTAACAACACACCCCTGCAGAGATACAGCACTCTAAGGCCTGTGAGGTTAGGATCAAATAAACTGAACCTGTTTTCAATTGAGGAGAGTCTCAGTGAGCGGAGCATGGGCACACGTTCTCCCTGGATGGCCCAAGACTGAGCACAAGATGCACAAAACCTAACGAGCTGTCTTCTGAACAAGGCTTTAGGCCAAAAGAGCAAGTCCCCCGCCCCCACCCCTAATATCCGTTCTTAAATATCAGGAACCTTTGGTTACCACAACAAAACTACGCAAGAAAAAGAAGTTTCGTTGCTTCTTCACCACAGAATGACGGTCAAATTCTCACATTACCCCTTTCTTGAACCTGCGAACCCATCAGTGGGGCAGTCAGTGCGCAGCAGGGCGGAAAGCCGCTCTCCGGGCCTTGGCGTCAGGACCTCAAAGGCGGGCTGCGCGCTCGAGGCCTGGGCTGCCCCGTGCTCCTCGCCGTCGCAGCCACTCCCTACTCTGCCTGTTCCTCAGCGCCCGTGACGGCAGGCGGACTGACCCCCAGCCTCTCACCCAGAGCTCTGGGAGCCCTTCTTCCACACCGGCTGCACAGGGCCTCGGTGGCTCCTCGGGCCCGGCCGTGCGTCTCCACCTGCCCGCAGGACACGGGACGCCTAGCCCTCAACGCCTCAGCCGCCATCTTCGCGCCTCGAATCCCAGGCCCGAGCCGCGTGCCGACCCGGTATCCCTTGCGGCAGCGACCTATCGCCGGAGGCGGTGGCTCCAGGGAGCCAATCGGCAGCGGGGAAGCTCCAGCCCACCCATCCCCCGCCCCAGACCCTCCTAGCAGGAGGCTGTTTGCTGTTTTACTCCGGCTTCTAAGAGCAGACTGCGCGTGGTCGTCGGGGACCGTTTTGTGGTCTGACCTTTGTCTAAAGCTCAGCGCCTTATCACTCTCACTGCATATAAGTCGGATTTCACGCATTACTATTTACTTTGCTTTTGACCTTGCAGGTGGCAATGTCGTCCCCCTTCCCTAGTGGATCATAGTGGCTTTAGTGGAGAAGCCAGTCTAGCTACCCACTCGTGAGGAGATTTGGTTAACAGTTTCAAACCAAGGTGTGGTCGTTATTACTAACAATTGTTGACCCTACTGGTATTTATTTAAGTGTTGAGAACGTTTAGGGATACGAAGAATTTATAAACTAACAGATTCCTGCTTGAGTGATATGTCACCCTCTACCTAAACGGGTAACTTCCACTAAAGCAGTTTGTATTAAATGGCAGAGGAGACTTAGAGAAAATAAGAATTGTATGCGTTGTGTGAAAAGCCCTTGTAGAGAATATAAAGTTTGCACTAGACTTTAAAACCTGAGTGAACCTTACAGAGGTAAACAGGAAATGAGGCTTTCCAGGGAGAACGAACTGCAAAAGCAAGGGATTATAGGTGAGTAGATGCTGTTGCCTATTTGGTATTTAACTTACAGACCAATTGCCTAGGTTAATTAATACTGCTTTAAGTGAGCTTTTTGGAGAATTAAGTTGGAATTGAATTTTAGAGAGTCTTGAATGTTTGGTAAGGACTTATCCTTTGAACAGTCCAGTCCTGGGGAAATTGTGTGAGCAAGAAATGAGGTGATCTGGTAGCAATTTGGCAAGTATCGGTGTATTGTGGAGGAAGCACGTGGAGATAGCAGGGTGCCTTCAGCTACTAAGAGTAAAACCAGCATGTATTCTTCATTTTCTTTTCCCCTCTATGTGTTTTGTTTTGGAAATAGAAGTATTCTGTTCAAAGCTCATCCCTGGTTAACATCCAAAATATGCAAACAGCTAATACACCTCAATATAAAAAAACCAACAACTGAATTCAAAAAGGATACCCTGAAGAAATGTCTTTAGTGAGAGTATCTTAATGGTGAATGCTCTCAACTTTTATTTGGATGAAAATATTTTCATCTTCATCCTTGAATGAGCATTTAATAACATAATATTCTAAATTGACAGTTATTTTTTCTCAGACTTTGGAGATAGCATCATACTGATTTCTCTCCGTCCTTGAAAATCCCAACCATTAGCACCTCTACTATGGCCTCCCTGGATGGCAGTTTATTTAGTCTGTTTTTTCTGCCCCACCACTTCCACCTCTGAGGGGATGCCACATTGCTCACCCTCAATGTTCCTTAAACACTGTAGTCTTGTGCCCTGTCCAAGCAGGTGCTTTATTTGTCAAGAAGTGAAAGCAAGAGGGAGAAATCCCATGTTGCAAATATAAAATGTAGGGCAAAACACCAACTAATAAATTACAGTACTTCCAGGATTCATTTCAGTTCAGTTCAGTTGCTCAGTCTGAACCGACTACTTGCGACCCCATGAACCGCAGAACGCCAGGCCTCCCTGTTCATCGCCAACTCCCGGAGTCCACCCAAACCCATGTCCATTGAGTCAGTGATGCCATCCAACCATCTCATCCTCTCTCGTCCCCTTCTCCTTCTGCCTTCACTCTTTCCAAGCATCAGGGTCTTTCCCAGTGAGTCAGCTCTTCACATCAGGTGGCCAAATTATTGGAGTTTCAGCGTCAACATCAGTCCTTCCAATGAACAACAGGACTGATCTCTTTTAGGATGGACTGGTTGGATCTCCTCGCAGTTCAAGGGACTCTCAAGAGTCTTCAACAATACCACCGTTCAAAAGCATCAATTCTTCTGTGCTCAGCTTTCTTCATAGTCCAACGCTCACATCCATACATGACTACTGGAAAAACCATAGCCTTGACTAGACGGACCTTTGTTGGCAAAGTAATATCTCTGCTTTTTAATATGCTGTCTAGGTTGGTCATAACTTTCCTTCCGAGGAGTAAGCGTCTTCTAATTTCATGGCTGCAATCACCATCTGCAGTGATTTTGGAGCCCAGAAAAATAAAATCTGCCACTGTTTCCACTGTTTCCCCATCTGTTTGCCATGAAGTGATGGAACCAGATGCCATGGTCTTAGTTTTCTGAATGCTGAGCTTTAAGCCAACTTTTTTACTCTCTTCTTTCACTTTCATCAAGAGGCTCTTTAGTTCTTCACTTTCTGCCATTAGGGTGGTGTCATCTACATATCTGAGGTTATTGATATTTCTCCCGGCAATCTTGATTCCAGCTTGTGCTTCCTCCAGCCCAGCCTTGATGTACTCCTTTTCCTATTTGGAACCAGTCTCTTGTTCCATGTCCAGTTCTAATTGTTGCTTCCTGATCTGCATACAGATTTCTCAGGAGGCAGGTCAGGTGGTCTGGTATTCCCATCTCTTTCAGAATTTTCCACAGTTTATTGTGACCCACACAGTCAAAGGCTTTGGTATTGTCAATAAAACAGAAATAGATGTTTTTCTGGAACTCTTGCTTTTTTGATGATCCAGGGGATGTTGGCAATTTGATCTCTGGTTCCTCTGCCTTTTCTAAAACTAGGTTGAACATCTTGAAGTTCACAGTTCATGTATTGCTGAAGCCTGGCTTGTAGGATTTTGAGCATTACTTTACTAGCATGTGAGATGAGTGCAGTTGTGTGGTAGTTTGAGCATTCTTTGGCATTGCTTTTCTTTGGGATTGGGATGAAAACTGACCTTTTCCAGTCCTGTGGCCACTGCTGAGTTTTCCAAATGTGCTGGCATGTTGAGTGCAGCACTTTCACAGCATCATCTTTCAGGATTTGAAATAGCTCAAGTGGAATTCCATCACCTCCACTAGCTTTGTTCGTAGTGATGCTTCCTAAGGCCCACTTGACTTCACATTGCAGGATATCTGGCTCTAGGTGAGTGATCACACCACTGTGATTTTCTGGGTCATGAAGATCTTTTTTGTACAGTTCTTCTGTGTATTCTTGCCACCTCTTCTTAACATCTTCTGCTCCTGTTAGGTCTCTACTGTTTCTGTCCTTTAGTGAGCCCATCTTTGCATAAAGTGTTCCGTTAGTATCTCTAATTTTCTTGAAGAGATCTCTAGTCTTTCCCATTCTATTGTTTTCCTCTATTTCTTTGCATTGATCACTGAGGAAGGCTTTCTTATCTCTCCTTGCTATTCTTTGGAACTCTGCATTCAAATGGGTATATCTTTCCTTTTCCCCTTTGCTTTTTGCTTCACTTCTTTTCACAGCTATTTGTAAGGCCTCCTCAGACAGCCATTTTGCTTTTTTGCAATTCCTTGTCTTGGGGATGGTCTTGATTCCTGTCCCCTGTACAATGCCACGACCCTCTGTGACAAAATGCTTTATTTCGCAATACCTCAATTTATCTTCACAGGTCTGTAGAAGGGAGTTTCTATCCCTTTAAAATGAATCAGGCTTTTGCCTTAAATTTCCATTAAACTTTATCTTAGAACCTCTGAACCAGGGAGATAACATCCCCTGAGTTGTTGGGTTCTGGTATGTCAGATGGAGGGCTGGAACCCAGGAATGGCAACAGAGGAGAGACAGCCCGCCCCGAGATCTGGTCTGAAGCAGAAACAGTGACACTGACAAAGTACAGAACAAAGCTGGCCTTGGAGCTCACGTGAGCACTGGATAGCGGAGCCCAGATCCCAAATGGCAGCTAGAGCAGGCAGTTATCTAACTGTGCCAAGGCCTGGTGCCCCTGAAAGGAGCAAATGTGTTTTTTCCTGCTTTTCAGTGTGAAGGGATAATTTTCAAAGAAAAGCTAAAAGCATGGCTCTCCTCTAGGTATAAAATGAACAAATGTTAAATTTATTCTGCTCATATTTGGGTGTGGGAACTAGGCAGTTAGAACCAGTTCAAGGGAGCAGAGATGCACAGGTTTATCTGGAGTCAAGGATGCCAGAGTATTGTGCAAATGCAGCAAAACTGGCTTTTCCAGAGGAAGGAGTGTTGTTCCTCGTGTTTGCATATCACAAACACGGACTATTCTGAGTTGCACTCGGTTCTCCGTAAGCTTAGATCTGTAAAACCCACCTGAAGGGGGTGCTCAGTGCCATGTGCAGATTTCCATCCAAGCACAGACTCCCCTGACTTGACCTCACAGATTCTAAAGTTGACCTGCTTAGCAGAGGGAAACTGACAGCACTAGGGGCTTGCCTGATGGCTCAGATGGTAAGGAATCCACCTGCAATGTGGGAGACGTAGGTTCAATCCCTGGGTTGAGAAAGTCCTCTGGAGGAGGGCATGGCAACCCACTCCAGTATTCTTGTCTGGAGAATCCCATGGACAGAGGAGCCTCGTGGGCTACAGTCCATGGGATCGCAAAGAGTAGGAGATGACTGAGTGACTAAGCACATAGCCTCTTGTGCTAGGCGATCCTACAAGGTTAACACTACAAACTGATGGGTGGTCGTAGTATTAACGAGACAGTGTTTCCAGGAGGTCATCACATAACCGGGACATAATAGGAGTTGGTAACTACCAGCTGCTGATACTGTCATGTTAGGAGACATAAGTCCACTGGGGGAGTGATGACTGCAGAATGAATGTGGAGATCTGACAGTCTTTGTAAACACAGAGTCAGGAACAACCAGCATATGAGCACTTGCTCTATTTAAAAGTCTCCTGGGAAGGTGTCTCCTTCTTCATCTCCATAATAATGTCAGTTAGGGAAGTTGATGGCCTTTCTAGGGCCCTGATTTGAGCACTCCTGATCCACATCATCAGCAGGTAACCTCCCTTACAACATTCCTCCTTGGAAGCTAAAGGCGCACACACACACACACACACACAAGCTTCACACTTGGGCCTCACACACACACACGCACACACACACACACAAGCTTCACACTTGGGCCTCACCCCTGTCACCACCCTGCCCAGTCTATCGTTGTTTCCCTCACCTCTTAACTCACCTTGTGTCCATTCTTGCCTGGGTATCCTCCTACCCTCCTCAGAGAAGCCAAACCGATCTGAACAAGTGAACTGGAGCAAGTTTCCGCCTTTGCTAATAATCTTCAACAGCCTGGTATTGTGTTTGTAATGAAACCGAGCCTGCTTCCCATGGCCTGAGACCCTATAAGGTCATATTGTTGCCCGTTTCAACAGCTGCCTGATGAACCAGTCTTCCTGTTCTTGCTACATGGCACCATCCCTTCCTCCTGGACTTTTCCTCTCTGTGCTTATTCATCTCAGAAAGGACTTTCCTGACCACCTCTTTAAAGGGGTCTCACCCACCACCAGGAAGATCCCCTGGAGGAGGGCATGGCAACCCACTCCAGTATTCTTGCTTGGAGAATCCCATGAACAGAGGAGCCTGGCAGGCTACAGTCCATAGGGTCACAAAAAGTTGGACATGACTTAGTGGCCAAACAACATAGTAGACAGATCTTTCATACCCTATTGACAGCCAAGACATTCACTTTATTATTGCTGGCAGGAATATAAATTGATATAGCTTATATGAAAATAAATTTATCAAGAGCCTTAAAAATGCTCTTAATGCCTCAATTCCATTTTGATGAATCTATTATAAAATAATGAGATGCTGTATAAGATTTAGTGACAAGATGAAACCTTAAAACAAAAATGATTACCAGTAGGAAATAGATGAGCCATCGCACAGAGGGGATATAGTTAAAACACTCTCAGTATGGAATAATGTATAGTCATTGGACTCATATCCTCAATGTTAACTAACAGAGCAGAATGAAAAGCTTTATATTTCAATTCGTCCTAGAAATAAGTATATGTTTAGAAAAAAGACTTGATGGACATGAGTTTGAGCAAGCTCTGGGAGTTGTGATGGACAGGGAAGCCTGGCTTGCTGAAGTCCATGGGGTCGCAAAGAGTTGGACACAACTGAGCAACTGAACTGAACTGAAAGAAATAACTACTCTTTTGTTTAGTTACAGAACTTGGTAGTTAGATTCTCGTTGGTTTTATTTTTTACTCTTGGATATTCCAAATTTTCTAAAATGAATTACAATGTCAGGACAAAACATTGTTTTAAAAAATACTCTATAAATCCAGCCTTCTCTCTATATCTGAGTTACTCTGCCACATCAATCAGAATTAACTGTTACTTTCTCTAAAAAGTATCCAGGCCTTGGTGGGTCAATGAAGCCCGTTCCTCTAAAACAACAACACAAAGCAAAACCGTCTTGAGGTTTTATTGCTTCTTTTCTGTTTACAACTCAATAAAGTGAGTTGATAACACCAGTCTCATTTCTGTGATTCTTTAAATTTTTTATTTACTCATTTCACAAATATGAGTGTCAATTTTTTACAAAGATAGGTATGTACAATACTAAAGTTATTCCAGACAGGGTTCCTGCTGTGAAGAGATTTCTACTTCAAACTGAACTCCTCTCAAGCTTAATCCAACCCCACAATAAACCTCTTGCGGCTTTGTGCTCTATCTGCAGCGTCCTTCACTGGCTCTGGCAGGACAACAAGCTGCCAGCCATCACAGGAGGGGGCCCTCAGACAGCCTGGCAGGAAGAAGAGTGAGGACAAATGGTTCATAGTTGAAGTTTTGGGACCATCACTGCCTTGTCAGGACTGGAATTAGAAAGCTGTCATGACACTGCCTGGAAAGGGTTCCAGGTCACTGAACCACTGACATCATCAGAGTAGTCCAAGGATAATCGTGTGATAATTGTGGCTGAACACAGAGATCAAAACCCTTGAGATTAGACTTGTTATTTTAAATACACACACACAATGACACAGTGCATTATCATCTATTTACATGAAGTTACAATGATGGTTCTGAGAACATAGCAGTGAATTGTGGCTCTAAGACTCCCTTTGCTTGCTCTAGAGACACAACTCGGCACCATCAGCAGCAGGACATCCTTGTTTGTCCTGTCTTCCTTAATGATGGAGGAGAGGTAATGGGGCAGCCCACTGAGTACAAAAAGTTTACCAAGTGTCATTCCTGTTAAATGAGTGTGTGCTGGGTATCAGCTGATGATGGAAGGACTATGAAAATGGCTTCCTCTCTTGTTCTGCTGCTGGAGCCTCCGAAGAAATTCTGACTTAAATGTGTGCCATATCAGAGAGAGGGCAGAGCAGGGATGTTGTGAGGGAAGAGTTCAGACCTTCCTTGGAAAAATAAAAGGACTAAAGAAGTAAAAAGAAAAGAAAGTTGAAATTACATCTCATTTTTTTTTTCTGTCCTATGCTATGCATTTTGTTGCTGTTGTTGTTTAGTCTCTTAAGTTGTATCTGACTCTTTGTGACCCCACGGACTGTAGCCCACCAGGCTCCTCTGTCTGTGGGATTCTCCAGGCAAGAATACTAGAGTGGGCTGTCATTTCCTTCTCCAGGGGATCTTCCCAAGCCAGGGATCAAACCCATGTCTCCCACATTGGCAGGTGGATTCTTTACCATCTGAGCCACCAGGGAAGCCCTGCTTTGCATTTTAGACAAACTCAAATTAATTAGAACACCACTCTCAGGTCTTGTTTTATAAAAGATCTTTTACTTAAAAATGAGGCCTCTCTGGGATACTAATATGGGTGTAGTCACATATGTTACACACGAATAAACAAACTTACAGCATGAAACAAAAAACTGGTGTTGCAGAGTGCTATGAACTGTCTAATAAAGAATAAATATTATGTGTTAAACCACAAGGTTCCTCCACTGAGGTTCAATCCTGGTAAATGAAAACCTCCTTGGGTCAGGAGAGCACCTGGAGCTCCATTCTGGAACTGGTGGTCGGTGGAGGGGAGCATGGAGGAGGGAGGGCAGTGAAGGACTGTGAGGAGCTGACAGGTGGGATGAGGACTCTTAAGGATGTCTCAGGGTCAAACTGAGGTCTTCCAAGTTACTGTGATGTAAACCTGCCGTCACTTCACCCTTTTGCAAACCTCTAGCTGAACTAGCCTTTTCTGAGCAACGTGACTGTGAAATAATGATTCTCTGGGAATTCACAGGAAGGGAGGGTGCTGGATTTTTAATAGAGTGTGGAATGGAGTTGTGAGCAGTGCTATCTAGAGCTTAAGGGGCAGGGAGACCCTTAATCCAGCAGATGTCTGGATTACCTGACATTGTTTAACATGAATGAGCTCTACAGACATTTAAACACGCTATTCTTCCCTACACCATTACCTTGAAATTCATATATTTTTAAATAAGGACATTGATATATAAATTAAAATCACATATAAACACTGGAATCTCTGTTTTAAATTACAAAATATTAGTGAGTGCTTTCCTACAGTTCTGTCTTTTCTTGAACACATTCTGACGACATCCCCATGGCAGCAGTCGCCCAGCTGGCACCAGAAGGTGAAGAACATCGCCATGTGGAGCTGCCGGAGCTTGGGAAGCGGGTGTCTTAATAATACATGTTCTTATCCCACCAGCCTAAAGAAGGAGGAAGCAGTAAGTGAGAAACAGAGGAAGGTCTGCTGGAGCAGATCAAGAGCCCCCAAATCCCCCATACATTAGTACTCACTTCCAGGGAAGAGTCTGATGAAAAGCTTCCGCACCTCATCATACACCCAAATCAGAACTGCGTGTGGCACAGCCACAAACCAGTACTGAGGCCTGGGAGGAGAGAGGGGATGGTGTGAGACCCACACACCCATCCTTAAGTGGCTGAGTGCCTCATTCATTCTCCTTTCTAGACTGGACAGAGCAACCCCACTGGGTCACACAGCATAGAACCCCAAGGTTTCTTATTTAACTGGACTGTGACTGCTAGAAACAGTGACTGCCTGAGAAGGGATCTGTTGGATGAAGGTAGAGATGGGATGGTGAAGGATGGAAAACCCACCTCCTCTTCTGAAAAAACGAGCAGGTCAAAGCCTCACACTGATTAAAAGAAAACAACAACAACAGTTTCACTTTCTCTCTTTGGAAAGACTTGAGGGGAAAGACTTTTTTAGGCTTTGACAACCAGATTGGGGCCGGTTCCTCCCCGTGGTTGCAGGGAACCTCACCGGATCATTGTAAAATTCAGGGCCTGGATGCTTCCGAGGCCATAGGAGAGGATTAATGCGATGATAATCTGTGAGGCAATCCCCACCCAGATGATTTTATTTCTGTAAGACACAAAAGCAAACAAATTCTGAACTCCCAGCCCCAGGCCCACATACCCACATGCAGTCATCTGGGCAGCAAAGGGCCAGGCTGAACCCCCAGGGCAGCTGCACCAGTACCTGAAGAGACCTTGCTGGAAGATGGAATTCCTCCGGGTTTTCCTGATGATCAGATCTGCTATTTGCTGAATCATGATGCTGACAAAGAATGCTGTGTAGCCCGTCCATTCTAGGTATTTCCTCTGGTACCTTGTCTGTCAATGGCCAGAGAGAAGAAGACCATGACGCCCCAGATGGACACCTCAGGGAGGTGTTGGTGCCCTTCTACGAGCCTCGACTCTCTTTCCCCTCCCCACGATTGAGAGAGGGTCACTTCCTGTGTTTGGAACGAAACCTTTCTTCCTTTCACCTGGCGAGCAGGAAAACTGCTAACTTAATGGACTTGGCCCAGCTGTGGTGCTGCTGGCTGCTCCTCCTCTACACCTGAGTGTGCTAATCATTGAATCGTGTCGGACTCTGCGATGCCATGGACTGTAGCCCACCAGGCTCCTCTGCCTATGGAGCTTACCAGGTAAGAATACTGGAGTGGGTTGCTGTTCCCTTTTCCAGGGGATTTTATGAAACTGAGGATTAAACCCAGGTCTCCTGCATTGCAAGCAGATTCTTTACCATCTGAGCCACCAGGGACGCAAGCTAATATAAACAGGTGAGCTCTAGACCTCCAACTTGAGAGATGAGCTGAGCCTGGCAAAGGCAAGCTGCTGTGACCACAGGGCCCTCAAGCCCTGTTAACCAAGAAAACCATCACCTCCCCTGTCCCCTTACAGCCATCCAGGGAGGACGCTGCCAGCAACTTGGCCCTTACCCATTCCTGTCCGTAGCTGTCTTCCAGGTCATTCACATTGTCGTTCTCCCACTCCACCCGCAGGTTGAGGATAGTGCTGGGTAGAAAGCCATGCTGCGCGTACACGGTGAAATACGTAATGAAGGCCCCCAGGGCCTGCATGAGGCCTAGAAGAACAGGAGAGGTTGAAGTGCCCTGCCTCACTCTCCTCTGGGCTCCCCCCACAGCCCACCCTGCCCCACAGGGGACGGTGGGTCTCTGGGCAGTCCCTCCTCGCACCAATGTGCAGGTAGGAGTACAGGGCAAGTGGCGCGTTCACCAGCCTGTCCTTCTTCTTGTGGCGAGGCTTCCTGTTCATAATGTCGCTTTCGGCTTTCTCGTAAGCCAGGGCGATGGAGGGAATCTAGAGGGAGAGAGTAGCATGAGGCCCGACCCCGAAATACTAGATGGAAGGAAAGAGTGGCAGCACAGCCAGGGGCCCGATGCGGGGGGCTGGGGTGGTGGTGGTGTTATGGAACTGGTCCATCCAGGGAGCAGACAACAGGGTGTGCTGTCTGCAGAGAAGATGATCCACCTGCGTCTGATCGTCTGATCGTCACCCTGTGCTGCCATCTCTAGATGATCTAGTTATAAAGCACTTTCCCTTCCCACCACTGAGAAGTGGTTGTCTCCTAGGTCCTCCCCCTGGAGGGCAGAGAACCCAAATTTCTCACAAGTTCCCTAGTGATACCTGGAAGAACCACAGCAGTAGAGATAAGAAGAGCAAGCTTGCTGCAGGCTCTGGGGCTTCAGCTCCCCTCTAAGGTAGAGATGCCCCAATATCCCTGGACCATGGAGGCTGCCCAGGTGTCATGTGAAATGGGGAGTAGGCAGTGACCTGCAGAGCTGTGGGTTTTGTTTGCTCCCCAAAGCCTCTGTAAGCTAGAGACATGGGAGTGACTGTCACAAAGCTTCCTAAGGGGATTCGTTCTAGCAGAGGGGAGGTTTTAGGTGACATTACTGTAGGTCTGTGTGAGGCTTCATAGTGTTATTAATGGCTGCTTCTTACTGTGTTTGGTGAGGGGCTTCCAGGTCACAGATTCTTTTACTTAACAAGGGGTGGCTGTGAGTTATCACTTTGGCCACTGGGCCCCAAGCAGTACAGTGACTATTTTGGTGACAGCTTTTAAAAAAAAAAGAGGGGGAGGCACATGAGCTGAAACTGACCAGTGGCCTGGTTTTTTTTGGAAAGGTGAAGAACTCATGTGTTGAAAAGTTCTTCTGTGGAGTGAAGTGGTTTTGATTTTCAAACACTTGATAGATCTCTCTGGTCCTGTGCTTTGAAGTGTGGTTGGTGGACCAGCAGACTCGGCGTCACTTAAGAGCTTGTCAGAAACCATCATGTTGAGGTCTGAGAAGCACTGATTAATCCATCTCCTGCCCTTGAAGGTAATGACACTGAGGTTTCCCTCACCTGAGGAAGTCATCAGACCCTGTTCCCTTTCTGGCTACTTACTATGTCTGTGCCCAAGTCGATGAACAAGATAGTAATGGTGCCAATGGGCAGGGGAAGCCCAGCAATGATGTAGATGAGAAAGGGGCACAGCTCGGCGATGTTCTTGGTCAGCGTGTACGCGATTGTCTTCTTTAGGTTGTCAAAGATCAGGCGACCTAGGCAGAAGACATTTCTCCCCATAGGACTCACTCCTCATTTCATGGGTGGCCCCAGCCCTCGCTAAGACCACTCAAAACTCCACTCACCTTCCTCCACCCCTGTGACGATGGACGCGAAGTTGTCGTCCAACAAGACCATGTCAGCTGCATTTCTGGCTGCATCAGAACCTGCTATTCCCATGGCGATCCCAATGTCTGCCTTCTTCAGAGCTGGGGAGTCATTAACTCCATCCCCGGTAACAGCGACCACAGCATCCTGCAGGGATGGCGGAAGGTTGTGGGAGGGGGATGGAGGGGGTTAGTGAGCAGCCTGGAGGTCCGCTGCACCAAAACAAAGGCCCGTTTTGGGTTAGAGGAAAAAGATTAAGATGGGAAATCCCAGAAGTAAGAAGAAGCTCCAAATAAGATGTGTTTGAATGATCAAAACCATATGAATCCAAATTGTAAAGGTAGTCCCCTGGGGAGCAAGCAGGAGGCAGGGTCCCTGAGTGGACAGGGTCAGCCCCGACAGATGGAGATGTGGGGTGGTGACCTCACCAGAGCCCTGAGCGGGGGCAAGGCTCAGTGCTGCTTCTCCCCACAGAATGATGACAGACCTAGAAGGTTCCCCGGGTGCTGCATTCACCCACCTGCCTCTGACAGCCCTCCACAATGATCAGCTTCTGCTGGGGGGACGTCCGGGCAAAGACGATCTCCGAGTGGTTGGCTAAGATCTCATCTAGCTGTTCCGGGCTCATGTCCTTCAGCTCCATGCCGGTCACCACAGCAGCCTTAGCATCCCTAGACGGGCAGGAGGAACTGGGTGAGGGCATAGGTGGAAGCTGAGGTTAAAACACTATTCTGGGCAGGAGGTGGGGTGAACCTCTTTGGCTTTATCTGGAACCCCAAGTCCTGACTCTTAAGCATCTGGAAGGATGATGGGGTGTGTGGGTCTCTTGTCAAGACAGTGAACTAAGGCAGACAGGCATTTCCTTGTGTCACATGACAGTAGGAACAAGTCAAGTAGCCATTTCTTACAGGAATGGGTGAGAGGTGGCACTTCCCAGAGCAAAACTTTACTCAAAAGAGAAGGAGGTAAAAAACTGCCTATTTGTACATTTTGAATCCAAGAATCCAGCTTTTGCCTAAACACATGGGTGACAGCTCTTTGCTGTTTATTTCAGACTCACAGTGTCTACTATGCAACCAGCTATGTAGAGAGAAAAGTTAACTGAGGTCTTCTTGAGGAAAGTTTTTATCTGCTGCCTGTAAAAGTGAGGTTCTAGGAACTACTGAGACTGCAGACCTGACCATGCTGTCCCCTGGAGCACTGTCCAAAGGAACATCAAGCTGAGCCCAGATCCCCACTTGGTCTGCAGGGCTGGGGGTAACCTGTGCCGTGTGGCCCCTCTGACTCTCACCTACAGCACCCATGCTCTCAGTTCCAAGTCCCTGGCTCTCAGTTCTGAACCCCTGACTCTGTGTAAAGCTCTCACAGATCCTACTACCTTTGCCAGGGGTGGGGGCCTCTAGCTTTCCCTTCC
This sequence comes from Cervus elaphus, assembly GCF_910594005.1. NCBI lineage: Eukaryota > Metazoa > Chordata > Mammalia > Artiodactyla > Cervidae > Cervus > Cervus elaphus. The sequence continues at coordinate 36,707,055 of NC_057844.1, forward strand.
CTTGGTATGTTTCAGCCTTCAAATCTCAGCTTAAACATTCTTTAAGCACAAAAGCACAAAACACCGCATGCTTTTTTGTTTACCTTTTTAAAGTTTTGAGCTCGTTTTAGGTCTGCTTTTTTTTTTTTTTCTATTGGTGCTAAATATTGAAATTCTAGCACTTGACTCAAACTACAGGTTTTCCTATATTCTGGTTGAAAAAAAAAGAAAAGGGAAGAAGCAAGAAGGAAAGGCTTGTTTCCCTTCTTCCCGGAGCTACGAAAACAGTTTTTCCCTGATCGTGAAGCTGCAGTTGATAAAGTGGACAATTGAAAACATTCACAAAGTAACCACCCCTCTCTCCTGTGTGGTGACTTGTAGGAAAGAGTAAAATCCTACTGTTTCAAAAAACAAGACAAGTACAACCTCTGAAGCTGTTTTCATAGATGGACGTTATCACCGATATTATCCACACATAAGAGCAGTGGGGCTCCAGACACAAATGTTGTGCCCAGAGGCTGTTTACCTGCTTGGTGTCCTAACTGGTAATTTGTTGCCCTGGCAGTCACTTATCACCTGTCAGCTCTGTGTTCCTAACAGGCATAACTGTTTGGGTAAACTAGGAGATGTTCTTGGGTCTTTTCCCCCCATATGCATCAAAGTATAATAAAGCAATGACATTTATTTTCCAACTAAGACTTTGGAGACTTCGACTGATTTAAATGATCAACTGTCAGGTTCCCACCACCAGCACCCCTGTGCCTGTGCTTATTTCACTGAGTTTGTTGTTGTTTATTGCTGTTTAGTTGCTAAGCTGTGTCCAACTCTTTTGTGATCCCAGGGACTGCAGCCTGCCAGGCTCCTCTGTACATGGAATTCTTCAGGCAAGAATACTGGAGTGGGTTGCCATTTCCTTCTCCAGGGGATCTTCCAGACCCAGGAATGGAACCCATGTTTCCTGTGTCTGCTGCAATGGCAGGTGAGTTCTTTATCAGTGGACACCAGAGAAGCCCTCCATTCTATTTATGACGAAATAAAAAGCAAAAAGAAATTATGTTTACATAGCAACACATTATGAAAACACATTATGAAGCCTAAATACTAAATATGGAATAAATACTCAAGATGCAGACTAGGGGCTCAGAGAACACAAAAGATTCTCAGTGTTCCTGAGAATCTGTACCAATGGCAGGTAATTTCCCATAAAGTTTCTGCTTCAGTTTCCTCACACTAAATTCAGCACTGAAGTTTTCAGATCTACTTCACTGGGCTGAAATACAGGTCATTTTCATGGTCTCAATACAGTGGCTGGCACATATCAGGTGCTCGATAAAATTTTGAGTAATGACTAGATATAGAAATTACAGAGTACGCTTTATCCCCTCCGCAGTCCCAGCCTCAGCCCACTCCTGGGCATATACGCCGAGGAAACCAGAACTGAAAGAGACACGTGTACCCCAATGTTCATCACAGCACTGTTTATAATAGCCAGGACATGGAAGCAACCTAGATGCCCATCAGCAGACGAATGGATAAGGAAGCTGTGGTACATATACACAATGGAATATTACTCAGCCATTAAAAAGAATACACTTGAATCAGTTCTAATGAGATGGATGAAACTGGAGCCCATTATACAGAGTGAAGTAAGCCAGAAAGATAAAGAACATTACAGCATACTAACGCATATATATGGAATTTAGAAAGGTGGTAACGACAACCCTATATGCAAAACAGAAAAAGAGACACAGAAGTACAGAACAGACTTTTGGACTCTATGGGAGAAGGCGAGGGTGGGATGATCTGAGAGAACAGCATTGAAACATGTATATTATCAAGTGTGAAACAGATCGCCAGTCCAGGTTGGATGCATGAGACAAGTGCTCGGGGCTGGTGCACTGGGAAGACCCAGAGAGATGGGATGGGGAGGGAGGTGGGAGGGGGGTTCAGGATGGGTAACACATGTAAATCCATGGCTGGTTCATGTCAATGTATGGCAAAAACCACTACAATATTGTAAATTAATTAGCCTCCAACTAATAAAAATAAATGAAAAAAAAAATAAATTAAAAAAAAATCACAGAGTAAACCAGCCAGAAATTATAGAGTAAACCAGCAGATCATATTTGGCAAAAAGGGGTTTGCTCCAGACAACTCTTTAGAGGCAGTAGGGCCTGTGATAAAGGCCTGAGTTCTGCTGTGTGGGTTCTGAACTCACTGCTTGTTAACTTGCTCCACAGGAAGGTTGAGGCGTTTGGCAATGTCTTCCACTGTCTCACTGTTGGCGGAAATGATACCGACGCTCTTGGCAATAGCTTTGGCTGTGATTGGATGATCGCCTGTAACCATGATAACCTAGAACACAGGCAAGGAGATAGGCATGTGGGTGGTGAGGGACTCCACTGCTCAGGCGAGTGGGGATGACTTGGTTTTGCCCACTCCACCATGGCGAGGGGGCACAGTGGCTTGCAGTCCTTGATCTTTAGGTCAGAGTATCACCTGTCTCAGAAGGACACATGGATCCCACTGGATCGACCCTTGCTTCTAAACCTTACATTTCCTCCTCAGACACTAGAGGAAGTCCTTCCCTTTGGTGTAACTTTGTGAGTGGGCTGCCAGATGTCTCCTTCAGCATCTTCATGATGCTCCACAGCCTTGGAATTAACACAGTAATGGAATTCAAATTTTGACATATCATGAGGGAAATGGACTATGGGAGCTGGACCTTGAGATTAAGTAGCAAAACCTTTTATTGTCTGTTGTGGTCTAGGATGACATGTGGTTACTTCATGGCTTTCTGTTCATTGCAATTGCACTTGTGGTTTATTCCACACAGACACAGTGACCATGCTTTTATGGGACAGTTACTGAAATCTTAGTACAGTGAAAGTAGAGACTTAAAAAAAAGGGGAATTATGACATTTAGGGGAAGAGACCTAAATACTGACTCTCCTATGACAGACATTCCTAGAAAGGAACTCAGCATCCGTGGAAGATGTGTGAAGTCAGGGATGTGCAAGTCCCACCTTGATCCCTGCGCTCCGGCACTTGGTGACAGCATCAGGTACTGTGGACCGAGGCGGGTCAATCATTGACAAGAGGCCCACAAAGCAGAAGTTGGAAGTAGGGAAGTTCATTGTTTCTACATCAAATGAATACGTTTCTGGAAACTCGTCTGTCGGCAGGTAGAGGTGACAGAAACCTGAAATGGGTATGAATTTAGGAGTTGGTGAAACTAGGATTAAAAAATGATGAAAGAAAGAGGGAACATTTTCATACACTTCAGTCCTTTGTGTTTTACCAGTTTAAGAGAATTGATGTCAGTAAATCTGGCAGCTCAGATGGTAAAGAATCTGCCTGCAATGTGGGAGACCTGGGTTCGATTCCTGGGTTGGGAAGATCCCCTGGAGAAGGGAATGGCCACCCACTCCAGTATTCTTGTCTACAGAATCCCATGGACAGAGGACTGCCTGGCGGGCTACAGTCCACGGGGTTGGAAAGAGTCGGACATGACTGAGCGAGCGACTAACACACTTTAGAGTTTACCATAATTGTTCAGCTCCTTCAGTTCCATAACATGTTGTTTTAGGAAAGATATGTTTCATCCCCAAATCATTCACCCTGTGCCCATTAGGTATGCTCTGGAGACAGAAAGCCCAAGAGTGGACAGTCTGTACTTCTGAGGAGATTGCAGTTTACAGGAGGTGTGGGGGTAGAGACAGAGACATAAAGAGATGAAGAACAGGGAGCTGTGCCCAGAGGGTCCCCTCCATCCATTCCCACATTTGTCTCATGCTGTTCCCTCTGTGTGAGTATGCTCCCCCCACAACCCTTCACATCTATCACTCAAGGTCCAGACTGAAATGTAACTCCTCCCATAAAATCTTTCCAGACTTCTGGTTTGCAAGGGCCCCCACCCTCCTAGCCATCACACAGTATCCCCTGCATGCTGACCACATTCTCCTTTAAGAGATGAGTGGATGCCAGGGCTACCCCGCTGCACCCCAAGCCTGCCTCCTTGTGCCTGCCAGCAGGATCCCGCTCTCTCACCCAGCACGCGCTCCCCTATGCCGCCCAGCTCCATGTAGGCCGTGTGGAAGGCCTCGGCCGTGCTGCTGTCCAGGGGCTGCTCCTGCCCGTTGACCATGATGGTGCTGCACTTCTCCAGGATCCGCTCGGGGGCCCCTTTCATCACCATGAGGAAGCGCTTGTCGTCTGGGTCCTCGGTCTCGTGGATGGAGAGCTGCAGGGGAGGGGTCGCGCATGCTCAGTGCGGCATCGCGGGTAAGGACACCGTCTCTACTACAAAGGGCCTGAACTGGATGGACAGAGCTTTTCATGAGCAAAACATATCTTTCTCTGTGGTTTCTGTTTCTATTCTCCGTGATATATAAAGGAAGAGTGTTCTCCGCAGGCATGTTCTGTCCTTTCTACTTCATGCCAAGTAATATGCAGAGACTGAGGGACTTCATGGCAGTCCGGTGGCTAATACTCCGAGCTCCCAATGCAGGGGGCCTGGGTTCCATCCCTGGTCAGGGAACTAGATCCCTCAGGCCACAACTCAAAGAGCTCACGTGCCAGAGCTATTTTGCTTCTTCAAGTTGAATGATGCCCCCAGAGACCTTCCAAGTCGTCATCTTAAACCACCTTGCTAAGTGCCGAGTGCTGCGCAGGCGTCCACACATAGAAGGTGACTTTAAAGCATCTCAGAGCTCCCTGGCCTCTTCTGTAGGACCCACTCCTTTCTAGCAACTCCAGGGAGCCCACTTTCTCCATCAACACTCTGTACAGGAGGCCTCACAGAAGCTGCTCTTCCTCTCCCTGGAGAAGACGGAGCCCCAGCAGGATTCTTGTCTGTGGTTGGAAGGCCACCTGCCTAGGCTGAGCACACCCCCCGGGTCTGCCCGAGTCCTGGCTCTGGCCCTTGCTGGCTGTGTCCTCTGTTTCCTTGTTCTTGACTACCTAATAGAGTTGTGAGGAGTGTGGAAATCAGCACATGATAGCCATGATTACTACTGTTATTTTAGGATTGCTAGTCATTCTATTTTCACTTATGTTTTGAACAGAGGTCTGAGTTCCTCTATTTTACATCATACATTTTGTTAGTTGTCTGCTTTGCTAACCATGACTCTTTACTGGTCAATTATCCACCAAGATGTTTGCTCCACAGTTATTTTTCAGTCCTAAATTCCTTCTAAACAAAACGTGTGCGTAATCACTAGAAACTTGCACACAAACATGGTCATCCTACTTACATAATTTAATATTATGCAAAGACTAAGTCCTAGAGAAGGAAATGGCAACCCAACCCAGTATTCTTGCCTGTGAAATCCCATGGAGAGAGGCGCCTGGTGGGCATGGTCCAAAGAGTCGGACACAACTGAGTGACTAAACAACAACAACAAAAGACCAAGTCACAACACCCCACTCTTGCTTTGGAGTCTCCAGAGAATTCCACCTGTAGCAGCACTTTGTTCTCTGTCCTGACCTGAGTAGGGTAGACATGGCTGCCTGCTGGCTATGCTGGTGGGAGGGGAGACAACCAGGCAAAGGTGGCCAGTGTCCCCCTGAGCAACAAAGGATGGAGACTCCTGTGCACTGCTGGCAGGGCAGACATGGAAAGCAACGCTTTGGGTCCTCACTGGTCCTCACGAAGGGCAAGGTTCACCCAAATGGCTTGAACTGACCACCTGGCCTCTGTGTTGCAGTAGAAAAAGCATAGACTCAGGCATCAGACAGACATGTGGAGACTTAGATGCTCAGGTGGCTCTGGCCACCTCAACACTTTCTAAGGCCCATTTCCTTGCTTGCAGTTGGGACTTCACCTGGTCCTACCTTCAAGGCTTATGGTGAGGATTACATGAGACCAAGCATGAAGAATGCCTGATACAGATGGGGCAGCTGGCTTCTCCTCACTGCCCCCCTCACTCAGCCTGTCATGTTGGGGGGTGTGGCTCCTGCCCCTCCCTGTGCCCAAGACACCAGGGCGGGCAGTGGCGCGTCTATGTGCATGTTATACAGAAAGGCCACGTGTGGGAAATGCAGGCTCCATCGAAAGCTTCATCTTTTCTCCTTTCTACTTGTTCTGTGTTAACCAGATGTCCAGGCTCTGCATCTCTGAGGACTGTTTTTAAAGTCAAGTGTCATTCAAAACACATACTGACTAAAGGATACCTATGAGTGGAAATGCTGCTCTAGTGATAATGAAGATTCAGTCAGTACTAAAGCCCATGAGCCCTAGAGCCTGTGCTCCACAACAAGAGAAGTCACTATAATGAGAAGCCTGCACACTGCAACAAAGTCCCAGCACAGTCAAATATAATTAAAAACCAAAAGATTCAGTTGTGAGGGGGAAGTCACCTGAAATTTGTTGGTCGAGTTAAAAGGGATTTCAGCTACTTTGCGGTTTCTTTTTCTAATATCCATCACGTTACCCAGCATGACCTCTGAGAACTTCAAAAGAGCAGTTTCTGAGGCATCTCCAACCACAATTTTCTGTGAATCAAAAGATACAAGTAGTTGCAGCACATAATCAGGTTCTTCTGTGGTTATTTTCAGCCAACCAGTGTGCAACCTAAGCTTACTAAGTACCAGAGGAAGAGAACAGTTATCCCATAAGTGACAGATTTACTACTGTCAGTGTTAATCGTGTCTGACTTGGAACTGTAGCCCGCCAGGCTCCTCTGTCCATGGGATTCTCCAGGCAAGAATACTGGAGCAGGTTGCAATACAGGAGACCCAGGTTTGATCCCTGGGTCGGGAAAATCCCCTGGGTAAGACTACTGGAGTGGGTTGTCATTTCCTTCTCCAGGGGATTTTCCCGACCCAGGGATCAAACCTGGGTCTCCTGTATTGCAACCCACTCCAGTATTCTTGCCTGAAGAATCTCATGGACAGAGGAGCCTGGCGGGCTACAGTCCAGGGGGTCGCAAAAGGTTCAGACACGACTAACACCTACAACTGTCAACTGCAGGGCGCCACCTGCTGGCGATAGGGGAGTTCAGACAAGTTAGAGCCCTAAGAGTGGGAGTTTTCCTGGAAAAAAAGCAATGAACTCGATCTTGGAGGCGGGCAGGGGTTGTTCCCTGGAACTTTGATTGTATCTTCTTAGCTGGTAAAGAATTTAGGACAGTAACTTAAAGGCACAATCATTTTCAAGAAAGAGACTTTTCAGAAGACCTAAATGAATATTTTGAGAACTTTTAAATTTCTTGAAGTTAGTGACAGTGAAAAAGCTTCCTACAGGTCTTGTGGTTAGATTCGCTCTCACAGAACAAATGCTATTCAGTTGCAGAGATTAAATCAAGCACCAGATCAGAACAGAGAAGGTGACTTCGCTCTGCAAAGTGGCTGCGGCTGAGACTGCGTGTGGGGCTTCACCTTCATGATAGGGATGCTCTCCTGTCCAGGTCTGAACTCAGCGCGGTTACACAGCGTTATGATCTTTGACAGGGAGGCCCAGGTCGCAGAGCTTTGATCAAAGACTTGATCTGGAAAGAAGAACCATGGATGCTGAGGGTGCCAGGCTTGTGCCAATGAGCAGCACTTTTCACCCACGGCCACAGACCAGCTGTGCTGAGCCCACCATGCAGGGCCAGGCTGGATGCACCCCAAGGCTTACTCGAATGGTTTTCACTAGTGTCCGCCACGAAGATCTGGTGGTCGAACCACAGATGGGCCACTGTCATCCTGTTCTGGGTGAGGGTCCCGGTCTTGTCTGAGCAGATGATGGAGGTGGAGCCAAGAGTCTCCACTGCCTCCAGGTTCTTCACAAGGCAGTTCTTCTTGGCCATTCGTTTTGCTGTCAGTGACAGAGTCACCTAGACAGAGGAGAGAGAGAAGCTTTGAGAAAAACCACCATGCTGAACTTGGGTTCAGTAATGTAGGAACAGTTAAACTAGTTTCAGGTATAGTTACAGATGCAGTAAAACTGCACCAGACCCAGTGGCTGAGAAGGCATATAAAGCTTGCACGCGCTCTCTCTCTCTCATGTCCCTTTACTCCTTGAGGAAAATGATCCTAAGGGATCCACAGGTAGCAAAGTCGGGCAAGTGTCAAGTCAATACAAAGGGAGTTTGGCTGCTGAGCGCCCGTGGTTCACAAGCAAGAGCGTTGTAAGACAGGTTTCAGGCACTATGTGCCAAAGAGCTTGCCCCAAACGGCTTACTTGTTGCTTTGGAGAATCAAGAAACACTTGTTTTACTTTAAGATCTCCAAATGTTAATAAATATTCTTGGCTCCCTCTGAAGCCCCCAGATCTCAAAAGTGTTCTTTAGGCTCCAGCTTGGTCAAATTACTGTCTGCTGGAGTCAGAGGAGACAGGCAATCAAACACTTCTGTCTGTCTTTGCTCAGGACGGTGCCAGGAGCGGAGGTATGAATCTTCCCCACCTGGGGGCCTTGTTTCAGGATGAGTTAGGTCCTGACACAGGTAGAACCAAAGTTAGACCAGGGGGCAGAGTGGAAAGGGCTGAACTACTCTGCAGGATCAGACAGGGAGTTTGTGTCTCAGACTACCTCTGAGAGGGAGAAGTGAAATGAAAGTGTACCTATATCCCTCAGCTTTTTTTTTTTTTTCTTTTTTCTTTCAAAAACTGTGGAAATGCAGGGAAGGTGTCAGGCTTCTAGAAAATTTCTAAGTGGTGGCTCAAGACTGTCTTATCTAGATCTTAAGGGGCAAAGCATCATATGGGATTTGCAGATAGATCTCTGAAAATGAAAATATAAGTTTTCAAGGACAATTCATTCACATACTGACAGATGACAGTTCTCTTTGTCCCTCTAAGAGACAGAACATCCTATGACTAGCCCTGATGGAGCAGACTCAGCCGCAGCAGAGCAGGATGGCACACTAGCAGCACAGACTCACAGTGACAGTGGCCAGGAGACCCTCAGGCACATTGGCCACAATGATGCCAATGAGGAAGATGATGGAGTCCAGGACATGATACTTCATGGACACCGCGATGATGAAGAAAATGATGCCGATGGAGACCGCCACTCCCGCCACGATATGAACAAAGTGCTCGATCTCGATGGCAATGGGCGTCTTCGAGTCCTCGACTCTTGAAGCCAGCGAGGCAATCTGCCCAATGATGGTGCGGTCACCCGTGTTGATGACCATGGCAGTCGCTGTGCCTACAGGTGGAGCAGACATTTTATTCCAGGAGTCCGCAGCGAGGAGGGACCATGGCTTTATACGCTTCTTTCTTTGGTGGCTCACATGGCCAATCAGCACATGACACTACAGAGGCCAAACACCAGCTCTCTAGGCTTCTCAATTCCACATTTTCTCTTGGAAAAGCTTAGCAGCAAGAGATGGTAGAGAGAGAGAAACATAAAGCTTGACAAAGGATAAAGGCTATGAGTGGAACCGGCAGTCCTGCAAGCTACCAGACCTACCTTCCAGACAGGTCGTGGAGAAGAAGGCAATGTTCTTGGTCTCCAGGGGACTTTCATGTGTGAACTCACAGGAGCGGGCCTGGGGCTCTGACTCCCCAGTGACAGATGAGTTGTCCACCTAGAAGGAGTTTTGAAAAGAGTTCAGGGTCACACAACTTGTTTCCTTCTTTGGTTACACTGAGACCTGGAAAGACCACAGCACCAAGAGCGTGACCCTCAGGGCACCCATGACACTGACCTTACACCCCTGAGTGGACAGTAACCTGACATCCGCAGGGACCTGGTCTCCACCTTTAATCTCCACTATGTCTCCCATCACCAGCTGGTCAGCAGGAATTGTCTTCTTCTCTGAGTCTCGAATGACAAGCGCTTGCTGCAGAAGAAAATCATGACCCAGGCCTCAGATCCCGTCCTGGAATGATGCTGGCCCTCCTGCATACCCCTTGTCCTCCACAGGCTCAGGAAGGAAGGCATGGGAGTGCATGCCTGTCAGAATAGCAGACAATGAAGCCAAGGCTTCTACTCAGGTCCTGAAGACCCTAAGAACTATTTTTCTTGAGTTGGAGCTCACGGAGATAGACTTCGACCCAGAAAATGCTGCCATGGGAGGTACAGCAAAGCCACAGCTCTGGGCCTGACAGACAGGGGGACCATTAGGATGAACCATCCTGCTGGGAAGTCTAGGAAGAGTCCTGAGGTTGAGCCAAAGGGATCAGTGATCTCGCTCAGGTCAGAAAGCCTTTAATGGAGTGAGAGATGGGTCTCTGCTTCCTAACACAAGAGATTCCACCCAGAGACCACACCTCCCAGCAGCTCTGCAGCCCAGTGAAGGTATGGTTCTGTGTGCTAACAGTGGTGTCCCCAGAGGACCCCTCCCAGGTTGCTGCAGGAGGAGGGATCTGAGGCCTCCTACACTGGCAGCATTCGGGGGCAACATGCAGCGAGGCTCAGAAATAGGAGTGAAAAGACTGATGGTTTAAAGAATCACAGGTTGGCCCCCTTTGCTCATGTTGGAACCACCTGAATGACTTCTTTCTGAGTGGTTCACCAAGCTGAGGAGCAGCCACAGGAGCTGTCAGGCAGTGGCTAGTGTTTCTGTCCCATTCTGCTCTTGACTGAGCAGTTTCCTCCACCTTGCTTCACTGACCACACCCAGGAGGGAACGGGGGCTCCAGAGAGATTAGGCCAGTTGCCCAAGACTCTGCAGACAGCAGGGAGGGGTCCCAGGCCTCCAAGCCCCGCCCCCCGTCTGATGCTCGCTGTCTCAAGCCTGGAGACACCAGGGAGGCTGTCACACTTGCCTGCGGGATCATCTTTTGGAAACTGGACATGATGTTGGTGCTCTTCGCCTCTTGGTAATAAGCAAAGACCCCGGTTAGAATGACGACCAGGGCAAGCACGGAGCCCAAGTACACCTGGGTGAGGAGGACAGGCACCAGTCAGAGAAGCAGCATCAGGAATGAGACTGACCTGAGGGCCAGGGTGCTCTATGGGCCAATCAGAGAGATGGCAGTTGTATCCTGATGTAATTTGCAGGCCACACAATTCACCCGTTTGAAGGTTATAACTAAATGACTATTAATAATTAACACAGTTGTATAACAATCACCACAATCCATCATTCCAGTAAGACCCCTTGTGCCCACAGCGGTCACTCTCCCACTCTGGCCCAGCCCGGGCAGCCACTGATCGGCTGTCTGAATCCAGGGCTGGCCTGTTCTGGACATTTCACACCAATGGAATTGCACAGAATATGGCCTCTTGCACCTGGCTTCTCTCTCAGCATCATGTTGGCTGCTCTAGCTCTGTGGTTTGAAAGTAAAAGTTGCTCAGTTGTGTCCGACTGTTTGCGACCCCATGGATTATACAGTCCATGGAATTCTCCAGGCCAGAATACTGGAGTGGGTAGCCTTTACCTTCTCCAGAGGATCTTCCCAACCCAGGATCAAACCCAGGTCACCCACATTGCAGGCGGATTCTTTACCAGCTGAGCCACAAGGGGAGCCCAGCTTTGTGGCCCCTAGCTTTGTGGTTTGGTCCTACCTTATTATTAGACACAGAAGTTCTCCAGGGTAAAGGGAGAAAATTAGCTTTGAGGAGACAGAGCCCAAAACACCTCACATGGATGTCGAGTTTTTTTTCCCCACATAGGAACTAATCATGTATTGCTCTCTTATAAATTGATGCTCACACTGCTCTGAGACACTAGAGAGTCAGATATACTTTCTATTTTATACCTGGAGAAGTTATTGATTTTCTCTGACTCATGCAGTGATTGGTCAGTGGTAGACCCCTGACCCCAGCCCAATGCTCTGCCCAGGGAAGGCCTTGCATTATAGTGCACCCTACCCACCCCCCAGCCCCCACCATCACCAGGAGCAAACCCGGGAGGAGCCCCCAGCACCGTACGTTGTCCAGGGAGGAGGACTGATCATGGGAATACTGAATCCCATACGCGATCCAGCACAGGATGGCTCCTATCCACAGGAGGATGGAGAAGCCCCCCACCATCTGCTTGAGGAACTTGATGATCTCTGGGGTTTCCTTGGGGGGCGTGAGGCTGTTGGGCCCGTGCTGAGCCAGCAGTTCAGCAGCCCGGGCACTGGAAAGACCCTGAGAAAGCAGAGGGAAACGAAACAGGAGTTAGACGTTTCTACCTCCTTGGGCTGGATGTCACATTTCTGCAGACTGTGGGCAGCTGTGACTATGTCTCAGCTCAGTCACTGTGCCATCTGGGGGTCTCATTGGGTGGACTCCACCATTCTCCTGGCACATCCTGTAAACTGTGGGACAGGGTGGATGCCCTGACACCTTCCCGCCGTGTGCCTCCCTTGCCCCTGCGTCCTCTGAGCCCAGGCTCCGCTGCTCCTCTTTGCCTCCCTCTCTGTAGGCCAGTGAGTCACACAGCACATATTTCTGTTCACTCGGAACAGATGTATCCAAATGTCCTGGTGTTAAGACACCACATCTTTGAGTTTGAATTCACAGAATGAAGCAGCACTTCTGCGATGGGAGATTTTAGGAGTCACGAGGTATCCCCCCCTTCTTGGAGGAGGCCTGGACATGACCTGAATACTTCCTGGGCACAGGGTTTGAAAGCAACCCTGGACCATGACAGCGAGGAGGCACTCAAACCTTCCAGGGGTCACCACGGCTCAGCTGCAATCACAGTCAAAGAACTGTCTGTGACCAGACACACAGCCCAGCAGCAGGCCTTGCCAGGCCTGTGGCTCAGGCATGCTACTCTTGAGGTTATGAGCCTCCTCTCGCAAGGTGGGCATGTGGGGGGCTGGCAGGTCACTCACAAGCCCGAAGCACACAGCCTCTCTCTTTGTATGGTCCCTGATCCCCTCCCCTGTCACTGGTTCTCTGATGACTTACCGTAATGATGTTTGTACCATATTTTGTCTCCAGTTCCTCTTTGCTGAGTTTGTGGTCATCCTAAAGTCCATGAAAAGAACAGAGTGAATTAGATAATTCCAAAAGACTTGAACCCTAAGCCCTGACAAGCCCATGAAATCTGGGAGAAACACTGAGGATGGAAGAGGGGCCAGAAAGTGTAGAAAGAAGGAACCTTTGTCCCAGGGGTTCCTGCAGTGAGAGAAGAGAACCTCACTGCAAGAGAGCTTACTGGCCAGTAGATTTTCTGGCCATCCCCGGAGAGTTCAGACTTAACTTGCCATTTACCACATGGTAGCCGTCCTTAGTTTTTATGAGTAAAGCAATGCATTTCACCTCAGTCTGGTCTCTAGCACATGCAGATCCTAGCACACCTGGCATCCAGATACCAGTGATCTGGAAACTCAACTCAGACCTGAACTTCAGGATTAATGGGGAGCCCATCAGCAGTGCCAAACCATTCCACGTGTCCTGACAGCTCCACACAGCCCTCACCACGCAGGCCATCTGGGAGAGAGAAATGGGCTTTTCCTTCCTTCAGCACTTGAGGCTCAGCTTGCTATCAGACAAGCCCTCAGATTAAAAACCTGCCAAATAAATACCAGGGTGGGGGGCACACTTGCTAACTCTGCCACAGACTCATTAAACTAACGCAGAGCTTCTCAACCTTAGCATTATTGACATTTTGGGTCAATAACTCTGTTGTGGGGACTTCTGCCCACCAGCACCCTCCCTTTGTGGAGCAATAACCATAAATATCTCTAGACATTTGCTGTGGCACCCAGGGAGCAAAGTTCCCCTGTCCTATCCTGTCCCTTTCAGAATCTCTGGGCTAAAGGACTAGAAATCTCTTCCTGTGGCAAAAAAACCCAGCACTCAGGATCCTAAAACTCTGACTGTCAGAGACAAAAATTTATACTGTGACTGGTACCAGAACCGTCTCTTTTCTTAAAGCAAAAATGTTTCATGTTACAGAGAGTTAGGGTTTTGTCCTGTGCTTAATCAGATTGGCCCTGTTCTTCCATTCACTGTACCAGTACCCACTGAATATGACATTTCTGGGGAGCCATAGGATTAAGACATGGTTCTCTGCATAGTACGCCAAGTTTGGGGCAGAGAAGAGTTAACATGATTAAAGTCGTTGCTTTCATGGACGGATCTCAGACTCTACGGGGAGTCTGCACCATCCTCCCTACTGGCCTGACTCTCTGGGGATGAGAGTTGGGAGGGTGCGGGTGTGAACTCTGCTGGAAGAGCACTGGGCAGCACCAGGTGCCTGGGGCTTGAGTCACCTGCTTGTTTCTTCAGAAGCCAGGGACACTGCATTACTCATCTAATTTTCTGGAGGGGTTGGGATGCAAGGGCACCCAAGTACAAAGTTACAAATTACAGGATTCCTGTAAGAAGGTTGCGAAAAAGAGGGGAAAGAAAGCTGTTTCTCAGCAAAGAAGCAAAGGAATACCCCAGTCAACACGATGGAATTATTTTTCTATATTTTCAGAAAAGGTTCAAATTTCAAGGAAGGTTCTCATTGTAATTAACAGGCATATGATAGAATGGATATATATTCATGTTATAAATAGTAATTTCAAGTAAGACTAGTTATATCTTCATCCCTAACTGCTAGATACCTGTAGGAAATAAGAATGACTACCTTAACCTTTCTCCAGTTTCTCTGTAATCCTCTTAACAACTCTAAGAGGTAGGTACCATTTTTAATTCCAATTTTTCAAAACAGGAAACTGAACTTCAGGGAAACAGATTTGAATTCAGATCCAATTCCAGGGTCATCAGAACATACATGGACAAACACCTTGTGGCATGTGTTGTTTAATGAGCTCTCCAGGTAAAATAAAAGAGCTCTGATTTGCAGCAGTCACATCTCAAGCTACTAATACAGTTACCAATTGGCTTGCTTGAATTCCAGAATGTTTAACAACCTGCTCTGTGGCACACAAGAGCTCACAGCACTACCAGCTGCTCAGAGAACCATAGCTCTGAAGTCTGCAGTGAAGTGCAGGACAACCCGGCATAATCTCATACTCAGGGCAGGTTTCCATTGGCATTCCTGAGATGTAATCAGCCACATTTCAGTTCTTTCCCAGGGCGGCCAGCTTTAGTAGTAACAGGGCTTCACATCCACAAAGCACTGCCATTACAAGAGACTCTCACCTCACTTTCCTCCTGACAGACCCACGAAAATGGTTTGTTTCCCGTTTTACATAAAGAAAACTGAGCTTCAGAGAAGCTAGGTAGCTTACTCCCCAGAGAACTGGAACCTCAGCTGAGCCTAAGGCTGCCTGAAGCCAAGACCAACTCTTACTTACTACTGAAATCCTTTCTCATGGGGCAAATATACCCAGAAACCTAGCAAGTTTAGGGGCTTTCAGTTTTCTTCCTGGGTGGTTCTGGCTGATGAGATAGTTTAATTTCATAGGCTACTAATATCTCAATGAAGCAGCAGTGAAGAGAGAGGTCTGGGCAGTGCCTGTGGCAACTGGCCTCAGAGGAGCCCTCCATGGGCGTGCCTACAGCCTGAATGCAGGAATCTTCAGAGGGCCTGACCCCTGGGCAGATACAATCACACCATTTTTTTTTTTCTTCTTAAAACAAGGAAACACACGTCAGGGATTTTGAAATTCTTAAGACTGAATTTTTCTTTTGTAAGAAGTGGGTTATAGGGGCAAGCTGTCACCAGGGCGGACAGTGCTCAAGGGCACCCATTTGCTCAGGGACCAAATCAACTGACCATATCAAGTTCTTTCTTAAGCTCCTCTTTCTGGTGGTTCTTCTTGCGTTCCAAGCACTTGTTTTTCAGGCCCCTGGACTTCTCCTTGCCATCCTCCTTGTCTGTTTTCTCAATGTCTTTGATTCCACTGAGCTCCACTGAGTAAACTTCTCTTTTCTGAAAGAGAAGCAGAGGTACCACGTTGGCCCGAGGTAGATGGGTTTTCTGAGGCGAAGCAGGGGGCCTCATGGTGGGTGAAACTTACAGGAAGGGGCCCTCCCCCCAGCCCCCATTCCCGGTCCCTCCTCCTGGGAGTTCTCTACAGCTCCTGCTAATAGAGCCTGCAGCGCCCTCTCTCTGCTCTCCTCTCCTGTGGAGGGCTGGCTGGGTGGGCTCCTCAGGGGACCCCTCCCTGGGCGAGGAAGTTCTTTTCCCCGACTCAGACAAGATCTCTCCAAGGAGTGGCAGGGTCTCGCTAAGTGCCTGGACCCCACGGGACACCAGCGCGCCCCGTGTCTGGGTGGGGGCGCCAGGTCCCCACGAGACACTCCAGCGCGCCCTGTGTCTCGGTGGGCACGCCTGGTTCCCATGGGATGCTCCAGCGCGCCCCGTGTCTGAGTGGGGGCGCCTGGTACCCGAAGGACACTCCAGCGTGCCCGGTGTCTCGGAGGGGGCGCCTGATCCCCAATGGACACTCCAGCGTGCCCCGTGTCTCGGTGGACACGCCTGGTCCCCGAGGGACACTCCAGCGCGCCCGGAGGGTGTACCCACTGAACTCCTGAACCGCCGAGGGCAGGACGGCGTCAGGACCACAGAACATCCTCGCCGTCACCAGCCCTGCGCCGCCCTCCTCCGGCTCCGCGGCCACTTCCCGTGTTTGGGTCAGCATCTTTCTTCACCCCACAAGCCGGAGTTCCATGGCCTCCAGACCCGGAGCGGAGAGAGCTGAGCAGACCCCGCCCGCCCCTCCTCCCGCCCCGGCGGCACGCACCCTGTACATGGCGCGGGCGGGGGGTCCCGTCGGGAGGGCGGGCCGGGCACGTGGCGGGGGTCCAGTCGAGCGAGGACCGGGGTGCCGGGTCGCGTTGGGCTGGCTGGCGGGGTCCTCGCTCCTGCGGGTGCGAAGAGCCAGCGCAGCCCTGCAGGCGGCGCGGCCTTAAAAGCGCGGCCCCGCCCCCGCCTGCGCGCCCCTCCCCGAGCCCCGCTCCCCGGCCGCCCCGCCCCCGGCCGCGGGCAGAGCGCCGGGTGGGCGTGGGGTCCAGTGGACAGTGCGGTCCGGCTGCCCGGACCTGCCGCGCGGAAGGCTCTGGGGAAAACCACCGCCCACCCTTTCCCCTTGAGACTTGTCAGATTGTGAAAAGTCCTAAGCGGGGTGGGGATGGGGGAGGGGGAATTGTAGCTCCCCGCATTGGTCATTCTTTGGGTGACCCGAGAGCGAAGTGGGGAGTAAACGAGAGCCCCTCGACCCCCAAAAGTAGCCCAGTTACTTGCAGGATCCAGATGCGAATGAAGGGGTATGAGGCCCGAGGGTTGAACAAGGTGCCTGAGGGGCACGCTGGGCCTGGGATCAGCACCCACCCTCCACCTCCACCGATGGGGGTGAAGACCTCTCCTTCCCGAAAGAGGGCTGCCCACAGCCGCTGTCATTTCTCCCTCCCCCCTCCCCTTCCCTCCCTTCCCTTCTTCTTTTCTTTCCAAAAAGGCAGAGTTGGAACTCAGTCTCCACTCCCTAATTCTGTGGAGCAGGGGCAACGGCAATGAGTCATAACTAAGTCCTCAGGGACAGGAAGACTCCGGCGACATCTAGTTACAGATACATATTACAGGTTCCTTAGCGTCCCACCTCCAGGAACTGCATGCTTCTGTGGAGTCTGTGTGAGGAGACACAGACTCAGTATGAAACTTGCTTCCACTCTGCCAGAAAGCGAAGAGGAGGGGTCTGCAGGCGCAGAGTGGCTGCAGCTGCTCTGTGCTTCTGGAGCCCTGGAGTAGAGAATCAGGACACCCAGAGAGAGGCCCCTGGGCTCAAGCCTGGAGTTCAAGTTTCAGGAGCAAGCCTGATTCACACTGACCCGCTTAGGGGGTCAGGAGAGAAGGAGGTGGGGAGAGGGGGTGCCGTGGTTAAAAATGAGTAAGTTGGAGCAAACCCCTCTGAGAAGATGGCTTGTTAGTCTTGCCAGTGTCATGTTTGGAAGATTCTCAGTTGCCACCAACTGGATGGCAGAGAACACTGTCCTGCACAGATTCAGCTACTGCTGTTCTGCTCCTGTGGCAGCCTCTGATGCCTGGGTGTGACCTCTGCAACTCCCCACACGCCCACCCTAACACCCTAACTCCTGCTCCATGTCCCTCTGCTCCTGGAGGAGAGTGGCCTCCAGGCCCACGTGATGCAGGCAGCAGTCCTCACCTGCTAGAGACACAGACTCACCACTCTCAGGTCCCAGGGGCTATCACCCTTGACCTCCACCCAGTTCTGTTGAGCTCTCTTGAGCTGGCCGGAAAGATCAAGGTCCAAACTGGGACACATTCTCAGCCCTGGACTGCAGTAGCAGCTTCTAGTGAAGTCTCCTGTCCTTGAAAAGAAGCCCATACATGTTGGGTCTCCTCGTGGACTGATCTGAGTGGCAGATATTACATACTGGGACATGCTACTATGATACATGTAACTACTCCTGGCTCATTTTAGTCCATTAATACACAACATATTTGAGACTGCACTAGACATAGGGGGAAAATGGTACTAAAATTATGTTATTCTCTGCCTTGGGGGAAGTTAAACTTGAGTTGAAGAGGCAAAATTAACAAAGTGTAAATAATTGTAAATGAGCCAAGACCAAATTTAGCACTAAAGGATCTAAGCTCTCCGTGCTTCAGGATTTTGAAGATGGAGATTTTATTACTTTGAGTTAGTTTTCCAGGTTTCTTCTCTCCCTTTGCAACCTCCATGGAAGGTGGGAGAGAAGCAGGTGGGTCTGTGTGTGTTGGTTACTCCTCCTGGTCCCTGAGAGGCCCTTCCTGCTGCAGTCGGGGGGAGAGGACATTGCCTAAGAGGCGGTTCCCTTCTGGCCTCATGCCCGCCGCCCTCTCCCGCGGAGCAGCAGCTCCACGCACCTGCCCATCCTGCAAGCTTGTGACTGGGCAGCATTTCCCCACCCACGAGGGCTGCCTGGAGTCAGAATTAAAAAAACAAAAAACAAACAGAACTTAGGTCAGGCCTGCTTCGGCACGGTTTCCTCATTTCTTCATTTTTATGGGTGTATGAGCATCCTGCAGGAAGGAAACTGGCTTCCAGAAGTCAGCACCTGTGATATGGTAATGGCCATACCTGCGGTGCCCAGGGCCAGGTGGGCACGGGAGCCCCGGGAGAGGGTGCGGGGCTCAGGTGGCTGCGGAAGCCATACTCTCCTTTCTCCTCCTGGGTATGCTCCCCTAGATGTGAGAGCACTACGGCCTTTGTTCTGTGACTAATTCTGGATAGTAAGATCCTTTTTCAGAAAATTACCATTTTCCTTTTAATAAGTGGTTGGAAAATATTAGTTTCATTTCTGAAGTTTTTGATTTTTGTATTTTAACTTTAGGGGGAACACGGGGTTTTGCCGCTTGAGTCTTCATCTTTGTCATGGAAATTATAACATATACACATGTATAATGTATGACACATAATATGTATGACATGAAAGATGTCATTTATACAAATATGCTGGGTTAACTTTGCTGGAATTTGCCTCTTCTGATGAGTGAAGTGATGCTCTGTTGGCCGCTAGCTCCCACATTCTTCAGAGTTAGGGAGCCGAATGCAGACACTCAGTATTTATTCCTGAAATACTTATTGGAGGTTTGTACTATGTATATCAGCATCACACCAGGCCCTTCCTCTGAAACAGCTTTCCACCTGGTGGAAGATACAGCAGCCCAGGTAAGAATATCCACAGCAGACAGCCAAAGGCTAACGAGGACCAGCACTGAGTCGATGTGCAGAAGCCACTTCCAGAATAGCCGAGGAAGTTGTGAACGGTGTGATGGGATGACAGGTGCTTCCTAAAGTGAGTCCAGTGCAAGTGCCCTGTCAAGGCTGGGTCACCTGACCTGAGTGGGGGCAGGGGTTCCAGGGGGAGCATATCCTTTCAGGGAGTTGCAGGGGGGCGGGCTGTCAGGGTGGGCTACATCCTCAAGCCTTGGAGACCTTGATGGTGAGAGATTCTGCAGCAAAAGTGGAGGGCCCTCTGCCCAGAGCGGGGCCAGGCTTGCAGGCTTCGCTGTACGCTCCCATCAGCCTCCTGACAAGGAGGCGCCTGAGCCGGTCTAAGCCCCAAGCAGCTGTTCATTTCGGTACAGTTTATTTGTTCTATCTCAAGTCTTTGAAATGAAACAAGAGAAGGAAGAGTAGATGATGGTGATCTCATCTGAGTTAGAGGAGTTTCTAGGGTCTCCCTTCTGGGTGCCCCCAACAAATATACATTTATCCTGTGTTTCCAGGCTAAACTGAGCTGTTCCCAGAGCTGTAGGGGAGGGGAGCCATGTAATTAATATCGTAAGAGATGTGGTCCATCGCACCCACAATGATCAACTTGGATCTCATAATGTGATGAGGGGATGTCATCCTTTACAAAGACCTAAGTTAATTAAAAAAGAGTGTGATCTTTTCCTAGTGATGTTAAGAAAACTGTGTTCATCTTCCCCCAGTTTTCCTCCCTGATCTGTCCCTGTGAGATGCCAGGTCTTGGGATGAGAAGAACAACCTGGTCCTTATGGAGTCACTGTCCCTATAAATCAGGCACAGAGAACAGCTGCTTTGTTATCTTGGTGTCTCTTGTTCTCTTTGATGTACTTTAAATACTTGTCTGTGATAACCCAGTGTCTTAAGTCAGCATGAGGTAAGCTGGTGTAACTCTATAAACCTATCTATTCTGAGATCAGCACTTCAAAATTCCAAAAATTTACTCTAGAAGCAAATGGGGGGGCGGGGAGAGAGAGAGAAAGAAGGAACACAGCTCGCATCCCTAGTTTCATTCACAACAGGGCCCAGCTTAACTCTTGAGGATCCAGAAGGGTGCACAGGAGTGGGCCATCTACAACACAGTGCAGAGTTCACTGCGATGCCAGACACTGGATGTTCTGTACACAAGCCTGAGGGAAGAAAAGCAAGTAAAGAGGCTAAGAAACTGTTTTCTGGGGATGAGCGGGAGGAAACTGGCAGCTGCTTGGCTTCAGATTCTCCTGGGAAGTTCCCCAAACAGGCGAGTGGGCAGTTGAGGTTCTGAAATTGTCATGCAGGGGGCAGGAGGGGTCAGAGTTGTGGGGTGAAGGGCCTCTGGGCCCCAGGAGAAGTGAGGAGGCAGGAGCAACATGGCTCGTTTGCACGGCTCATACTGTGGCTACTGAGGTGTCCCCTGAGGAGAGGAGGCCACGGGCTGCCAAAGCTCATATTGTGTGGATGAACCTGCTACCAGCATGTCAGCAGGGGATCTGGCTCTCTGGGGCTCACTGCCTCTCTGGTCTGATGACTCCGCTGCCACCAGCTTCCAGCCTTCTTAGACTGTGGGCGGGCCTTTTCTCTCTTTCCTACCTTTTGGGGTGCTAGATAAAATGCAGGCTCCCTTCAGAACTGCTTTTCAGTTAAGCAATGAATACTTTTTTTTTTTTAGTATGTCTCAAATATTACAGGGCTTCTCAGGTGGCACAGTGGTAAAGAATCTGCCTGCAATACAGGAGACCGGGATTAGATCCCCAGATCAGAAAGATCCCATGGAGAGGGAAATGGCAACCTATCCCAGTATTCTTGCTTGGGAAATCCCATGGACCGAGGAACCTGGCGGGCTACAGTCACAAAGAGTCAGACATGACCGAGTGACTAACACAACAACAAAACACCACAGATGACATACTTATACTGAAATTATTCATTGTTGAGCTAAAGTGCAAATTTAACCAGACGTCGTTTGTGGACGTTGGCAACCTCTGTGTGCCATGTGGCCCTTTACTGCTCGTCAGCACTTCCAGGAACCCTGGCCTCAGTGCTCCCCATCTTCCACTGCTCCCCTAAACATGAAATTAAAATGTTCAGACTTTCTCTTTTTGCCATGCCAGTCCCCCCCGCTGCTGCTGCTGCTGCTGCTAAGTCGCTTCAGTCGTGTCCGACTCTGTGCGACCCCATGGACAGTGGTCAAACAGGCTCCTCTGTCCATGGGATTCTAGAGGCAAGAATAGTGGCGTGGGTTGCCACGTCCTTCTCCACCAGTCCCCCTCTACAAGAGCCCATATGAACAGTGTTTCTCTTAAGATGGCAACTTGAATAAGCATGGAAGTAGTTTTTGTTTTTATTAAAATATCACTTTAGCCAGAAAATTCTTACCACTGTGCAGAGATCATGTTCTCGATTCTGAGGGAATTCTGACGGTCTCAAGATCAACGTTCAATTCTAGAGGCAGCCAGCAGAGGGCGCACATTCCACAACCACATCTGCACACAGCATCCCGGGTGAGGTGATCACCTACCAGCAGGTCACTTGCAGTCACTCAGGCACCAAGAATTTACAGAACACCCGCAGGCCTGGCTGCTTTGTGCCAATAGTTCATTTCTGACAGAGCAAAGGGCAACTTGGTAAAAGACAACCCTCAAATAAACCAGAAAAAAAAAAAAAAAAAACACACCAAACAACTACAGTAAAAGAAAGGGACCAAAACTCGGATAATAATTACTGCAAAGAAGCAGTCAAGCAAACTTTGGCATTTCCCTGGTGGTCCAGTGGTTAAGACTCCCAGCTCCCAGTACAGGGGGCACGGATTTGATCCCTGGTTGGAGAACTAAGATCCTGCATGCTTCTGGGCAAAAAAAGATGTGCATGTGTGCTCAGTCACTTCAGCTGTGTCTGACTCTTTGTGACCCTATGGTCTGTAGCCCGCCAGGTTCCTCTGTCCATGGGATTCTCCAGGCAAGAATACTGGGGTGGATTGCCATGCCCTTCTCCAGGAGATCTTCCCAATCCAGGGATTGAACATACTTCTCCCACATCTCCTCATTGGCAGATGGATTCTTTACCACTAGTACCCCCTGGGAAGCACCCTCCTCCCAAAAAAGATGTGATTGCCTGTTAAATCAATAGATTTCAAGTAAAATAAGTTACTTCCATAACGTGGTGGGCTTCATCCAATCAGTTGAAGGACCTAAAAGTGAACAGATGGAGGTCCCTCACTTCACCTCCTCTGGTGCTGTGTGGGCGGGTGTTAGTGTGACATCTGCAGTGGGCTTGATGAGTTGGAGGAAATGAAGAAGTGACAGGAGTGCTTTTGTCTAAACACTTAAAAAGCTATTTGCGTAAAAATATCCACAGTGGTGATTTCTAAATGGTAAACATTTGGAACTATGTGGATATCAGAAAAGGAGCTATGACTTAAAATTATAGTATAGTAACATGAATGAATGTTATAAATTAATTGGAAAATATGGATATCATGTAGAAAATATCAGTATAAGGATGTGCTTAAATAAAGTTAGATGAAAATAGCAGAAAATAGGCTATGTGTACAATGATTACCATTATTGTAAAAATAATGGAATTATATGGAACTATATGTATGTACGTTAGCAAATGGGCTTCCCTGATAGCTCAGTTGGTAAAGAATCCACCTGCAATGCAGGAGACCCCAGTTCGATTCCTGGGTTGGGAAGATCTGCTGGAGAAGAGATAGGCTACCCACTCTATTGTACTTGGGCTTCCCTTGGGCTCAGCTGGTAAAGAATCTGCCTGCAATGCAGGAGACCTGGGTTCAATCCCTGGGTTGGGAAGATCCCCTGGAGAAGGGAAAGGCTACCTACTCGAGTATTCTGGCCTAAAGAATCCCATGGACTGTATAGCCCTTGGGTCACAAAGAGCTGGACACGACTGAGAGATTTTCACTTCACTTCATGTTAGCAAATATGAGAGAATGAGGTTGGTAGTTTAAAATGTGATTTTCATGGAGTTCTTTTTACCCACCCTTTTAGCAAATTGAAAACCTCCTGAGTATGTGAAGTTGGGGGGGGTCATCGTTTCACATGTCTGGGGTTAGAGTCTGTTCGATGTGTCCACCTGGCAATGCTGAAGTCCCTGGTTATTCAGTCTAACGTCCTTCCAGGTACAGTTGTGAGGTATTTGGAAGAGGTAACTGCAGTAAGTACTCGGTTGACTTTAGGCAAGGGCGGTGGGCCTGGGTCATCTGAGTGGGCCCCATGCAAGCAGACTGAAGGCCTTACAGCTGCTCTTGTGGACACCAACCCACCCCCTGATGGCCTTCAGACTTGCCCTACCAGCCACCACAACGCTGTGAGCCAGTTATCTTCCTCATCTGTCTCCTACCGGCTTTGTTCCTCTGGTTGAATTTGGGAGCTGCCAGAAGTACTTTCAAGATGGCAGATGGAAACACGGGGAACCCAGAGCCAGTGAGTGATGAGGCCGATCCAGACCTGCAGCCTGGAGTTATCTCTGCTATGCAGCCTCGGCTTCATTTTTCTGACTCGGGGCAAAAGGGAAGGGAGGCCTCATTGAACCTTCTTTGTAAAGTTCCATACGAAGTTTTATGAGAGCTCGTAGAACCGCCTCTGAAATGCTAGAAACTATGTGTCCAGCCCCCTCCCTGCTCCACGCTCAGAGGACAACACAGGCTCTTGAGGGGTTGCTCAGAGACGATGTTTCACCGCTGCTTACCTCAGAGGCAGGCAGATGCCCTGCAGGGTCCAGGCCTGATGATCAGTGTCCTGAAGAAAGGGGGGTCTTGGAGGACCTCTGGATAATTTTAAAATAATTCTTGAGTTTTATAACTTGGTGATTAGCATGATGATCCCTCCTTTAAAAATAAAGTAGAATTTAGGAATTTCCTAAGAATTTAGGGATTTCCCTGGTGGTCCAGTGGCTAACACTCTGTGTTCCCAATGGAGGGGGCCCTGGGTTTGATCCCTGGTCAGGGAACTAGATCCTACATGCTGTAACTAAGACCCAATGTAACCAAATAAAATAAATAAAAAATTTTTTTTTAAGAAAGGAGAATTTAGTTTTATCATGAGCATGGGTTTTTCCATCATTTTAGCAAGTATATGAGAATGATTGAATCTGTACCATTCTTTTCTTATCTCTTGGAATTAGTGGGACAATCCTTTAAGTTAAACTATCTATTTGACCAATTCACTAAAATGTAAAGAAGGAAAATCCATGGCTCTTAACTTGTTATTTTTGGTAGCATCAATCACTGATAAACAAATCATTGTTTCCAATGAGGAACATCCATTCTGTGTTTAGCATAGAAAATTATCTTTTTCTATAAATGACCCAAACAAAAAATGGGCCAAAGAACTAAATAGACATTTCTCCAAAGAAGACATACAGATGGCTAACAAACACATGAAAAGATGCTCAACATCACTCATTATCAGAGAAATGCAAATCAAAACCTCAATGAGGTACCATTACATGCCAGTCAGAATGGCTGCTATCCAAAAGTCTACAAGCAATAAATGCTGGAGAGGGTGTGGAAAAAAGGGAACCCTCTTACACTGTTGGTGGGAATGCAAACTAGTAGAGCCACTATGGAGAACAGTGTGGAGATTCCTTAAAAAACTGGAAATAGAACTGCCATATGACCCAGCAATCCCACTCCTGGGCATACACACCGAGGAAACCAGAACTGAAAGAGACACGTGTACCCCAATGTTCATCGCAATCCTGTTTATAATAGCCAGGACATGGAAGCAACCTAGATGCCCATCAGCAGACGAATGGATAAGGAAGCTGTGGTACATATACACAATGGAGTATTACTCAGCCATTAAAAAGAATTCATTTGGATCAGTTCTAATGAGATGGATGAAACTGGAGCCCATTATACAGAGTGAAGTAAGCCAGAAAGATAAACACTAATACAGTATACTAATGGAATTTAAAAAGATGGTAACGATGACCCTATATGCAGGATAGAAAAAGAGACACAGATGTATAGAACAGACTTTTGGACTCTGTGGGAGAAGGCGAGGGTGGGATGATCTGAGAGAATATCATTGAAACATGTATATTATCAAGTGTGAAACAGATCACCAGCCCAGGTTGGATGCATGAGACAAGTGCTCAGGGCTGGTGCACTGGGAAGACCCAGAGGGATGGGATGGGGAGGGAGGTGGGAGGGAGGATGGGGATGGGGAACACATGTAAATCCATGGCTGATTCATGTCAATGTATGGCAAAAACCACTACAATATTGTAAAGTAACTAGCCTCCAACTAATAAAAATAAATGAAAAAAATGTAAAAAAAAAAAAAGAAAATTTTCTTTTCCTGAAAGCCTTGTGGAGACTGGAAACAGCATTGACCAGATAGGAAATGGCCTTACGTCCTCACTTCACAAAACATTTTATGATGACCCTGGCTATATAAGGGAAGCCTTATAAATTTGATAAGGGCCTTTGTATGATATTTTTGGATGTCATGCGTAGTATGAATAAACCTCTTTCAAAGTAAACACAACACACAACATTCTACACCTAACAAAGCAGGGGAATAATTCATTTTATGTATTCTCCACCCTCAAAATTAAAGTGTTCTGTGTTAGGCCATGAGGCTCGAGGGTACTACCCAGCCTTATCAAGTATGAAGGCGGGTAAAGCCACATAGATGGATGCAGTGGATGTAGAGCTGGGCATCATGGGAAATTGGAGGTTGCAGAAGGAAGACAAGCTGCCAATATGGCTGCTGAGTGGGAAACTCAAACTGTGAAGGGGTGACTAGGATCATTGGTTAGTG
This sequence comes from Cervus elaphus, assembly GCF_910594005.1. Lineage (NCBI taxonomy): Eukaryota > Metazoa > Chordata > Mammalia > Artiodactyla > Cervidae > Cervus > Cervus elaphus. Next base: position 36,733,326 of record NC_057844.1, read on the forward strand.
TTCAATTGTTTGATTTCCGTGACATGCTTTTTAGTAGTCTTAGAGAAAACATTTTCAGATTAGCATATTATTCCTCCTACTCCTCACTGTTTATAATAGAAAACAATGGGCAATTAGTGAGAAAATACCTTTAGAGATCACTTTATTAAGAAATTACGTTTTCCACAAAGACCTGCACATGCAATCTCTGGAAGCACCCACTTAGATATCAGATTTTATCTGAATTTATGTATTATGTTCTGTTGTTTAGAAATTGTTAATATTTACATTAATCAATTAAATACATGATTGGTGGCTCAAAATACCCTATTTAAAAATGGGCAGAATAAACAACAGGGCTTCCTAGGTGGTGCTAGTGGTAAAAAACCTGCCTGCCAATGCAGAAGGTCTAAGAGATGCAGGTTCAATTCCTGGGTCAGGAAGGTCCCTTGGAGGAGGGCATGGCAACCCACTCCAGTATTCTTGCCTGGAGAATCCCATGGACAGAGGAACCTGGCTGGCTACAGTCCATGGGATCGAGAAGAGTCGGACATGACTGAAGTCACTTAGCATGCATGCACACACACACGCATAGCATTATATTAGTTTCAGATATAGCATAGTGATTTGATATTTGTGTGTACTGTGACATGTCTACTTAATATCCATCATCCAACATAAACATTTTTGTGTTTGTGTGATGGGAAATTTAAGATCTACTTTTTAAGCAGCTCTCAAACACACAGTGCAGTATTATCAACTATAGTCATCACGCCATACGTCACATTCATGTGACTTATTTACTGTGTAACTGGATATTTATGCATTTTGAACCCTTTCATCCATTTCTCCCATCCCCAGCCAGATCTGACTCTGGCACCCACCAACCTGTTTTCTGTTGCTATGAGTGCAGACTTTTTAGCTTCCACATATAAGTGAGATCATACAGTATTTGTCTTTCTCTGACTTATTTCACTTAGCATAATATCTTTGAGGTCCATCCATGTTGTTGCAAATGGCCAGATTTTCTTCTTTTTTATGGCTGAGTCATATTCCATTTGAACTGTGGTGTTGGAGAAGACTCTTGAGGGTCCCTTGGACTGCAAGGAGATCCAATCAGTGCATACTAAAGGAGATCAGTCCTGGGTGTTCATTGGAAGGACTGATGTTGAAGCTGAAGCTCCAATATTTTGGCCACCTGATATGAAGAGCTGACTCATTTGAAAAGACCCTGATGTTGGGAAAGATTGAAGGTAGGAGAAGGGGACGACAGAGGATAAGATGGTTGGATGGCATCACCGACTCAATGGACATGGGTTTGGGTGGACTCTGGCACTTGGTGATGGACAGGGAGGCCTGGCGTGCTGTGGTTCATGGGGTCACAGAGTTGGACACGACTGAGCGACTGAACTGAACTGAGTATTCCATTGGGCTTCCCAGGTGGCTCAGTGGTAAAGAATCTGCCTACTAATGCAGGAGATGCAGTTTTGATCTCTGGGTTGGGAAGATCCCCTGAAGGAGGAAATGACAACCCACTCTAGTATTTCCAAGAGGCAGGCAACGAGGGGGAAGAGGTGGCTCCTTTCCACCCAGCCTCTGGGCCCATGGCCTTTTTCTGGCTAGAGTTGGGAGCTAACAATCACCTTCTTTTTTTTTTTTTTAAACAATCACCTTCTTAATAGGCATCTTTATACTATTTATTGGGGGAAAATAATTGCCTAGAGTGAGAGGTATTTGCCCAGGGGATAGTGCAATAGAGTGAAAAGAACACTAGAAAAGAAACTGGAAAGTTCGTGTTCTGCTGTCAGATAGCAACTGTGTGACTCACCCAGTTTCCTCCTGGAGTAGTACCTGCCTCCACAGGATGCCTGAGGATCAGATGAGACAATGATGGAATGTCCTGTGTTCTGTAAGAGCTTGTACCTGGAGGGTGGACCCATGGTCCTGAAGGCTGGCTGTGCTATGCACCTACCACCAGCCCTCAGCTTTTCCTGCTTTTCCTCTTTGATTGTCGTTGCTCCTTGTGTGATGGAACATCCTGTGGCAGTAGGAGGGCTCAGAACCTGGGGGTGGGGGATGGGCAGCACAGGTCCGTTCACTGTGCTCTGCCGGCATAGCTCCAGGAACGGCTGATCAGGGTGGGAGGAAGTGGAAGCCATGATAAAAATCACTTGAATTTTCCTAGTTCCAGCTCTTTATGGTTTCATTGAGCATGCATGAAGCCTTCAGAGCTGTGGTACACACACCTTCTTGTCAGCTGGGGAAGAGGTGTCAACAGCTTTGCACTCCAGGGTTACCGCATGGCTATCACTTCCACAGTGAGACTGGCCAGATGATGGGGGTCAGGAAAGCATGTTGACTCTGGAGACTCATGTCCTGGGGCACAGACCATCTAAAACATTCAGTGAATTATTAGAATCCATGGGGTGTGGTTTGGGAAGGATCTGCAGGTCACTGTATGGCTCCAATATCTGAAATGTGCTTGAAATTCTATCCTGATAGTTTCCTCCTCGTGGATCTTGAAGGCACTTGATGTCTAGGAGCCTTACTTGAAATGTACATACCCTTCAGCATCAACCAGCCGGTCGTTTTAGAGGGAAGCTGGCCAGCTAAAGGCAAGACCGTGACAGGATGGCGCAGGTGAGGTTATGAGGCACAGACGTAGGGAGAATGGGCAAGATAAACCTTGCTTACTTGCTAGTTTTGTTGAGGGCACGAAACAGCATGGAAACACACAGAGTAGGGAGAGGGCAGGAGCTCAGGGTCTGTGGGCAGGGTCTGGTGGGCACAGTGCTTATCCTAGGGGGCCATGCCCTGATGGGGGCTTCTGGAAAGACTTTGGAGTGGCAAGCTGCCACATAGACACATATAGAGGCAAGTACGGTGGCAGTGGGGCTTCCCTGGTGGCTCGGATGGTAAAGAATCTGCCAGCAATGCAGGAGACCAGGTTATGAGTCCTCTTGGAAGGTTCCTTTTACATCTGTTGAGTGGCACAAGGTGTAACACCACAGAACTGGGGGTCCTGGGCCAAGTCTATTTCCATGAATCTCAGCCTTACATCCCTCTGGCTCAAACAAGCTGTTAAACTGGTCTTGAGAGGCAATTCCACAATAGTTAGCGTAATTCCACACTGAGGTATGTTCATGGCGGAGAAAGTAGGGGAAAGGGTCTTGGGATGCCCATTAAATCCAGCAACTGTGGAAAGACCCGCCCCTGCTCACTTGAGCCAGGCTCCAACCAGCCTCACCCAGCCAGCAGCCACAGGGAAGCTGGAAAATCTCAGGGCTTTCACCTGGATCTTAGTCTTTCTTTCTTTCTTTTTTAAATACTATCATTTAAAAATTTTTCTTTAATATACATTTGTTCATCTTTATTTTTTCAGTTTAAGCATTTTCCTTCTTATATTTTTCTTGCTCTTCAATTCTAGTCCTCTAATTTCACTTTTCCATTGCTTATTGCCTTTACTCGTGGGAGACATTTACTTTATCTTCTGTGTTCTAGACGACACCTGTCTGCATGCCTGGAACCAACATGTGCTTTAGCAGGGAAAATTGTACACAGATTGACCCACCCATACATGCATGTTGTACACAACTCGTGCCGGCAGATTCTTGTTAGAATTTAGATGTGATGATATGGCATTCCCCCGGACACTCCAGATCTGTAAAATAAGCATTAAACTCTTTCCTTGCTGGAGCCTACCATTTTGAAAGGTTTATAGTCATGCTTCCTGGTGGGGGAAACAAAGAAGTGGAGAACTGCTTGGCCCACCGGAGGCTTCCCAGCCAGGCTGGCAATGGGGCTGTTGGATAGCAAGGCCTCAACTCCAGTATGAAAAGGTTTGCAGCTGTAGAAAGAAGGGGATTCTTCAGGAGTCGTTTCACTGAGAATCTACGTATTCAGCCTATCAGTTGATCAGTGATCAAACAAGAATGCTTGCTGAGGGCCTGTTGTTATGCTAGGCCTGTGGTAGACTATTTACAGGTTACTAGACAGATCTAGTAGAGAAGGAAATAGCAACCCACTCCAGTATTCTTGCCTGGAGAATCCCAGGGACAGGGGAGCCTGGTGGGCTGCCGTCTATGGGGTCGCACAGAGTCGGACACGACTGAAGCGACTTAGCAGCAGCAGCAGCAGACAGATCTAGAGAGCCCTTAGGTACATCAGTGGGGCAGGTGAGCTGTAGGACAGAGTGGAGACTGTACTACCGGAGGTTACTTAACCTTGCTGGGTGACATGCAGCTTGGCAGGGGCCCCTCCTCTACAAACTCCTACAGGACCGAGGCTGGTAGGGTCTCCAAGGTTGCCTTAGAGACCATCTTGATTGCAGCCAGCAGGAAAGGAAGGGCACACTGAGTGCAAGTGTGGGAGCTTTCCACGGGCCGGGCCCAGAAGTGGCACATGTAGCTTCCATTCATGCTCATTGGCTAGGAATTTAGTTATGTGGCCACATCTAACAGCAGTCGACGAAATGAGTTCCAGTTCTGCAGCTGGAGAGGCCAATGCGTGAGTTCTGGCTCATGGCCGGCAGTGTGTGCTGCCTCAGTGACTGCATAGGGTGTTTCTACAGTGAAACTGCCAGTGGTTTCAATTCTCTTCTTCGTATTTTCACGTTTATTATTACATGTATTACTTTTGTAATCAGAAAACAAGTAATAGATCTCATTTAAAAAATGTAATTCACATAAGGAAAACATTTTTTACCTCTATTTCTTTTATTTTGTTTCTACATAAGATGATGGATGTTCACTAACTTTTGTGGTCATCATCTCGTGATGTATATAAGTCACATCATTATGCAGCATACCTTAAACTTACACAGTGCTGTGTATCAATTATAACTCAATGAAACTGGAAGAAAAAAACTATAAAAGTAATCCAGGTGTTTGGAATTTTGTGTGTGTGTGTGTGCTCAGTCATGTCCGACTCTTTGTGACCCCGTGGACTGTAACTTGCCAGCCTCCTCTGTCCTAGGAAATTTCCAGGCAAGAATACTAGAGTGGAAAAAAAAAAAAGAATACTGGAGTGGGTTGCCATTTCCTTCTCCAAGGGATCTTACCAACCCAGGGATCGAACACACATCTCTTGCATCTCCTGAATTGGCAGGCAGATTCTTCACCACTAGTGCCACCTGGGAAGATCATTATTTTCTCTAAAAACAGTTAAGATTGTTGTTTGGATCCCCAGGCAAGACTATAAAATTCTATAAAATGTACAAAGTAATTAAAAATATAAGGCCAATCTAATGATTAGCTCTGCCATGTTTCTCACAGGGATTCACGTCTCCCTGTGGAACTGGTCTGAAGTCTGCTCCAGGAGGAGGACGAGGTAGGAGTGAGGGGGTGAGAGGTGAAGGAGCAGCAGCAGGAGGCCCCGAAGTGCAGACGTGGAAATCTGGGTCCTGCTGTTCCCCACTCTGGGTTCTTCCTCCCTGCTTCCCCACATGCCTCTGGGCAGCTGGCATCTGGCCCCCTGCCTGCTTTCTCATAATCCCTGCTCCAAAATGACCTCTTCACATTTCCCAACAAATTGCCTCTTCTCTCACTGACCCCACTTAGGGCTTGTGAAAGTGAAAACATTAGTTGCTCAGCTGTGTCTGACTCTTTGCAATCCCATGGATTGTAGCCCTCCAGGCTCCTCTATCCATGGAATTCTCCAGGCAAGAATACTGGAGAGAGTTCTTATTTTCTTCTCCAAGGGATTTTCCTGACCCAGGAATCAAACTTGGGTCTCCCACATTGCAGGCAGATTCTTTACCATTTGAGCCACAGGTGGTGCTTGTGGGGAAAACCTTTTCAAATTAATTTTGAGAGAGAAAACACAACTTAGATTTCTCAAAGTCGCTGAGACTTCAAGAAGAAACTCAGTTAAGCCTCTGTCCATCGGAGGGGTTTTAGGCAGAGTGAAGGGGTCACAGTTCTTACATCGTGTGGGAGAGAGATTTTTGGTCAGAGGACCCACCCCAGGCTTGCACTCAGGAGCATGTCTCCCGAGCAGCTTCTTGAGGCTCTTTCCCTTTGATGGTGTCCTGCTGTCTCCACATCTCTCGGCCCTGCGTTTATCAGGACCAGGCACCAGCAGAGGTGGTCAGTATGCTTCCAGCATCCTCTCTGCATCCCTTGCCTTCCTTGTCTCCTTCCAGTCTTGCTGGGCTGTGTGATGAGTGCTGCTGGGCTGAGTGGAAAGCCCAAGCTCATTCTGGAGAGAGTAGTTAAGAACCAGTGTGAGCCTTCAACTCAGGCCCCTTCTTTCATCTTAGTGTCTCCATGTGAGGAGCTGGGGCGGCAGGGGAGGGGCTGCCCAGGAGGCCCCTGGGCCCACGCCTGCTGTGACCTGATGCAGAGAATCCTTGGTGGTGCTGCTGACTGGGGTTTCTTGTTTCCACATAGTCTAGCCTGACCAGATGGATGATGTAGGCAGTGGGGAAAGGATTTACTGGGAGTGGAGAAATGGAAAGGGCAAGTCAGTTCACTTTGCTGGCCCCTGAATCTGAGGAAGGCTGGGACTGTCCCTTAGGAGGATGATCTCCATACACAGTGTAAGAGAATGCATCAGTTCTGGGAGGGTACACACCAGCTGAGAGTGGTGGTCCCGTCCTGGCGAAGGCCTGGGACTGGCCACAGTCCTGCCTGCTCTGGAGGGTCAGAGTCTTGTCCTTGGAGAGTTTTTTCTAAGGAGATCACTTTTCCAGACCAGCTCAAGCTGGATTTCAACCAGGGTTATCATTTAGGTGGACCAGACTGGACTCGCTTTCGCTCTCATCAAATAAAATGTGTTTATGGTAATAGGAGGCAGTAGATATTCTTGCAGAGATAAGCAGAGCTCCATTTTACCTCAAGTTACCTTTCACTGAGTAACTAAGTGTGAGTTAAAATATTTCTGGTCAAGAATCGCTCTTTTGAGAGTGATATTTTTTGTCTTCCTGTTATGAGAAACAGAAAAGTTATCCGTTCATAACCTATTCCGGGTGAGAGGACCCTCAGATGGTGCGAAGCAATCCTATACACTACCCACCCGCGCCCCCCCCCAGCTGTGGGCCGGCTGTCTGGAGTGTGCACACCTGGACCATAGCTGCTCACATGTTAACATTTGATATGATTATGGTTGGAAGAATTATAACCAGGATTTTGCGTGCAACCTTATCATGGTGATGGGCGCTACAGATGTGCATGATAAAGCGACCAAAGAGAGCCAGCGAGGTGAGCGTCTGGCCTGCTTCTCTCGGCAACCTTTAGGAAGAAGATTGTAAACCAGACAAGGCAGTCTTCCTGCAGGTGACTGAAAATACTCCTAGATAGCTGCTCTCATGGAAGGGATACTTGCTAGTGGGCACGCTTACTCCCACCCCCAAGCCCACCTCCATCTGTGGTGCAGAGGCAACATGTGGCCCAGAGGATGGGGTGGGGCATGGGATTTGGGGTAGGCTCCTGGACCAGCTGGGAGGCAGGGAAATGGGAGGGATGGGAGAGATGGGAGATGGACTGGGCCACACCAGGGCAGTGCCTGTGGCCTGGGTAGGTGTGGTGGGGGCCATTCACCCTGGAGGAGTTCCCCAGGACCCTGGTGCCCAGAACATCCTCTCCTATGTCCTATGGGAGCAGTTCCTGGAGGTGACGGGGACTGCTCTGCTGATTGAGTTTGTTTCAGGGTGGGCAGCCCTGCCTGGCAGGGCTGAAGAGCTGGTCTGGTTCTGGCTGAAGGTCTGGTTCTGGCCGAAGGTCTGGCAGTCTGCTCTTGCTATGAAGAGCCCCAGGGAAGGGCCCTGTGGAGGTGTGAGCCCATGGTCAGCTGGAAGGTCAGGGGCAGGAGGCTCATGCTGGAGTGAGGACAAGGGCACTGAGCCAGGGAGCAATGGACACATGAAGTGGAGGCCACAGGCTCACTCTTGTGCTATAAGTCACCATAAAAGCTTTATATTAAACAACTTATATTTAGATTCTCACCTCTGCTCACCTCACCCGTATACCCAAATGAATTTTAGGTATATTAAAATCACTATCAAAAATACAGTAATGAAAAAACAAACAAAAACAAGCAAAAATGAATCCAGAACTGTATTTAAAAAAAATGAGCAATAAAGTTACAAAAGTGATCCAATTGCAGAAAAGCTTCAGTGTAAGTAATCACTATGGCAAAAAGAGACAAAAGAGAGAAAGAAGAGAAAAAATGTGTTAAAAAGAGAAAAAAAAATCAGTGTTTAAAAGAGAAAAAAAATCAGTGTTATATCAGAGTATGTAAAAAATGCACTCGAATATCCAAATTTTTCTCATGTAAATACTCTTTAATCTATTAAAGGGTAAGGCAGCAAAACCTATAGCAAACATCATCATTCAGACATGAATGGTGAAATCTCAGAAGATTCTCTGAAGAATCAGATATACAGCATCACTGTTATCACTGCTACAATTAAACACTGCACTGGAGTTTCTAGCCAGTGTAACATTTATACTGTTATATGAAATACTTATCTGTTGTTGTTTAGTTGCTAAGTCGTGTCTGATTCTCTTGAGACACCATGGACAGTAGCCCACCAAGCTCCTCCTCTGTCCATGAGATTTCCCAGGCAAGAATACTGGAGTGGGTTGCCATTTCCTTCTCCACAGTATCTTCCCCAAATAGGGATCAAACCTATGTCTCCTGTATTGCAGGTGAATTCTTTACCACTGAGCCCCTAGAGAAGCTGTTATGAAATATTTATCCATAGGGACAATCTAAGAAAATCTGGTCATGAACTTTGGCTCCTAATAAGTGAGTTCAATGATTTGTTGGACAGATTATTTATGAATTCTATAATAGAGAGAAATTTGGAAAATCCCCCAAATATTTTGAAATTAAACGACATACTTCTAAATAACCCATGGGTAAAAGTCACAAGGGAAAGTAGAAAAATACTTTGAAATAAATAAAAATTAAAATTAAAATCACAACATATCACTTGTGGGGGTACAGCATAAAAGTTGGAAATTTTTAGCTTTAAATGTGTATATTAGAAAAGAAGGTCTAAAATCACTCTCCAAGCTTCCAATTTGAGGTGCTAGATGAATAAGTTAAACCCAAAATAAGTAGGAAGGGAATAGTGAAAACAGAAATAGAAATCTGAAACACAAAACAGACAAGCAACATAGAAAATAAAATATAAAGCTGTTTTTAATTGATATTAATAAAAATGGATAAATCTAGCTAGACTAGGTAAGAAACAAGAAAAGTGATGGAATAAAAATTTAATAATTTTGAAAACTTAAATGCAGTGAATCAATTTGTTGAAAGAGTCAAACCAAATCACTAAAGATTCAAATTGCCACCTGTTTAGCAAGACATGGAGTCGCCAAGTGCATTACAGGTGGATTGTAAGATAAGATAACTGTTTTAGAAAAGAGTTTTGAAACTTTTTGTAAGTTAGACATATTGCCTAGCAATTCCACTTCTAGTTATCTAGTGAAGTGAAATGAGTGTTTGCTTACGCAAAAACTTGTACATGAATGTTCATGGCAGCTTTACTTAAAAGAGCCCCAAACTGGAAACAACCCAAATGTTCATCAACGGGTAAATGGACACACAATTTAGGGTACATCTGCACAGCAAAAGCAATGTAAGGTAGAGGAATTGAAAACATTGTGCTGAGCAAAGGAAGCCAGGGACAAGAGGTCTGTGCTATATTACTTAATCTTGTAGAATTCTTAAGACAAATTGGATCTGTAGTACTATGAAGCAGACAGTGAATCTGTAGTACTCAGGATTATGGGTAAAGCCTGGGAACCATTTTGGGGTGATGGAAACATTCTGTATCACAATTGAGGTGTTGGGTTACATGAGTGTATATGTTTATCAAAACTTGTCTAACTGTAGGCTTAAAATGTGTGCATTTTATTTTATGTAAATTATACTTTGTTGAAGTCAGTTTTAAAAAATTAATAACATCTTAATGCAATAACCAAGTAGAAAATGTAGTAAAAAAGACAATAGCAACAAACTATAACACAAGGTTTTTCACATTAAAACAAACAAAAATGTGTCAGAACTTTATGGAATTGATTATAAAATGTTATTGAAGGACATGGATGATCTCAGGAGAAATAGGCCAACTTTCATGAATATAGGGATCAGTATCCAAGAAATGTATCTCCAGAAATTGATCTGTAAATACAATTCAATTCCAAAAAAAATTCCAACACATTTTTTGGTGGAATATCACCAATGAAAGAGTAAATATCTAAGAATAGCTAAAATGTTTCAGAAAAAAAAGGAATTAAGAGGAAGAACTTGAATTATTGGATGTAAGAAATTATCATTAACCTACAACATTTAGAACATAGCAATAATGAATCAAAATAGGCAAATGGGAGAGAATAGATTAAAAAATAAATCAATGGAATAGAAAACAAATATGTGTATATAGGAGAACTCAAGTAAGATAGAAAGAAGAGGTATTAAAAATAGAGTAGATGGACTTCCCTGGTGGTTCAGCTTGTAAGAATCCACCTGCTAATGCAGGGAGCATGGGTTCAATTCCTGGTCCTGGAGGATTCCACAAACTGTGGGCCAATTGAGCCCACGTGCCACAACTCCGAGGAGGCTGCACACCACAACTGGAGAGTGAGCCCTGATCAGCACAACTGGAGAAAGCCTGCATGCAGCAACGAAGACCCAGTGCAGCCAAAAATAAATAAACAAATTAGTTAAAAGCAAAACAAACAGAAATGGAGGGGAAGTAATATTATATGTAGAAAAAAAGAAATTGGATTCCTACCTTAAAGCACACATGAACAAAGAAACAAGAACAGACAATAGGGCTAAACTTGGGATAGGAAGGATGCATAAGCAATGGAAGAAACCACAAAAGAAAACACATTTATCTCTACAAATTTTAAAACTTTCAGTGCCAAACAATGGAAGGGAATGTGCTAGGACACATTATTAAAGTGACCTTTAAATTCTCTTGTGCTTTGAGAATGTGGAAACCAAGCTAGTGGCCCAAAGAGCAAGTGGAAAGTGGCACCAGAAAGAGCTGGGGTCTGTCCTTGATTGACATGGAACAATAGAGTGGTTCCAAATTGGGAAAGGAGTACATCAAGGCTGTATATTGTCACTCTGCTTATATAACTTATATGCAGAGTACATCACGCAAAACGCTGGGCTGGATGAAGCACAAGTTGGAATCAAGATTGCCAAGAGAAATATCAATAACCTGAAATATGGAGATGACACCACCCTCATGGCAGAAAGCAAAGAGGAACTACAGAGCCTCCTGACGAAAGTGAAAGAGGAGAGTGAAAAAGTTGGCTTAAAACTCAACATTCAAAAAACTAAGATCATGGCATCCAATCCCATCACTTCATGGCAAAGAGATGGGGAAATAGTGGAAACAGTAACAGACTTTGTCTACTTTGGGGGCTCCAAAATCATTGCAGATGGTGACTGCAGTCATGAAATTAAAAAGACGTTCACTCCTTGGAAGAAAAGCTATGACCAATGTAGACAGCATATTAAAAAGCAGAGACGTTACTTTGCAACAAAGGTCCATATAGTCAAGGTTATGGTTTTTCCAGTAGTTATGTATGGATGTGAGAGTTGGACTATAAAGAAAGCTGAGCATCGAAGAATTGATACATTTGAATTGTGATGTTAGAGAAGACTCTTGAGAGTCCCTGGGACTGCAAGGATGTCAAATCAGTTAATCCTAAAGGAAGTCAGTCCTGAATATTCATTGGAAGGACTGATGCTGAAGATGAAGCTCCAGTACCTTGACAACCTGATGGGAAGAACTGACTCATTGGAAAAGACCCTGATGCTGGGAAAGATTGAAGGCAGGAGGAGAAAGGGTCGACTAGAGGATGAGATGGTTGGATAGCATCACTGACTCGATGGACATGAGTTTGAGCAAGCTCCGGGAGTTGGTGATGGACAGGGAAGCCTGGCATGCTGCAGCCCATGGGGTTGCAAAGAGTCGGACATGACTGAGTGACCGAAGTGAACTGACTGTCCTTGATGGTGATGGGGAACCTAGAACAGGAGATGGATGTGAGGAGGACAGCAGCCCCCATGGGGGGGTTTGAAGTGGGTTTGAAGCTGTCTGTGGTGGGATGAGCGTCTTGAGGGGCAGGGCATCTGCACTGCTTGTCCCTGAAGGACTGAAAGCCTGAGGGAGCAGGACCAGGTGGAAGGGAGCTTGGGCACGGGCAGGAAGGAGCGTGTGGAGGTGAGGGCTGGGCAGGGATGCTGTATGTGGACTTGGAGAGAAAGCAGACGGGGTGTGCCCTGCACACCTGGGGGGCCGCCAGCCTCTGTCACTTGGTGGATGGTGTTCTCTGCGGGGACAATGGAGTCACTTGCCTCAGGTTTGTTAGTAAGACATGGAGCAGAGCAGAAAGGATGTCAACCCACCCACGAGGGGGACCAGTGTGCCCCGGGGACCCAGCCTCCACCACCCCCAACCCCTCTCCCACAGCCCTCTGGTGGCCAGTATCATGGGTTTGCAGAGACACTGAGGGCTCAAGAGTGAAAAAAGCTGCTGTCTGAGAACTGGCTGGTCCAGGCCCAGGAAGAGTCCACTTGCACAAACACTCACACCCACCCGGGAACACACGTCACCACAAACCACAGAGGCCATGCGGGGCCACCTCCCTGTTCCTGCAGCCAGGCCTCTGGGCACCTCATCTCCCTTTGCTTCCCTGTCCACCCACTTCAGGCTCCAGAGATGAAACATTTGCATAATGTTCACTAATAATTATTTACCGATGGTGTTTTTCTTCTCCAACACTCACCCAGTTAAATCTACAGCAGAGAATACTCACTGCTCTATGTTCAGTTTTTATAAAAATAGCTTGAACCCAAGGAATAGCCAGTGAATAGAAACTGACTCATGATTCATCCTGTCTGCTGTTTTAGTCGGCCCAGTGTGCTGTGCGATGCTCCTGCTTGGGAGGAGCGGTGTAGACAGTGCTGGGCCAGCCAACCTCAGAATGGGCCTCATGACTGGGTCATGACCCTCCACTGACTGAACAGAGTGGAACCAGTGGACGATTCCATGGGGTGGCCGTGCTTCCCAGCCAAATAAATACATTAAAAAAAAAAAAAGACCCTTGAACAAAAAGACCCCTGAGCCACCGTTTCAGACTTCATTTAAGCACAAAGATCTTGGAAGGTTTGTGTGTTAAATAGTAGAAGTTACTTTAAATATGACACTGATCTTATCAATTTGTGAATTGGTTTCAGAAAGAAACGCTCTTATTGAAACCCTAATGATATAAGTGGAAACACATTTATGTGTAGCCATTTAAACATGACTAAAGAAAAGTTATGACCAACCTAGATAACGTATTAAAAAGCAGAGACATTACTTTGCCAACAAAGGTACATCTAGTCAAGGCTATGATTTTTCCAGTGGTCATGTATGGATGTGAGAGTTGGACTGTGAAGAAAACTGAGTGCTGAAAAATTGATGCTTTTAAACTGTGGTGTTGGAGAAGGCTCTTGAGAGTCCCTTGGACTGCAAGGAAATCCAACCAGTCCATCCTAAAGGAGATCAGTCCTGGGTGTTCATTGGAAGGACTGATGCTGAAGCTGAAACTCCAATACTTTGGCCACCTCATGCTAAGAGTTGACTCGTTGGAAAAGACCCTGATGCTGGGAGGAATTGGGGGCAGGAGGAGAAGGAGACGACAGAGGATAAGATGGCTGGATGGCATCACTGACTCGATGGACATGGGTTTGAGTAAACTCCGGGAGTTGGTTATATGGACAGGGAAGCCTGGCATGCTGCGATTCATGGGGTCGCAAAGAGTCAGACATGACTGAGCGACTGAACTGAACTGAAAGCATTCTTTGGCTTCCCTTGTGGCTCAGCTGGTAAAGAATCTGACTGAAGTACGGGAGACCTGGGTTTGATCCCTGGGTTGCGAAGATCCCCTGGAGAAGGGAAAGGCTACCCACTCCAGTATTCTGGCCTGGAGAATTTCATGGACTGTATAGTCCATGGGGTCGCAAAGAGTCAGGCATGACTGAGCCACTTTCATTTTCACCTAAAGCATTCTTTAGAGGCCCTTTCGGGGATAGTTATATATTTACAGCTTAATATTTTCATTTTTAAGACAAAAGATAGATGTACTTTGAAATATATGCTTATTAATTTTGTTATATGATCAAAGTCAATATTGGAATAGAACATGTAAAATTGAAACTTTGAGTGAGGAGAATATTTCTTTAATTCATTTACATCAAATTCCTGATTTTGAGAACAATGTTTTCACTATCATAAATGGGGGCATATTTCATACTTGAAAATGTCAAAATTGCTAGTAAATCTTGATGATCTGTTCAAGGATTTAAAAAAAGAAATGTGTTTATTTGGTTGTGTCAGGTCTGAGTTGCAGCATGTGGGGTTTTCGCTGCATCACTCGTCCTTGTCACAGGGGATCCCTAGTTGTGGCTCCAGAGCGAGTGGGCTTAGTTGCTTTGAGGCATGTGGTATCTTAGTTCCCCAACCAGGGATTGAACCTGTGTCCCCTGCACTGCCAGGCAGATTCTTAACCACTGGACCACCATGGAAGTCCCCTGTAAAGGGTCTTTTAAGAGAATAAAAACATTTCTACCCTGGCTGAGTGACTGTGTAACAGTCATATCCAAGGTCCTGTATAGCTCTGAAGTGTTTTATGTAACTATGTTGCTGTGACATAATAACTAGGGTAATTTAACTATAATTTCAAAATAGCTTACTTCAGGGCTTCCCTGGTGGCTCAGTGGTGAAGACTCCACCTGCCAATTCAGGAGACCTGGGTTTGACCCCTGATCTGGGAAGACCCCCACATGCCAAGGAACAGCTAAGCCCGTGCCTGACAACTACTGAGCCTGTGCTCTAGAGCCCGGGAGCCACAACTACTGAGCCCACGTGCTACAACTACTGAAGCCTGCATGCCCTAGAGGCTGTGCTCAGCAAGAAAAGCCACTGTGATGAGAAGTCTGTGTATTGCAATGAGAGATTAGCCCCTGCTCACCACGACTAGAGAAAAGCCCATACAGCAACGAAGACCCAACACAGCCAAAAATATATCAATAAATAATTTAAAAAAATAGCATTCCAGAAATATGAATCTGTATCACTTTTCAATGCAAACTACTTCTTAACCAGCAGTTGCTCTAAAATTGGCAAGCATTTTGGAGGAAAAATATGTGAAAAAATTTTGGGGAAAGGAATGTGTGGATAATTTTGAATGTGAGAATTACCCCTGTGTTCATGGCCCAAACAGGAGAAATTACTTAACAATGACAAATAATTGTGTCTACAGGTCCTTTCTGTGGGAAATTGCACTGTTTGTTTTTGATAAGAACAAAACTTGAGGGAAAACAATTACACTTTCTTTGCTATGAAATGGGGGTGCAGAGTGAAGGTGGGGCAACATCTCAAAAACCGTCAGCCTCAATGTGTCCAGTCTATCCTGACAGACGTATAATCACAACAGAAGTCTGTGAGTATGGAAGAGAGGAAAGCCACCTTCCCAGTAACACAGATTTGGTAAATGCTAATGTAAACAAACGCACAATTTATTTTCATCAAGCCATGTTACTTTTCCTAGTCTCTCCTCCCCTCTTCTCCTTTCCTGACTCCTTCCCCACCTTCCTTTGCTTCCTCCTTTCTCACACCGGTCACCTTCCTGAAGCTCCTTCTACTCCAGTAACCGTCTCCTTCCCAGTTCTGCTCTCAAGGTCTGTTGGGCGGATGACAAAATGGAAATTCATCCTCAGTGAGCAGAGATACACCTGGTCAACAGCACGACCACAGTTTCAAAGTATGATTCCTTTTTTCTTCACTTCTTTACTTAGTCCATTAAAAGCCTTTGGATTTCTATTTATTTATGCTTTGGGGGACTTGAGGTTCTTGAATCTGAAGATTTAAAAACCTTCTTGGCCACTGTCCCTTTGAACGTGGCTCCTTCCCTGTTCTCATGTATGCTTAGTTGCTCAGTTGAGTCTGACTCTCTGTGACCCTGTGAACTGTAGCCCACCAGGCTCCTCCACCCATGGGATTCTTCAGGCAAGAATACTGGAGTGGGCCACCATCCCTGTTCTCTGCGGAGGCACCCAAGAGGGATGGACTTTCTCTGGTTCCACCGTCTTGCCCATCAATTGCAGATTCTGATCTTCCCTTCTCTCGGCTACATTAGCTTTGTGTATTCTATTATTTAACCCTACGTTTTTCATTTCTGAAAGTTCTGTTTGGTATTTTTTCAAGTCCTTCTCCCCCCTTATTTTCAAATAGGACCTTTTTCTTTTTTAGAAACTTGATTCATTCTTTTGTATGTTTTGATGGTTTGGCACACTTTTATTTTCTCATCCATGCTGCCGTTCTATTACTTCCAGTGTTTACCACTCTGACCTTTCTGTTCATTTGTGTGTTCTCACACCCACTGGCTATTTCCCCATGTGTTTCTTCATTTTTGGTCGTGAGTTTGTTTAGTGGGGTTTGTTTCTGCCATGAAACAATCCCTTGTAGCTTTGTTGTGAAAGTCCTCCCAGACCAGTTTTGCAACCAATTTTGTGATAATATCATGGCTTGGGGATCCCGGGGTAATGTACATTCTAGCTGCATGTCTCTTTAAGGAGAATGCCTGGGGTCCTGGACCCTCAGGGAAGCATTCTTGTCCCCAGTGCCTAGAGCAGATACCCTTCTTTTCAACAGCCTGTTCAGAGTCTTGCCTTGCCCACCCTTCTTATGTTGGGAGGGGTTTTGGAACTAAGGATTTAGGCTGTGTTCTCAGCCCCAGTCACCCTCCTTGTGAGGATTTAAATCTTGTTTTCTGTTTCAACCCTGAGGAGATTGGGACCAGCGTGCCCTGAAGGCAGATGCAAACTTAACTGTGCCAGCTTTGGGTTCCTTCCTAGTTTATGGCACCTGGGAATTACCATACCCCACCCTGTCCACACTTCCTTCTGTTTAAGGATCAGCCTTGCCATTAAAAGTTGTTCCATTTTTAGCACGCCTAAAGATTTGAGGCCATTTAAGTCAGCTGTATTGCCAGATATAGAAGCCTCACAAATAAAATGGGATAAAGTGTGTGTAATAATACACATTGTTGTTTCCACTTATCAGTAGTGATTGACAGGCAGAGCTGCTGGTGTTTTAAAATACATTTCACATTATTCTATGCTATAAATGCTGCATGTCTGTATCCATATAGTCAGGTCGAGATGTATGCATACAGTCAGGTCAAGCAGACTTTCTGGAGGCATAAGGATGCCCTCCCCTCAGCTTCTGCTGTGCCCCTGAGAGGGGGCAGGGTGAAAGCAGGTCAGAGTAGGTGCTCTGGGGTTCTCTACCTCTGGGTTTCAGCCCCAGGTTTTTCACTAATCTTGCTTGAGATGGTGGACAGATTGTTTTCTGAATTTCAGTCTTTCCAGATATAAAATTGGGACAATAACACTTGTCTTACCTGATCATGCATGCGTGCTTGCTAGGTTGCTTCAGTTGTGTCTAACTCTGCGACCCCCTGGACTAGCCTGCCAGGCTCCTCTGTCTATGGGATTCTCTAGGCAAGAATACTGGAGTGGATTGCCATGCCTCCTCAGGGGATCATCTGGACCCAAGGATTGAACCCATGTCTCTTATGTCTCATGCTGCTGCTGCTAAGTCACTTTAGTCATGTCCAACTCTGTGCGACCCCATAGTCGGCAGCCCACCAGGCTCCCCCGTCCCTGGGATTCTCCAGGCAAGAACACTGGAGTGGGTTGCCATTTCCTTCTCCAGTGCGTGAAAGTGAAAAGTGAAAGTGAAGTTGCTCAGTTGTGTCCGACTCTTAGTGACCCCATGGACCACAGCCTACCAGGCTCCTCTGTCCATGGGATTTTCCAGGCAAAAGTACTGGAGTGGGATGCCATTGCCTTCTCTGTTATGTCTCATAGTGAGGATTAAATTTGATACTGCATATAAAGTGCTTAGAATATAGGGTGCCTTCATACCAGTCAGAACTGCCATCATCAAAAAGTCTACAAATAAATGCTGTAGAGGGTGTAGAGAAAAGGGGACCCAACCTCACTGTTGGTGGGAATATAAGTTGGTGCAGCCACTGTGAAAACAGTGGCAGTTCCTAAAAAACAAAAAGAATAGAGCTACCATCTGACCTTGGGAAAATTAGAGATACCAAGGGAGCATTTCATGCAAAGATGGGCACAATAATGAACAGAAATGGTATGAACCTAACAGAAGCAGAAGATATTAAGAGGTGGCAAGAATACACAGAAGAACTGACTGACTGATATGACCTAGAAATCCCACTTCTGGGCATTAACTAATTAAAAAAGATACATGTACCCCTATATTCATAGCAGCAATTTTCACAATAGCCAAGATATGGAAGCAACCTAAGCATCCACTGACAGAGGAATGGATAAAGAAGTTGTGATACATACATACAATGGAATATTGCTGTTGCTGTTGTTCAGTCGCCCAGTCGTGTCCAGCTCTTTGCAGCCCCATGGACTGCAACACACCAGGCCTCCCTGTCCCACACCATCTCCTGGAGTTTGTCCAAGTTCATGTCCGTTGCATTGGTGATGCCATCCAGCCATCTCATCCTCTGACGTCCTCTTCTTTTGCCCTCAATCTTTCCCAGCTTCAGGGACTTTCCAATGAGTCAGCTGTTTGCAATGGAATATTACTAAGCCATAAAAAGAATGAAATAATGCCATTTGCAGCAACATGGATGGACCTAGAGATTATCATACTAAGTGAAATTAAGAACGTCAGAAAAGGGAAGATAAATACCATGTTATATCACTTACACATGGAATAAAAATGTGGCACAAATGAACTTATCTATGAAACAGAAACAGAATCATGGACATAGAGAACAGACTGGTGGTTGCCCAAGGGGAGGGGATTGGAGGAAGTATGGAGTGGGAGGTTGGGATTAGCAGATGTAAGTTCTTGTATACGGAATGGATAGGCAAGGTTCTACTGTATAGTACAGGAAACTATTTCAGTATCCTATGATAAGCCAAAGTGGAAAAAGAATGTAAATATTTATCTATAACTGAATCATTTTGCTGTACAGCAGTAATTAACACAACATTGTAAATCAGCTACACTTCAATAAAAGAAAAAAAGAAGACTATATGATGCTTGGATATAGTAACTGCTCCCAGTAAACAGCAAGTGTTCTTGCCATTATTCCCTCTCCTCCCTTGAGACTAAGACCAATGACAAAACAATTTCTAAGGCTGCTAATGCCTCAGATTTAGAGTCCAACTTTCTGACTCTTTTTTATCTATCATTCGAGTCATTCAAGGTGAATAAGTGTAGGAGGCTCTACATTCAGAGATTTGGTCCAAATCCAGCTTGCTTGCTTGCTGGTTTCCTGTGAGCTGGCCGTGGGTATGTGACAGTCTCCCCAGGACTGATGTTCCTTTGCTGTACAGTGAGGACATGAGCTCCTTGCTTACAGGTGACTGTGTAGGACATGTGTGGAGGGGCCTGCTCTGCTCTCCACCAAGCTGGGTCCAAGCACAGGATGGCACACCCTCGTCATGTAGGACCTGGGATTCCTTCATGCCTTCCAGTATCACCCCAGCACCTGCTAGGTGAACACTGGCTGAATGGATGGAACCAGTGATGAAATCAGGAAGGAGGAATGATACCCAGGGCAGTTGGGACAATGGTAAAGCCTACAGGAAGTGACTTTGAGTCCAGCCACAGGAAGTCCAAGAATGGGGACATTGTGCCCATCTTCTTTATCTTTCTACAGTCCTGGGAGAGGCTGACACCACGGACCTGTCAGCCACCTGACTCAGGCCCTCCTGGAGGTGGGTGGAGAGGCCCAGGGGGAAGTTGAGTCACTGGACAAAGGGTGTGGAGACCTTGAAAGACTGTCTTTATTCTGCTCTACTTTACATGGCATCACCGACATGAGTTTCAGCAAGCTCCAGGAGTTGGTGATGGACGGGGAAGCCTGGCGTACTGCAGTCCATGTGGTCACAAAGACTTGGACATGACTGAGCAACTAAACTGAACTGACTAACTCTACATGAGAATCTTGAACTTTACATTTCCACTTCAATCGGAGGGAAAATACTGGAGAATTACTGCATATTAAAGCAGTTCTTCCTTCTGAAGGGCTCCAGGGTTTCTCTTGGGCAGAACAGGAACCAGTCACACAAAGTCAAGACAGAGTCACTTGGACGTGAATTTGGAGTCACATGAATTGGTTGCTCAGATTCCCTAGCTTTGAAATGTCTGCCTCCATCTACAGTCTCCTCTGATGGCTTCTGTTTCCCAGGGGTGTCTGCCCTGCATCCCCTCCCAAAGCTTCACACCAAAAGTGTGTGGGCATGCCCGTATTTACAGAAGGGAAGCTGAGGGTCAGAGGATCCAAGGGATTTTCCCAGGAGGAGGAGATGCCTACATTTAGGAGTCCCTTTGTCACACAGCTCCCGGTTCACTGTATCTTGCTGCTTGTCACCCTGGAAAGTCCAGGGGGATCTGTGGGCCAGGCCCTCTTCCTCCTCTGACTTACAGTTGTGCAAATTCAGGGGAGCCACCTCCTTGAGGAGTTACGCTTCTTCATCTCTTAAACAAAGTTGGATGAACTCTAGTGCACCTTCTAGCTTCAGCCTCTGTGATTTTCTTGACCCAAGTGTTAGGGGAAGGCAGGTTTCTGCCAGGCTGTCTCCTGTGTCTCTTCACCCCATCAGCTCTCACCTGGAAACCCCACAAAATTGAGTGAGATAGAAAGGTGAGGAAGGGGACTAACACTTGAAAGGAGCTGGTTCTGCACCAGTGTTGTGCTGTGAGCCAGAGTTCAGATCTTCATCAGGCCTGATACTACTTTCATTTAGATTAATCGCTGGTATTTATAAAGTCTTCATCATTTCTGTGATTTGTGATCTTTCTCCTTTGCAGGCGGTAAAGAATCCACCTGCAATGCAGGAGACCTGGGTTCGATCCCTCGGTTGGAAAGATCCCCTGGAGAAGGGAAAGGCTACCCACTCCAGTATTCTGGTCTGGAGAATTCCATGAACTGTATGGGGTTGCAAAGAGTCAGACACGACTGAGCGACTTTCACTTTACCTCCTCTGCCTCTAGAATGCATTCTCCCCACCCCTTCCCCACCAGGGAACTCAAGTTAGAATAATCCACTTTGCATGGCCCCCACAAGAATACCTGCTATGCTGACTTTTTAGTAAAGAGCTGGAGAAAGAAGCCTGGGCAGAAAGACTGGCTTAAAGAGAATGAGCAGGAATGAGTCTCTTGTAAAGGGTGGAAGATGATTTTCTGACTTATTAATCTAGACAAGCTGGGGACCAAGATAATGAAACCTTGAATCTTTTGTGAAAAGGGATTAAAAAAAAAACTTTATTGTTTGTTTTGATGACTTCCAAGGAACCTTTGTGCTGTGTGGGATGTCTTGCTCCATGATCACCTTTAATGCTGAATTCAGGGTTGGGGTTTGTGATGACCTGTCCCCCCGAAAAGAACACTGGATAGAGAAGGCTCTGAGAAGAAATGTTGCCCTCAGCCTATAAATGCTTTAAAGACAACTGGCAGTTCAAAATCATATCCCACATGATTTCTGTGCTTGAATTTTTATAAAAAGGCTTAAGAGACCTGACCTGAATACAATTACAAGAAATCACTGGAAGAGCCCCAAACACCCATGCTTGGCAACCCCTGGTGAAAGCTGGGTCCCTTCCAGGTCACATTTCACTGAGATGTTGTCAGGGAGTGCTCCAGGCCCTCCCTCCAGCTCAAGGGGAAATGTGCCAGGCTTCTGCACATGGATCCTAACAGGGGAGAACTTGATGAGGGTTTTATAACAATAACTCAAAGGTGGAGTCTCTAACAAGATTAGCGTGTGGGCAGGGTTTGCCCTGCCTTAATCTCATTTTAGGTGGTCATATCTCCTAATCTTGATCCTTTAATCTTGCCTCAGGTGGTTTCTCAGCTGCTCCTCCCTTGATTAGCAACAGTTGGAATCTACCCTTTGGAACCCAGGAAAGATCATGGAGGCTGGAGTCTCCTCTACAAGAAATGGGGGACAGAAAGGCCTCCACACAGGCCCCCTTGGTTTCACCATTTGCTGCGAGCTGTTCCAAAGGCTTCGAAAGTCTTGCAGAGTCCTCACCCCAGCCTGTGAGGCAGATTCCTCACTGCCTATGTCTTTGTTGTTGTTCAATCGCCAAGTTGTGTTCGCCTCTTTGCGACTCCATGGACCGACTCCATGGACTGCAGCACATCAGACTCCTCTGTCCTTCACTATCTCCTTGAGTTTGCTCAAACTCTTGTCCATTGAGTCAGTCTGTCACCCCCTTCTCCTTTTGCCTTCAATCTTTCCCAGCAGCAGGGTCTTTTCCAATGAATCAAATCAGTTGGCCAAAGTATTGAAGCTTCAGCTTCAGTATCAGTCCTTCCAATGAATATTCAGGGCTGATTTCCTTTAGGATTGATGAGTTTGATCTCCTTGCAGTCCCAGGGAAAGAGTCTTCTCCAGCATCACAATTTGAAAGCATCAATTCTTCTGCCTTCTTTATGATTCAACTTCATGGCCCACGTCTTGGAGATGAGCAAACTGAAGCCGAGGAGGGCCAGTGATTTGTCCTGGGTCACACAGCAACAGGGCTGGAGGCAGGGCGGGGAGGGGATGTGGAGAAGCGAGGGAGACACTTTCCCCAGTGCGTGTAACGTGGGAACAGTCCCTGAGCTCTTAGAGCTATACATTTATTTCCTTCCACAGTAAAGAAGACTTTGCTCCAGAATCAGCTGAACTGTGGCAAAGCCATCTCGCCTTTGCTGGTCTTGATGGCTGGAGAGATCGCTTTCCTTTTGTAGCCTCCTCTGTGCTGAGGATGAAGTGAGCGTCACAGCCTTCCATGGCGTTGCTGCCGGTCTCTGGCTGAGATGCCCTGGCCCCCTAGAATGAGAGCGATTGGTGTGAAAGAACGGGAAGAGAGTCAAGCATCTCTGTCCCCTATTCAGGGAATCATGAAGTCAGACCAGCCAATACTCCACCTTCTTCCTCCTGGTGACTAGTGCTACAGCCAGCGACTCACAACTTGGGGGATGTTTCCCATTGCTCCTGCCACTAAGGATGCCCGAGACCCCAAGCACAACTGTGGGTCCTTCTTGTCGTCATCTTCACAGCAGCACTGTTCTTTTCAGAGCTTTGTGGGCTGGTATGATGTTGGTGCAGATTCAGAAAACCCTGACAACAGTTTTCCACCCAGTCTTTTGCTGCCTCTGGGGCCTGTGGCAAGTTACTAAACTGCCTCAGTGTTTTCATCTTCATTTTTTTTTTTTGGCTGCACCCCATGGAATGCGGGATCTTAGTTCCCCAACCAGGGGTTAACCTTGGGCCACGGCAGTGAAAGCACTGAGTCTTAACCACGGGATCTCCAGGGAATTCCCCAGTGTACATCTTCAGAAATGGGGACAAGAATGACTTCCTTGTAGGGTTTTGTGAGTATGAAATACTATCTTGCACATCATTGATGTGTAATCAAATTTATCTTCTTTTCATCAATCAGCTAGGTTGAGAAGATACACACCTAAACTCAGGTGAGACCAAGCTCAAGCTGAGTGTCAGATGACCACTGTGGTGGTACCTCAGGGAGGGGAGAGGGCTGATGGCAGAGTGGGGGTGGGGGAGTGTTCTGTGGTCTCTTTGGAGCATCATCTCAGCTATAGTCTGTCTCAGGATTGGGGACAGTCTAGGTTCAAGGATCAGACATAATGAGGTAAGCTGATAATATAGCTACACTCAAAATCCACTCAAACCGTTTGATCACATAAGGTCACCTCAAAAAAGCATATTGCAATAAAATAACTGAAAATAAAAAAAGCTAATCTTTATGAAGATATTCATCATAGCATTATCCAAAAGTAGAAAACTAGAAAAATCAGAGAGTAATAGAGAATGCTTGAACAAATTATGGTACATTGCTCCAACACCACATAAGTAAAAAAGTCAAAGTGAACACTATCATTCCCTTGTTCAGACATAGAAAAAGAGTGTTATAGGCAAAATAGTATAAAAAAGCAGAACTCAAGATATGCAAATGCTGATCACAATATTTAGTATCTATGCATGGCCACTGAAGAGACACACAAGATGTGAATGGTGAGCTCTTTGAAATTATGAATTTTAATTTTGTGTAAATAAGTTTATACTAGGGCTTCCCTAGTGGCCCAGACGGTAAAGAATCTACCCCCAATGCAAGAGACCCAGGTTCAATCCCTGGGTTGGGAAGATCACCTGGCGGAGGAAATGGCAACCCACTCCAGTATTGTCTGGAGAA
The DNA here is from genome assembly GCF_910594005.1 of Cervus elaphus. Taxonomy (NCBI): domain Eukaryota; kingdom Metazoa; phylum Chordata; class Mammalia; order Artiodactyla; family Cervidae; genus Cervus; species Cervus elaphus. Next base: position 36,757,584 of record NC_057844.1, read on the forward strand.
TTCCGTGAACAGAGGAGCCTGGTGAGCTACAGTCCATGGGGTCACAAAGAGTTGGACATGATTAAGCGACTAACACTTTTACTTTCTAAGAAGTTTAGATAGAGTATACATTTCAATAAAATTTCAATACAGTTTTAAAGTTAAACGCATTAGGTAAAAACTATTAAAGCAGAAAACCACACGTAGATAGAGGGATTGATAACACTTGTGCACATTTTTGGCTGTTAACAGGTTTGCATGTGGTATTTATTCTAAATTGTGCTAATATATCTCATCACCAACTAAACAAATGCTTTTATCCAAGCTTGTCTTTTGTTTCCAGCATCAAGAGAATGGAGTTGGCTCCATGCTGGTCTCCTTCTGTAATCGAATTCAGCTGACCTGTGGGAAGCAGGATGGGCTGGTGTGAATAAGAGCGAACAGCATAGGGAAGGACAGCCAAGAGGAGTCCAGTCTGATGTAATCAGGGCCGGGGACTTCGCTGGGTGCCTGGGCTCTGAGGTGTTGGCCAAGCAAGCCAGATGTCATGCTGAGATAACTCTGGCCCACTCAGGGGAAAGCCTGTCTCCCTCTTGTGGGGTGACAGCTGTACTGGGCTTTTGCACACTTGTGTCCACCTGCCCAGAGCTCAGGCAAATCCAAGAGGGAACAGAGCTCAGGCAATCAAAAACATCATTCCTATTACTCCCCTGCATAAGTGGAGAAGTAGCTGTTTCCAGACTGGTATAAAATCTGTCTACATACAAATAAAAGGCCAGAGGGGTTTTTCTCAGTTTGTTGATGGAAGTCAGGATGACTGAAATACTGAGAAAACCCAAGTGTGATGTGAAGAATACTGTATGTTCTCTCTGTAGATGGCCCCAGCCTAGAACACCTGATGTAAGCACTTGCAGGGCTTCCTTTGGGGAAATGGGATCACTGTTCCCTTTGTCTGGGCCTGGGCTTCTGCTCACAGTGCTGCCTGTCTGGTTTGGTTTACTCTTGGTCTGAGGCCCTGCAGTGCGTGCAAGGTAGACCCAGGAAGGAATGCACGCTGCACCCTTCCCTCAGAGGGAGGTTTTCTAGAATTTGTCCTCAGTACGCCCTAGCAGAATTCTGTACAACTATGTACCAGATCTCACACGCCACTTGACGTGTAGACTTTTTCATTTTTAGTTTAAATAGCTGAAGCATAACAGTTATTCTGTCGTATTTCTTTGAGGAGGATACACACACACACACACACACATATATATATATAGTTTGTATATATTCAAACTGAAATTATTTTTTTCGGTAACTGTAAGATTCTAAATGCTAACATTTTTCTTTCAGATTGACATACAGTTTTATTAGGACTATTATGGGACGTATTTGATTAATCAACATGAGCTTGTTTGGAAGCACCTCTGTGGGTGACTGGGGGCAGGGGCAGGGGTCACAATGGTGCCCTCACTGCTCTGCTCTCAGGCGGGTGGCCTCAGATCACGTCTCTGAGGCCCTAGGACCTGACATTGGCTCCCTGAGAACTCTCTACCCCTGTGGGCTGCTCTGTGGGCCGCAAGGAGCGGGTGCAGGGCCAGAAACACATAAGAGCAAAATTAAAATAGTGTTTCCATAGGGAACACTCATGGAAGTGCTTACTATGTGTCAAAGCTCTTCTAAAAATTTTATATACATTTACTCACTTAACCCTGAAAACAACACTGAGGTCAGTATTGTTATTTAGCTCATTTGACAGAACAAGGAAGGGGATGGTAGAGGTTGGTTCTTACAGAATGTTTACCCCACTCAGGTCAGGGAACTAAGAAAGTGACTCATCACGCCTCATTTACTCCTGATGTGCCCAAGAGGTTTCCGCACTATTGTCCTTTTATAGACAAGGGCACCTCACCCAGAACAGGGACCCACTGTCCTCAGACCCCTCAGGGAGTGTCGGTTTGGTCCCCTCCTCACCCCCAGGTAGGAGCAGAGGTGGCAGGTCCTCACCCTCAGGGTGCCGCTGAGCACAGGTGAGAATGCTGGTGACGGAGGTGGGGGGAGGACGTTGGTCCTCGGAGCTTCCTGATGTCGGAGCAGAGCAAGCTGAGAGGCTGGGCTGTCAACAGCACAGAGAGAAGGAATGCGGCAGGTGGGGCAGGGCAGCGACTCAAGGTGGGTGAGCTCTGGGGGCCGTCCCTCTTCTGTGTAGGACCTGGACCAGGAGCAGCTCCAACACGGAAGTGCTCTGGTGATTTCCCCAGAGACACTGCCCACGCTGGGGAAATGACAGGCCCTCTTGGCCAAAGCGGCCAAGACCCAGGGCTTCACCCTGAGAGGAAGGGTGCTGCGCAGAGCGTCAGGCTGGGACAGGACTCAGGCACACAGAGGAGGGAAGGCTTTCTGCCAGCAGGATCCTATGGCCGTCTGCTAGGAGTGTGCATTATTTTATGGGTTCAAATTTATGTAACTTATGAAGTGTTCAGTGAGATCGAAGAGGCTCTTCTGATGGACATGAATGTTTTGAGCAGGAGGGTGGACACAGGCTCCTGCCAGCATCTCACTTGTCAGCTGGTGGCGCATTATTGAGACAAGTCCAGATTCCTGCAGATCTACTATTACAATTTTCAGAAGTCTGAAAATGTCTTGCTTTGCAATTTCTTTTATTTATTTTTATTAGTTGGAGGCTAATTACTTTACAATATTGTAGTGGTTTTTGCCATACATTGACATGAATCAGCCATGGATTTACATGTATTCCCCATCCCGATCCCCCCTCCCGCCTCCCTTCCCATCCCATCCCTCTGGGTCTTCCCAGTGCACCAGCCCTGAGCACCCGTCTCATGCATCCAACCTGGGCTGGTGATCTGTTTCACCCTTGATAGTATACTTGTTTCAATGCTATTCTCTCAGAGCATCCCACCCTCGCCTTCTCCCACAGAGTCCATAAGTCTGTGCAATTTCAGAATATTTTAAAATTAGTGAGGGCAGGAGACATATGTTGCAATCTATATTAAAACACACTATCCTAGTAACTGTTAGAACTTCGATGGTCCCCAATGATTTGTATGTTGATTGTTATATCTTTGAATGTATTTTCTTAATTTTCATCTTAGAAACGGTTGAGAAATCATATTTAGAAAGTGAAAGTGAATCCCTATAGGCCCTTCGACGCCGGCACAGAATGTTCATGAGGTTTCTGAGGTGCAGCTTTGGGGCCCTGTGGTCCAGGCCTGTGGGTGAGAGCGGGCTGCCCGTTGCCCTTGCGGGTGGGCTCCAGCAGCTGTGAAACCTTCAGTAGAGTCGCTGTAACATGGTGGTTAAGAGCCTGGGCCCTGTTGTTGGATAGACCTCGTCTGAACATGAATCCTGCCACTTGGCAGTGGCTGCAGCTGTCCTTTCTTGTGTGTTGAATGGAACTGGTGTCCCCCATTGTGTGGTCTTGTGAGGCAGCGCCCTGAGAGCTCTTGGCCCAGCCTTCACCTTCCAGAGAGCCCTTACTGAGGGGTGGGGACAACCTCAGAGTGCTTCATGGGCTGCATGGGCTCAGAGACGGGGGGCTTGTGGGGGCTTGTGCCACCTGAGCCTCAGGCTCACAGGCACGGCCTGTTCTGGACTTGGGTGTTGAGTAGCTGCTCAAACTTAGGAACAAATGAAATCCATGCCCCCCTGGCCCTCCCAGCGCTGGAGGCCACATTCTCCTATAGCCTTGACTCCAAGTGGGGACCACGGACGAACAGCCTGAGCGTCTCAGCTGGAGCTTGTTAGAAACACAGATGCTCCAGCTCCCACACTCAGAAGCTGCCTTCCAACAATTCCTGGCAATTCTCCTGTGATATGCTTACCCCTCCACTCTGACACTCAGGGGGTCACTGTCCTCCAGACACACGAGGACAGCCCTGGGGGCCCCAACTTTCCCACGCCACCCTGTGGGGACCTTTGTACCTGGGCCTCTCACTGTCATTGGCCCAGGTCAAGTCCAGGCCTAGCATCCTGAAGACCTGGGCCACCTGATCCCCTTGGGGTCTCTTCTGTGAATGGAGGCTGCTCCTCCTTGGGGCTCCCTCTGTGAATAGAGGCTGGAGTCCACTTTGCTGAGTGTCTGACTGCCCTGATGGTTGATTTAGGACCCACAAGAGGTGGCCGTGGACTCAGGTCTGAGTGGACATGCCTCCTTCTCCAGCTGATCTTTCAGACCCACAGGTGGGAGCAGCTCCCCACCCCGCCGTGGGGGTCACTTTTCTTCCTCACATCTTGCCTGCAGGCCTGGGTCCACTCTAACACACACACACACACACACTCACATGTCTGGGCTGTGTTTGGGTGTTTGAGGGTGGTGGAAATGGGATTTCTAGGTCACCTGGGGTCACCTACATCAATCCCTGAGGCTACTAGGCCTGAAATGCTCTCTCTTCCCCGTGGCTCTTTCCAAGCATCCACATTTCATACCCTTGAAGGCTTGGGTCAAGTTCCAGCCCTCCCAAGAGTTGTCCCAGGGGTCCAACCCTGGAGGTCCATGTCCCGCCCCTCTGAGTGTCTCCCTGTCTGTCCCTGAAGCTGGCACTAGTGATTCTGCATGGCTTCCAGGTGTGGTGTGGCCCTGACGTGACCATGTGATCTCGGGGTTAGTCGGGGTAAGGTCAGTTACATGCAGGAAGCATGTGTGGGTTACCTGATGCCTTGTACGTGAGAAGCAGTGTGCTGAGTGGGGTTTGTGTGTGTGTGTGTGTGTGTGTGTGAAAGAGAGAGAGAGAGAGAGAGAGATACTCTGCCTCTAAGGAAGCTACAACCTAGAAGAGAGGCTAGGAGAAGGAAGACCACATTTCAGATCTGCCTCTCAGAAGATGAGGGAGCTGAGATATCGATTGGGTAAAATAGCTGGCAGGTCTCAGCTGTAGGGCAGAGGCATGAAGGGAGAGGAGAGGTGAGGTGATCTGTGTTCTGCACGCGCCCAGGTTTAGACTGGCTGGTCCTAGCTAGTCTTAGCCAGTTAGCACTGCCCAGAGCCTACTCCAAGTTTCTGAAAACAACTTGGGCCCCCATTACTGTAGTGACCCCTACGTCAGAAGCCTCCTCCCCAGGGGTGGTTAAGCAGCCTGGTGATACATTACCTTGGCTTGAAGGGTGTAAAACTGGAAAAAAGGGGTAACAGTGAAAGCAGGCTTAATCAGTAAGGGCATGTCACAAACAGATGAGTTTCTAGTAGCTGTCTCCTTATCTGCTGCTCCATCAGACACACTCTTCTGTTAACCCTGAGGGCATGGCCGAGTCTCCTCTGGTGCTGGAGGCCCTCAGGGTAGGCGTGACTGCTCCCCTGGCCTGGACGGCACTGGCGCCAGGAAGGGAACACCATCAATCCCTGGGGCTCCCGGCAAGGACACAGCAGCGAGGAAGGTTCTGTGCAGCAGCTGCACCTGTGTTCTCCTCCCCTGAAGCCAGGGCCCCAGATGAGGCTTTTGGGGGGCATTTGGCCTGGACCACAGAGATTTGAGGGGCAAGCTCAGTGATGAGAACACACACCGATTTCTCACCTGTGAGACTTTATTTTCCTTCACCCCAAGGATCACAGGCAGAAACCAGCACAGGCTGCCTGCTGGGCTTTGAAGGAGCAGGTCCCAAAGCTGAGCACACACGCCCCCTTCCTGCCAGCAGACAGCAGAGGCACCTGGCCAAGCCCGTGGAGAAGGCGCCTGGCCCCCTCTGACTCAGCGCCTCCCCAGGCTCGGCCGGCTGCCAGCCACCACCTGGACGAGCAAGGACAGCTCCCACTCCAGCTCTTCTGCCCTGCGGGCCACCCAGGCTCTCCTGGCCTCCAGTGCCAGGGTCTGGCTGCTCTGCAGGGCCCAGGGTCTCAGGTTCTTTCCATGGGGGATGCCTGCCTCTCCCTGGCAGGGTCTGTCTTCATGCTGCTCAGAGGGGCAGATCCCGGGAACCACCTGGAAAGAACACGAATGGAGGAGGAGACGGGACTCTGCAAGCCCTGAGCCCACCCTGTAACCTGCTGTGACCCTGGTCACTCTGACAGATTCCAGGCAACACCCAGCTGAACCCTGGGGAAGACGCCAACAGGCTACGTCCAGGAACTGGCCTCATGCTTAACGAAGAAAAACACAGTGTCCCCTGCATTTATGTTGCCTCATTCATGCACAACAACAACTAATTATTTCATTACACAATCATCACGTTTAATAATTTGGAACAATTATTGAATAATTAAATCTTTTCATAGCCCCTCAGCTCATCCCGTTTGTCCCTTCTTTAAATGCTAGGGATATTAACACAATGTCTCTTTAAGCATGAAAATCTCCAGTTCCTTTATTCTCATAAACCGCTGTCACCTGAGCCCCTCAGTGCAGTGGTGCTGGGTGCCTGCACCTCATTGCATGGCTGCCCCTAGGAACCAGCCCTCCAGCTTACTTGGTCTCTTGGGAGGGGTCTGGCTGTGCTCAGGGGAAGAGTGACAGGCACACTGGGCAGGGGACTCAGAGTGCCGTCTGCATTTGGGCTTCTCTGGAGCCGCTGGCAGGGTCTGTGGGTTTTGTGACTGTGACATGACGCACTGTGCCTTGTGTGCACACAAGATAAATTTTCCCTTGCTTGTTTGTGAGCATAGATGTCCTTTCTTGTGCTTTGGTCTTGAGAGGACAGCTTGACTGAGAAGAACCCATTATCTAGAACCCCCCAACATCCAGACTCAGGCAGGAGGTTGGTACTCAGGGAGCACCTTGGCTCCTGGAGTTGCTCCTGGAGGCATGACCTCCTTGGTTGTGAAGAGGGAGGCCTTGGTGAGCAGTGTTTCTGGGCATTGAAGCCTGGTGACAGGGGTGCCTAACCTTGCACCCCCTGCAACCCATGGCATTGCCTGTCTTCAGCAACTCAGCAAGATGGGAACTAGGGGGACATGGAGGAGGCACTGGGCTTGGGATGCAAAAGTCAAAGGGACACCAAAACCTCAGGTCAGGAGAAAGAGTATTCTAACACAGCATCAGGAATCTAGCTGTCCACTCGAGGCCTGCAAGCTGGTGTTGCTTTAGTGACGAGGTCAGTGCAGACACAGCTGAGTTGGCACTGTGTCTCATGCCTGTGCCCTTCCAGCTTTGCCAGATCTACACCTCCAGGGACTGAGCTGGGATGGGAGTGCATCTCATAGAAAACTCTTTGTTTAGGCCACAGCTGGAAAAGCTATTAATATTTCCATTGTACCCTTTCATGCCCTTCCCCAGTCTTTCCATGCCATCAATTTACTTAGAGACCTGAAAATGAAAGGTGGCCGACATGCTCCCCTGCCTATACATGTAGCACTGACCCGCAGGGTGAGCCCTCTATCTGCCAAACACAACAGGCAAAACTGGTGGGCCTTCTGGTCCGAGCTGGTTGTTTTGTTCCGAACACCTTTCTATAGAAGACACTGTCACCCTGTGGGCCCCATATCATGAGACCCAGCTGTCTGTGGACACCTCAGGAGCTGAGGTGGTGGTCTCATGGGCTTACCACACACAGATTGCCTTTGCTAGGTGGCGGTTGGCCTGTTCTGTCCTCTTCTTTCTGGAGCGCTAAGGCTTGAGCAGTGAGCTGGAAGAATTCCTCATTCAGCTCATCCAAATTGTCTTCCACCTGCTGTATCTTCCTCTAGAAACAAGGGAGATACAGTCCTCATTACTGTCCCTTTTATTCTAATTTCACTAAAAACCCATTGAGCTTCTCCATGACAGGTAGGGGCATCAATGCTGGACGTGTGGAGTTGAGAAACGTCTGCTCTTGAAGAGCTCAGCACTTAAAGAAAAGAGAATGCAGGCCTGTAGTCTGGTGTAGTGAGAACTGTGTGAAGGGATGTGCAGGGCCTACAGGAGCAAAAAGCCGGAGGCCTAACACAGGCAGTTGTGATCAGCGAGAGCTCTCTGGAAGACGGGAGACAACGCAACTGAATGTTAACACAAAGGAATTAACTGGGAGGACAGCTGAAGTAGGGCATGCTAGGCAAAGGCAACAGCATGTGTGGAAACAGATATATATATATATATATATATATGTATATATATATATATTTAAGAGAGCACAAGAAACTTTCATCTATCTATCAGTTTACCCAGTTCTGTCCATGCATCTTTCCATCCACGCATCTTTCCATCCACTCATCCATCCATCCATCCATCTATGCATCCATCCATGCATCTACCCATCAGTGCATTCATACATGGATCCATTCATCCATCCATTTGTATGTCCATCCATTCATAGATAAAGAAAGATTTATTGAACACCCATTAATGTGTCAAACCAATTGTTGATTATGGAACCCTGTTAGTGAACTCCCATGAGGTTTGTAGTCTATAAGGAAAGGCAAACATAGAACAAGGAATTATCAGTGACAAATGTTACCCAAGGAGATGTTCAGCTTGGTGTGGGAAGTAGTCAAAGTTCAGTTTTGTGGTAGCATGCATTAATAATTTGTTTGGAAAAGTTGACAGAGTTGATGCTGGAGACATAGAAGTGGTGGGTGGGGACAGCAGGCTGTGAAGGGCCTTGTGTGCCAATTGTGGTTACAATGGCAGAGACTTTCTTATTTATTTTTTGGGAGAGTGAGTGATTTCTGATTAAAAATTGCTTATCTCAGACACTCTTATAGGCAGAGATGATTGTGTAGCTGAGTTCCGCCCAATGCTTTCCTGAAAGGTTTAAATTTTGTACTCTTCAACCAGTGGACTATGAGAGTGTTTATTTCTTTATTCCTCACAATTACTTAGTACTTTAGTCAGATTGGTATCACCGACTCAATGGACATGAGTTTGAGTAAACTCCGGGAGTTGGTGATGGACAGGGAGGCCTGTCATGCTGCAGTCCATGGGGTCGCAAAGAGTCAGACACGACTGAGCGATTGAACTGAGCTGAACTTGGTCAGATATTTTAGGTAGATAAAAAAGGGTATTTAGTTTAATTAATATTTTTTTCTGATTCTTTGAACATTCTAATACAATTTACTTGTTTGTGTTACCTTTCTCTAAGGCCATTTGCACATTTTTTCTAAAAGAGTAAAAGTGTCTACTAATGGTAACATTTTGACCTAGAGGTTTAATATTATTATGTGATCATACCTTACCTTTGGGATTTTTTCCCCCATAGTTTTGAAAATTCTTTTAAACCTTCACCTCTTGCCCTTGTGAATATTGTAGAAATCAATGAATACTTGTTGATTGAAAGAATGCTTTTCTTGACTGCTGCTACTGCTTAAGTCACTTCAGTCGTGTCCGACTCTGTGCGACCCCGTACCTGGGATTCTCCAGGCAAGAACACTGGAGTGGGTTGCCATTTCCTTCTCCAATGCATAAAAGTGAAAAGTGAAAGTGAAGTCGTTCAGTCATGTCTGACTCTTGACTAGTATTCTCCAATTCTAATTTCCTGTGTCCCAGAGTCGTACACAGTGTGTAAGTGACAAGCAGGCTGGAGGGTGGGCAGTTTCCCTACATCATCCCATGTTGCTGGGCTGTGCCCCTCCCCACGCTGCCCGGCCCCTACCTGCAGCTCAGGAAGGGCTCCCTGGTTGTGCGCGGGGGCAGGGCTCACGGGGCCTCCTCCTTTGACGTCATCCCGGGGGCGCCATCCAGCTCTTGGCTGCCTCTGGGGGCTGAGAAAAAGAGGGATGAGAGGCACCCTCTCAGGCCTCTACTGCTGGTGGTCCACCCCCCCCCCCACCCCTGGCCGTGTTTAACGTCTCCGCAGGGAGTCTGAGATTAGGGAAAGACGAGATAGGAGACTTAAACATGAAGGACACACACATAGGTCCCCTGAAGCTGGATGACAGGACCCAGGCAGCCTTCCCTGCCCACGGGTGGTGACTTCTCAGTACCAGGAGCACAATTCACGCCCAGCACATGTCAAGGAGGCACACTGAGATAAGAAAATCTCTCTGCCTTCTCATATCTGCCTAAAAACAGGACTTACCTTTTGAAGGGGTCCCTTCCCCTCTTTACCAGGAGGCTCAGAGGGTAATCACTGGAGGCACCCTAGACCCTCACCAGCCCAGAGATACCTCCAGAGGAATTTACATAGACACTAGTCCCCCCAACCATGACACTCCCCTGTATCTACCATCCCAAGATCTGCGGCCCTGGAAACCCAAAGTCCTTTACTGTTTTCATGTCACTTCTCTAAAATGTGTTGTCCTCTCATTAAGGTTCTTAGAGTTACCACAGTTCCAACCTCCCTTCAAGTTATCCTGTGCTGAGGGTCCCACGCATGGGCTGTGGACCTGTGAATGAGCTTCTGTTTTCTCTTGTTGCCTGTGTGAGAACCTGAGATGGGTAGAGGAAAAAGATTTTCCCTCCCCTGCATCAGCTGGCTGTGCCCTGTCTGGCTATGTGCTTTCCTGGGTCCAGGGACTGCCATTTGCTGTTGCCTTGCCAGGCCAGGAGGAGGCCTGTGCTAGTCCATGTAGGTGCCTGGACCTGCATACCCTCATATGTCTCCTTTATTATGCTGTTCTCCAATTCTCCATCTGTTTCCTGCTACAAGCCTGGTCCGTACATGGATGTCTCCTTCAGAGTCCCCTTGGGCCGCTCAATTCCAGATTCAGTTTTCACACCTTGAGGCAAGATGCTGGACAGTGTCCAGGGAGCTTTTGGGCTTTGGGGATGGGCCTTGGGTCTCAAGAGAGACCTGAGTGCTCTCACTATCGTCTCAGGTCTCGGTCAACACTGCTGTCCTCCGGGAAGACCCTTCCCCAACACCTGCTGCTAGGACCATCCTTATTTAAAGCTATCTAATCTTTCCTGATCCTTACAAATGTCTTTAAATTTCTAGAAGTCTTTCATTATAATCACTTGTTCTTCTAGACTCCTTCAGTCCTGTGTCAAAGGCAGCAGTAAACATTCTTCTGACATGGAACAACGGACAAATTGGGAAAGGAGTACCTCAAGACTATATATTGTCACCCTGCTTATTTAACTTCTGTGCAGAGCACGTCATGAGAAATGCCGGTTTGGTTGAAGCACAAGCTGGAATCAAGATTGCTCGGAGAAATATCAATAACCTGAGATATGCAGATGACACTACCCTTATGGCAGAAAGTGAAGAAGAAATAAAGAGCCTCTTGATAAAAGTGAAAGAGGAGAGTGAAGAAGTTGAGTTAAAACTCAACATTCAAAAAACTAAGATCATGGCATCCGGTCCCATCACTTCATGGCAAATAGATGGGGAAACAATGGAAACAGTGACAGACTTTATTTTCTTGGGCTCCAAAATCACTGCAGATGCTGACTGCAGCCATGAAATTAGAAGACGCTTGCCCCTTGGAAGAAAAGCTATGACCAACCTAGATAGCATATTAAAAAGCAGAGACATTACTTTGCCAACAAAGGTCCATCTAGTCAAAGCTATGCTTTTTCCAGTAGTCATGTATGGATATGAGAGTTGGACTATAAAAAAAGCTGAATGCTGAAGAACTGATGTTTTTGAACTGTGGTGTTGGAGAAGACTCTTGAGAGTCCCTTGGACTGCAAGGAGATCCAACCAGTCCATCCTAAAGGAAATCAGTCCTAAATATTCATTGGAAGGATTGATGCTGAAGCTGAAGCTCCAATACTTTGGCCACCTGATGGGAAGAACTGACTCATTGTAAAAGACCCTGATGCTGGGAAAGATTGAAGGCAGGAGGAGAAGGTGTCGACAGAGAACGAGATGGTTTGATGGCATCACCAACTCAATGGACATGAGTTTGAGCAAGCTCTAGGAGTTGGTGATGGACAGGGAAGCCTGCTGCAGTCCATGGGGTTGCAAAGAGTTGCAAACAACTGAGGGCCTGAAATGAACTGAACTGAAACATTATCTTGGGTGGTCCTCATGGAGCTGCTGGGAGGTATTTTTTCACGATCCCCAATGTCCAGTGTCCAGGGCAGAGTCCAGTCAGGGATTCAGGTCTCTGGACTCCTGACCTGCCTTTCCTTTTTTGTAATTCTTTTTCTGGCAACCTGGACCTCCAGGGGCCCCAGCCTGGCGATGTGAGCAGGAGAGTCTGGGCTCTTCTCTTTCCTTCAGGAGACTTCAATCATCTGTATAAGCTCTCCAGGACTTTCAGTCAGGAAGCCAAGAGGAGAGATGTCTCTGGGAGGACAGGCCATGGTGGCTTTGGTGCAGGGATTAGAGGGGTGAGCATTCAGACTGAGCAAGTTTGAGAGTCAGATGCCCTGGGCTGCAATTCCAGGTCCTCCTGTAACATAACCATTCTGAGCCCCAGCTACCTCACCTTTAAACCAAAGGATAGTACCACTTCACAGTGTTGTTTTGAGGATCAGATAACAGACAAAAGTGCTTATCTCAGTATCAGTAAACACAGTCAATGATTTTACCACTTCCTCTCCTCAACTCGGAGGAACAAAGGAGACTGTGGGTCTCCACCTGAAGAGAGATGGGAGTTAGAGGAAAGAGAATCAGAAGGAGGGGCAGGAATATGAAGTCTGGGGTCACCTGGAGTGAATGTGGCCTCTTTCCCATGGGTGGGGACAACCCCAGTGAGTGACATGAGTTCTGATGAGGTCCTCAAACTGACAACCCCTTGGCAAACCTGGGTGGCCATAACAATGGGGGCTCTCAGGGGCAGGGAGCCCCAAAGACTTGTAGCTGGATCAGAATGGGTTGAGGCTCTAAATCAGGTGGTGAAAATTAAGAACCTCGGTGCCAGGGGGTTTAGGGTGTCCACGCCTGCCCACCTTGGGCTTCGGTGCTCCTCAGGGGAGGGCAGAGGCTGGGGCTCTGGGAGCATGTCATTCACCAGCTGAGCATCTTGTTGACAGGTGGAGACAGGCTGTTTACCAACCCAACCAGAGGCCTTGGAAAGGACAGACAGTCCTGTAACTTTCCTCCATTTCTGGGCCTGGAAAAGAACAGTGAGGAACCAGGACGTCATTGCTAACTTGACCTGGACAGGTGTGCCGACCTGAGTGTGGGCTGCCATGTCTCTGGGGAGCCTGGCCGCTGACTGCTGGGTGCTCTTAGGGGCCCCAAGCAGCTGCCCAGAGTCAGTTAAGACCCGATGAGAGTGGTGGCCTCCCTTGTCTGTGCCCCCAGGCTCCCCAGGACATGTGGGGCACAATGGACTCTGCCCTGCTGCACAGGGGTGCCACACTGAGGACCCAGAGGCCCTCTGAGTCCTCAGTCCCTCAGACGCGCTGCCCTCAGCAAGAATTGGGGGTTGGGCCCCTCTTGAGGGTCCTGCCAGAGGCCAGGTCAGCTAGCAGATGGGGGGCATTGTCTCCAACACGCTTCTTGGAGGAGTCTCAGAAGCGATGGAGCAGGGGCACCTAGAGCACAGATCTTGTACCCTGGGTTCTGAGCAAGGGCGGGGCACTTCCAGAGCGTGAGGCCCAGGTGCCTGTGAGCCTGTGTGTTATGCAGGTGCACACATGAGTGTATGGGTGTGAGTGTGTGTGGCTGTGTGCTGTGTGCACATGCATGTGAATGTGTATGGTGTGTGTGATGCACATGTACACATGAGTGTATGGGTGTGAGTGTGTGGTGAGTGTGAATGTGAGCTGTGTGAACATGCATGTGAGTGTGTGTGCATGTGTGTGATGCATGTGCACACCTGAGTGTATGGGTGTGAGTGTGTGTGGCTGTGTGCTGTGTGCACATGCATGTGAATGTGTATGGTGTGTGTGATGCACATGTACACATGAGTGTATGGGTGTGAGTGTGTGGTGAGTGTGAATGTAAGCTGTGTGAACATGCATGTGAGTGTGTGTGTGTGTGTGTGATGCATGTGCACACATGAGTGTATGGGTGTGAGTGTGTGTGGCTGTGTGCACATGCATGTGAATGTGTATGGTGTGTGTGATGCACATGTACACATGAGTGTATGGGTGTGAGTGTGTGGTGAGTGTGAATGTGAGCTATGTGAACATGCATGTGAGTGTGTGTGCGTGTGTGTGATGCATGTGCACACCTGAGTGTATGGGTGTGAGTGTGTGTGGCTGTGTGCTGTGTGCACATGCATGTGAATGTGTATGGTGTGTGTGATGCACATGTACACATGAGTGTATGGGTGTGAGTGTGTGGTGAGTGTGTGTGTGTGTGTGCCTGGGTGCCTAATGAGTCTGCACACAGTCAGGCTGTGGTTGCCCCTGGTGTTCACCTTTCTCAGGGCCCCAGTTGGTGGCCCACACGCCTGAGAAAATGCGGCTGCCAGGGCCGCGATGGCTCGGTCCAGCTCCACATGACAGCCTGGGGGGGACACACTGGGGGTGCAGCCTAGGGGGAAGAACACAGAGAACCCTTCAGACATCCCCTCATCCATCACAGCCACCCTGCCAGACATCTCACCCCTCCCCGTTCATGGAGTTGGTGTGTATACCCCACCTTTCCTCTAGGCGGTCACCACACCGGCTGGACACCCAGGGGCGGAGCCTGGGGGAAGCATCCTGCTGCTTGAGTCCAGATGGTATCCCCCTCTCTCTACATCTCATTCCTAGCTGCTTCTAATCAGAGATCTGCCCCTCTGGTATTCAATCCTCTGTCCAACTCAGAACCCTGCTGTGGCGCGGGGCCCCTGGCCAGCAGGCACATGCTGTGGCTGCACACCTCCCAATCACATGGTGACTCTCCTGGGTTAGAGGAAGATTTTGTTTTTTTGTCTTTTTGATTTGCTAATGCTTTGTCACATATTATTTTTGAAAATTTGGCCAACGAAAAGGAAAAATGGAACCCCAGCATTCAGCTTGCAGCAGCACCCGCCTTCTAACCCATCTCCCGTCAGTGCCCAGGACAGAGGGCAATGACTGGTCTCAGGCAAACTTCAGAGGAAGTGTTCTCTGTCCTTCTCCTCGTGATCACTCTGCCAGATGTCCCAGCCCAGAAGGTACAGATGAGGAGTTTAAGAAGAGATGGTTTGCAGGGAAGGTCAAGGAAAGCTCTGGATGTCATTGCTTAGTCCCCAGGGTCCTCCAGGCCACACATTCGCACAATCACATTTACACACACACGTTTACACACAGTCACACCCACCCACCAACCCACCCACACACTTACACACATGCACACCCACCCACACCCCACCCACATTCACACACACTCACACAGTTACAAATACACCCTGCCTCACACATTTACACACACACTTGACACACCCACATACATTTACACATACCCTCACCCCCCACACTCACAACTCTCACATACACTGATACACACTCACACACTCACACAAACATGCATCTGCCAGGGAGGGTTTCTGGCATCTCTGCCATGCACCCTGACTCCACCCCTGTCCCGGGCTGGGACCTGGAGGATGTTGACCGTGAAAAAAGTGACACAGCTGCCTGGACCTCAGCCCCCACACTACTTTCCAGGGAGTAGACTTCACTGAGGAACTGCTTGCCTCCCCCAAAGGGCCAGGGAGCTCCGTGAGGGCTGTGGCTGGGCTCGGAGCCCAAGTCTGGTAGTGACTGACGAGCTCGTGGGGTCTAACGAGACATGTTCCTGCATGCTGTCAGCTGCAGGTGGAGGCATATAAGTCCTATGCAGCAGGGAGTGGGCTTCTGGGCCAGCTGTGCACTCTCTGTGGATGCTGGGAGGGTCCTTTAGCCTCTTTAGGCCTCAAATTCCTTATCTGTACAATGGGGATGTGGTAATACCACTCATAGGTTTCCTGTGACAACTGAACGGGTTAGTGGAGGTGATGTGAGTACAGTCATCACGCAGTGCAAGACTGAGAACAGTGCTGGAAGCTATGCTCCAGGGCCCTTGTGGCCCCAGGGAGTGGCACCGGACCCCTTCCTCTGTCAGACCTCTGTTCATGCTAGTGCCCCCCCAACCTGGGAGTGTCTCTCCCTGGCACTATGCCCAGGACCATCTTCTTTGATCAGGTTGGAAGCTCTCTGGTTTTGGCACCGAGTGGGATGAACCACGTGAAACACTGTTAGGCCTTGATATCACAGCTTTTCACCTGCTGCCCCACCCCTGGGTACTGGCCTCGCACCTGGCGGATGCTGCTCAGGCTCCCCAGGAGACGCTGTGTTGCGGCTGCTCCACGAGGCTGTGCTCTGTCCAGTGCACGTCTGGGCAGCAGCCCTGCCCCCTGTCTCTGGGTCTTCAGCCCCGCCCAGCCCTGGCCGCTCTGTTGCACTGAGGCCCTGCAGGAGGTCCTGGAGGAACCAGGGCTGGGTCACCTTCTCATGTTGGGTGTGGCCCTCCATCTCAACTCAGGCGATTCTCAGAAGGGTGGCTGTTCCTGGGGTGGGTGGGTAGGTGTGGGGGGAGACTTGGGAGAGGCGGTGGTCCCGATTGTCAGGGGCTGGGGCTAACCTGGAGCCCCTGCAGCTGCAGGCTGGCGCCCCTGTAGAAGGCCAGTGCGTCGCTCCTGTGTCTGCTCAGCTGGGCCACCACATGGAGGCTCTGGTCCTCCAGCTTGTCATAGAGTGTGCGGACGCTGAAGTCCTCCAGGGTGTGGGCTGCAAGCGGCTTCCCTGCAGGAAGGGGCCCTGGGCTCAGCAGCTCCCTTCTCCCGTGGGGCTCTGCAGGCAGGATGCAGGGGCAGAGGAGCGCGGAGGCCTGCCTGCAGGGGAGGCCGGCTCAGCAGAGGAGCTGACACGGGCAGGTGGGTCGTCCCGTGAAGGGACCCTGCAGGGCAGTGCCCGTCCCCCCAGCGCAGCTCCTGACCCGCACAGTGAGGACCCAGAGCTCTGGCCGCTCTCCAACCTCACCACCTGAGGGCGCCCAGAGAGCCACTCACACCTCCTGGGGCCTCAGTCTGTCTGGAAAATGGGAATACAACTCTCCAAATGCCCATTTCTAGGTTTTGTGGTGAGGCTCAGAGGGATGGCATGGACTGCCATTAACTGTCAGTAGAAAAGCCAGCTGCTTCCCACATGTGCACCTGGTGTGCTGGGGGGAGGGCAGGGGGAGGAGGGTGGGGTGGTTGTACCTGGGCCCTGGGCAGTGGCTTTCCTCCAGGAATCAGCTCCTTTCTTGGAGCCCCAGGGACCAAGGTCCTCAGAGGACGCAAAGCTGCAGAGAAGCAGCAGCCTCAGAGCCTGCACACATAGCTGGCCCCGGGCTGGTCGGGGGCTGCGAGAGGCGAGCTGGCAGGAGGGGACTCACCGGTCCTCAAGGGGCACAGTCTCCGCGGGCATGAGAGGCTCCCCAAGGCCCCTCCACTGAGGCCCCCGAGCCCTCACAGGGCAGGCCTGGGCCACCGAGTAGGGTCTCAGCACGAAGCCCAGGCTGGTCAGCAGCGTGGTTGCCAAGCCAACAGTCAGCAGCACCCCTACGGGGTTGGGGGTGGGTGGGGAGCTGTGAGAGCAGCAGTCCCCACTTTCTCTTCCTGCTGCCTCTGGGCTCTAACCCTCCTGAGCCCCCTGTCAACAGCCCTCACTCCTGCCTCCGGGTGTAACCCAGTCACCGTCCTACTGGGGGTCCTCCTCCACCCTGGATTCTTTGGGGGTGGGGTGGGGGGCCTTCCCGGGACGCTGCTGCTCCGTCCTCCTCTGGCCACCCCAGGGCCAGGCCCTTGAGCCTCAGCTGCTATGGGCTGCCTGTCTCCCTCCTGGCCCCTTGGACAGGCTCAGCCTGGACGGCAGACCTGGCTCATGAATACAGAGGGAAGAAGGCAGGAGACCTGCAGAGGAGGCAAGAACAGGCACCTCTGGACACTTCCACTCAGGGACCCTGCTCACTGAGGCAGGGACCCCAGGACCCATAGGAGCAGGGGGTTGAGACAGGAGGCCCAGGAGGGAATTTCAATATTCTTTGCCTGGCAGAGGAATGCCAGGTTCAAGGACAAGTTTGTCGTCTTCAAGGCTGTGCCCAGGGTTGCAGGCTGGAGCTTGGTCCCCCGCCCCCTGCAACCCCACTCCTCCATTCTGTGGTCAGTACCTGAGATTGCCACCCAGTCTGGTCCCAGGTTTAGCGGCTGGTGCCTGAGGACACCATGCCTCGCAAGCTGATAAGGTGAGGAGGGCTGCACGGGGGGCAGGCCCGGGTCACAGGCCACCCCTTGCTCCTTCACCAGCACCACAGCTAGGCTCTCGGGCAGCCCATTGTCCTGAAACACGTACGTGCCCGGATCTACAAACCGGTGAGCAAACCTAGGGGTGAAGGGCCAGAATATGGTGACAGTCTGAGGGCCACAAGCCGTGGCAGGGGCTCCCCCTAGAGTAATGTGGCCCAGGGAAGCTGCCTATGACCCTCACCCCTGACATGGTCTGAGGCCCCCTCTTTCCCCTGTGCCCTCCTGGCGCCCACCCTGGAGAGGCTGTGACCCGCACTCTAGGAACCGGGTAGCCTCACCACAGTCACCTGGAGAAGCTGAGGCGGGTCTCCCGCACCAGGCGTTTGAGCTGCCTGAAGGCCCCGAAGTCCCAGTGGGGGTTGCTGTTGAACAGGTGTTGTGTCTGGTATACAGGGTAGTGACTGGCTGAGCGATCTGTGGAGTGAGCCACTCGGCCTGAGCTCCAGGGACTTCTGAAACCACAGCCCCGGGCAGCCCATACCCTGTCCCCAGGACGCTGTCCTGTGAAATAAACCTGGTGCCAGGTGAGACCCTTCCCTCTCGGCCCACAGAGAGAGATGCCCCCCTGGGGTGAGCACAGCCGGACGCCCGGTGCCCTCTGGTGTGGGGTCTGTCCACCTCTGAACCCTGGCAGGTGGCTCAGGGCAGGCACACAGCCAGTGCTCAGTTCCTGCTAGGGGGGCAGGTGGGCAGAAGCACGGGTCTGGGTCTGGCCACTCCCTCTGACCAGGACTGTCTCCTGCCTCTCAAGACGTCACAGAGGTGAAGACTGAGGTTGAGAGGTAGGGCTACCCAGGCCCATGGGATTACGGGCGAGCTGGGCCTGGAAATGTCCAAGCTGGGGCTCACTCTGCGCGAGTCCTTTTCCTTTCCGGCCCCATCACCCTCGCACTGCTTCGTGTGGGGGAACTTGGGCAGCTACTCCACGCGTGAAACCAAACCCTCGGTCTGCTTCTACGCGGGCTGGGTGCCTGTTCTGTTCAGATCTGATTAACGCTGAGATCTTCAGCCATGCCTGGAGAAATACCTCCTCTTGAACCTTCAATGTGTGCTGTCTCTATACTGATTGCTAAAGCACTTAGAAAGATAGTTTACATTTGTGAGCTCTCTGCCCCATATTTTTGCTTTTGGAATCCATTCTTTAAAAAACCTACTGGAGAAGAAAAAAAAGGCCTGCCAGGCATTGGCCACCCTCTTGCCTCTGTCTCATTGGCTACCTACCTCATGTCAGTGATGTTGTGATTGTGTGTGTGTGTGTGTGTGATACGTGCCCAGATCAGGTGGGGCGCCCAGCCCCACAGCAGCCCCCAGGGAAGCACCAGGTGGGAGAACGACAGGGAATCAAGTCTGCTGAGGGCCTGACCAGTGCTCACTGCGTGGAGGATGAACGCTGAGCCTCTCCCACCAGTGAAGCTGTTTCAGAGGAGCACTCAGGCTTGTGCTGTGAGGGTCCAGGGGAGGGGTGTCATGGAGAGGCAGGTTTCAGCTCATTATGGGGAAGACAATCTTTATAAACCAAGGCATCCAAGATGGACAGGCTACTGAGCAGGTATAGCGTCCAACCCAGGCACAGGGCAGCCCTGTAGGCAGGCTGGAGCACAGGTTAGAGGTCACCTTGGTGAGACCCCTCTCCTCCCAAGGTGCAGAGGTCTGGCAACCCCATTCGGAGCTGGAACAGCAGGTCCGAGATATGGAATCCAGGCCCCAGTGAAATGACTGGTCAGGCCAAGAGCAAGGTGCAGCCCTGGCCTGTGACTCGCTACTGCGAATCTGGTCTGTATGTGAGATCACTGGACACCTCGGCGGGGAATGGTGAGAGAGTTAGGGTGGGACTCACTGTGGGGAAGAATGTGAAGCTGGAAAAGAACCACGTCCCCTGCTGCCAGGCAGACCACTGGGTTTGGAATGTGGGGGTGGATGCTGGGATCCTGGGGGGCACGGTGCCCTGGGCCTGGGGTCCAAGGTTGCCTCTGCCGCCTTGGGCTGGACACAGGTGGACCTGGGAGAGTTCAGAGGAGGAAAGTTAGAGGACCAGGGCCTGCCTGGGGGCCCCACGCCTACCTTTGTGTCCCGCCCCCACCCCCCCAGTCTAGATTCCCTTTAAGGAGAAAAGATTGTCTTCCCACATGACCTGTGACCCCTTCCAGACTGGGGGATCCCTCACCCCTCCAATCCCCACTGGGAAAGCTCACCGAGGAGGAAGGCATCAAGTGTGTCCCCGCTGGAGATGAGCAAGCCAAGGAGGCCGCGGGGGCTGCACAGGACGAGATGGACCCTGGCACTGCCCTGGAAGGACGGGTCTGGGCCCAGTGTGCGCGTTACCTCCTAACGACAAAGCACAGCACTGAACACCTTGGGAGAAGGGCAGGGAGACTTGCAGCGTTGGATGGACAGAAGCCCAGACCAGCCCCTGGCGGGGCTCGACGAGGCTCAGCGGGGCCCACCACACCTCCCCCAGGACATGTCTCCTTCCTCACTGAGCTTGCCCAGGTGACATTCTGACCTGGGCTCTTTCTTGTTTTCAGGAAATACCCCTGACTCATCTCAGGCCTTTTCTTCTCTTTTCTCTCCACCTGCAAACGTCCTACTTACAGAGCAACTCGGAAACCTCACCCCATCACCCCACATCTGCTGTCCAGTCCTGGGCCAGATGACCCTTCTGACCCTTTCAGTGGTGAGCAGACACAGTGGTTTAGAACCTCTGGTGCACAAGCATCCAGGGTGAGCTGGACCTGTGTCCAGGCCGTGATCCTCTGTCTCAATGCCCTGAAGAGAACCAGGGCCACGCCCTGGTGGCCAGGAGACAGGCCTGCTCTGTAGCTGGAGGTCTGGGCTAGACAAGACTCTGGTTGGGCGGCTGCAGGCTCAC
Source organism: Cervus elaphus (assembly GCF_910594005.1). Lineage (NCBI taxonomy): Eukaryota > Metazoa > Chordata > Mammalia > Artiodactyla > Cervidae > Cervus > Cervus elaphus. Next base: position 36,778,406 of record NC_057844.1, read on the forward strand.
ACGATCTCTGTGACGTGTGGAGGGCCTACTGGGAAGGGAAGCTGATGGTTTCCAAGGCCCTCTGGCGTTCAGATGGGATGGTTGACGCTGACATGAGGAATACCACTACTGCCTCCTGCCTGCCCTTCCCTGTAGCCGCAGATGGACATTCATCCAGGCAGCCAAGGACCAGGTGGGCGGGCTGGTTCACAGATGGGCATTCCTTCCACCTCCTGGCTTTTTTAGATGGTGCTTGATTTTTCTGCAGCCGCCAGGCCTGGGCGGCTTCATCTTTCCTTCTCCAGTGGGCAGAGCTGCCCTTCCATTCCAGTCCTTCCTTGAGCTGGGCTCACCCTCTGGATGCTGCCTGCAGCCTCGTCCTTCATGCTGAGGATCAGCTTCCTGCTGGGCCCCCAGGCCAGGGAGAGCTGGGTGGCCCTGGCCAGACACTGGGCATCACAGAGCTCCTCTGCGGAGACGTACTCCTGGCACTGGCAGCTGTGGGAGAGGACGGGGTCTGTCTCAGGTAGTGTGAGGCCACGCGGGCCCCTCCAGAGGGATGTGAGCTGCCTGCTCTCCCTGAGCTGGGGCTGCGCTTTCCATGGGGAACCTGAGGTGACTGGACCACACATGCTCATGCCCTGCTCCTGCACTGGCTGGGGCATCTCCCAGGATGAGAGCCATGCTTGGGATGAAAACCTCATCCTGGGGGTGCAGTGTGGGAAGGCTCAGCGCTTTGGCTTGGCTTCCTGCCAGGAAGAGGGATGCGAGAGCCAATGGTTCAGCCAGAACTCTCTTGTTTATCTTCCCCTCCACTGCCTGCTCTACCCAGTGCAAAGGTCAGCTGGCAGTCTAGAACTCCGGGCCAAATCGGGACCCCCTTGACTCAGCGTCCAGTTCGGGTCAGCTCCTGGCAGTTACTGGGGGCCGGGGCCTGGGGTGTGGACCTCACTTTCCCTGCTCCAGCACCTCCTCAGCCCGGCTGCTTGTCCCCACCGCTCTGGCTGGCTCCCTGCTCGAGGTGCACACACAGGGGGCGTTCTGGGAGGAGCTTGTAGCATGTGGCTCAACCTGGGTCCTGCCAAGGCCTCTGGGACGGGCCCTCTGGGGACAGTCAGGACCTGCCTGGGGGTGGTGGCTTCATTGTGGTCTAAGCAGCTTGTCATCACTCACATGCCCAGCCCCGTGCTGAGCTGGCCTCCCGCCGGGTGACAGAAGGAAGAGCAGTTGTGCTGCCGGGGGGACACACAGGTGCGGGTGGCAGCCAAGAGGACGTCCCCAGGCAGGCAGCGCTCCACGACCTGTGAGAGGGGGAGGAGGTCCCTGACCTCGGCACCTGCAGCCTGGGGGCACCGGAGAACATTCCAGAGATGGTGCAGTGTCTCGGGGAACCAGCCCTCCCAGGCCTGAGTAGGCAAGCAAGGAGCTGGCCAGTTGGTAACATGAAGGACAGATGCCCTGATGGCTCTAGAGAGCAGCTCCTCATCCAAGCTGAGGGCCCTCAGCTGAGTGCAGACGTGGGCGAGACCCGGGAGCTAGGCTGGTGAGTGGTTTTCAAACTTCAGTGAATATAATATCTATTTGGGGGCTGCTGGAAACCCAGTTTGCTGGGCCCCACTCCTGGAGTTTCTGAGTCAGTGGTTCTGGGGTGGGGCTTGAATGTTTGCATTTCTAACAAATTTCCAGGTAATGCTGATGCCGTCAGAGTCAAGATCACACTTTGAGAACCCCTAGCTTCCAAGGTGGCGCTTGAGGTAAAGGACCCACCTGCCAACGCAGGAGACATAAGAGAACATGGGCTCAGTCCCTGAGTTGGGAAGATTCCCTGGAGAAAGGAATGGGAACCTACTCCAGTATTCCTGGCTGGAGAATCCCATGGACAGAGGAGCCTGGTGGCCTATAGTCCATGGGTTCCCAAAGAGTCGGACATGACTGAAGCAACTTATGCACACAGTCTACAAAAGGCAGGGGAGAGGAGCTCAGACAGGGATGGACCCCTGGAAAGTGAGAACATGACTTTGGGCTCCTGGGCACGCTGGAAGCCAGCCAGGCTGGAGCCATGGCCGGAGCTGGTGCCTCTTTCCATCTGGTAGGGATAAAGCAGCCTCAACCTGTTCTCCTATCAAGGAGCAGGGTCTTCCATGGGGAAGGGAGAATTGCCTGAGGAAGGGTATGGGTGGGAGGAGGTGGTGAGAGAGCAGCCTTCCAGTTGGAGTTGCCATTGGACCCTGGTGGGCAGGTGGCCCTGGGGTCCTGGCAGTCGTCTCGTATGCTGACTGAGCTGTAGTAAGCACAGAGGTGTCAGCCAGGGTCAGCACAGAGGCTTCTGTACCGCGAGCTGGTTGAGCGAAGTGTCCCCATGAAAAGGTTGCTGTCTTTTAAGAAGAATAACTGACTCAGTGGACACAAGTTTGAGCAAACTCCAGGAGATGGTGAAGAACAGAAAAGCCTGGCATTCTGAAATCCATGGGGTTGCGAAGAATTGGACATGACTTAGTGGCTGAACAACAAGTCAGATCCAGAGCCTCCAGAGATGGCTGTGAGGGGAGGGTGCCCATGTCTCGCTGCCAGCAGGGCTGTGTGCCTGGTGAGGGATGCTGTTCCTCCTCCAGCCTCCTGGACCACACAGGATGGTCACCCACTGCAGGGGCAACTCCCAAGACCCTTTGCAAAACTGAGGCTCTGTGGTTTTATGACAGGGAGAGAGCCCAAGGTCTTCCCGCTTACGCAGGAGGTCATCCCCACCCTGGCAGGCAGAGAGACTGTGTGGATGGCGTTCCCCTCCCTCTGCCTGCCCCACTGAGGCCCCGGGGCTACCTGGGGCTGACAGTCCTCCTCACTGCTGCTCTCATCATCATCGTAGGACTTGTGTCCTGCCTGGCAGATGCAGGAGCTGTCCGACTTCTGAAAGACCCTGTTCTGGCCCCGACACGTGCAGCGGGAGGCACCTGGGGAGAGAGGAGTCCCTGGCACCTGGCAGGGAGCCAGACACAGCCAGGTGGGGGATAGAGACTTGCCTTTGCAAAGTACTGACCTTGAGGGTCTTCGAGGGGTTGAATGAGATCTTCCAAATCTTAACCCTGACTTCACATTAGAATCATCTTTTAGAAGTGTTTAAAAGCTATCAAAGTCTGGGTCCCCTTTAGACCAATTAAATAAAAATCTCTGAGGTGAGGGCAGGACAACTACCTTTTAAGAAGCGCCCAGAGAGCTTTATTGTGCAGCCAGGGCTGAGAACTAGTGGCATGAGGGATGTTAGCTCCTCGACCAGGGGTCGAACCCACATCCTCTGCTTTGGAAGCATGGAGTTTTAACCACTGGACTGCCAGGGAAGTCCCTGATTAGCATATTTGATAAATTAAATGACGTGATGGAGAATTTCATGGGGGAACAGGAAACTATAGAAGACTAACAGAAATCCTAGAACTGAAAGATTCAATAGCAAAAAATAAAATATCTTTAGAAATATTTTATAACATATTATATGGAGCTGAATTAGTCCATGGGGCTGCAAAGAGTTGTCACATCTATATGGAGCTGAAGAGAAGATAAAGTAGAATATAGGTCTGCAAAAACCATCCAAATTGAATGTCAGAAAGAGAAAATAAAAGATGAAAAATGCAGAAAATAGTGCAAGAGACATGTGCATGGTGAAAAGAGACAATATATAATTTGAGAGCCAAAGGAAAGGAGAAAGGACAAAACAGAGTAAATACTTAAAAATATTAACAAACATAATGGCTGAGATGTCACAAAATTAAAAGACATCCAACTACTTGAAAAGTACTAAAGAAACTCAAATAGGATAAATACAAAGAAAAACTGCAGGAAAAAGCTTCAGGTACATTCCTAGAAACCAAAGATAATGAGAAAATCTTAAACCACCCAAGAAAAAGGAAAATTACCTGCAGAGAGTAAATAAGGCACATATATAAGACTTCTCAACAGAAATAGAAAGCCAGAAGCAACAGAACTGTATTTTTAAAATGCTGAAAGAAAATAACTGTCAAGCTAGATTTTTCCACTTAGCTTAAATATGCTTTAGGCTAAAGCTGAAAAGAGACATCTTTAGACAAATAAAACATTAGAAGATGAAAATTTAAAACCTAATAGTGTTTACAATAACAGCAAAAGGTATCAAATACCTAGTAATAAAGTTAATTCTATGATGGCTCAGCAGGTAAAGAATCTGCCTGCAGTGCAGAAGACAGGAGATACAGGTGTGATCCCTGGATTGGAAAGATCCCCTGGAGGAGGAAATGGCGACCCACTCCAGTATTCTTGTCTGGAGAATCCCATGTACAGAGGAGCCTGAGGGCAACAGTCCAAAGTGTTGCAAAGAGTAGGACACGACTGACGACTAAGCACAATGTTAATTAATTATATGTGTGTGTGCTAAGTTGCTTCAGTCATATCTCTCTGGGATCCCATGGACTGAGTGGGTTACCTTGCTCTCCTCCAGGGGATCTTCCTGATCCAGGGATCGAACCCAGGTTCTCTTATGTCTTCCACATCAGCAGGTGGGTTCTTTACCGCTACCGCCATCTGGGAAGCCCTTAAAATAAATCTTAATATAGAACCTCTATGTCTCCTATTTTGTTCTTCTTCTTAAGTTTGTCTTAGCTACTTGTGGCCCTTGAATTTGCAAATAATCAGATCACACCCACGAAGATCTTGCTGGAATTTCTCTTGGATTGCAGAGAAACAACAGATCCTTTGGGAGAGAGCTGACAGCTTTATTTTATTGAGGCTTCTAATCCTCAAACATGGCTTAACTTTTATTATTTATGCTCTTATTACTATCCTAGGTAAAGTCTTCTTGCTTTGTTTGTGGATATCAGACCTCATCGGGGCAGGGCTGGAATGAGCCCCCATTGAGGCTAGATGTGTGTGACCCGTGGGACCTAAATTTCCCTCTGTGGGATTATCTGATTAAATCTTCTGCTGGCACAATGGACCAGCAAATAAATCACGCAGCAAAAGCCATGTGAAGGCCACGTCTTTGAAATGAAGGCAGGTGAAGGGGTCAGCAAGGGGTCCCTGGCTCACAGCTCTGCCCCTGATGCCTCTCAGGGCTTCGGAACTGCAGCACCGGATCAGGATCCGGCCGGGCAATCTCAGGGTCCCAGCCAACACCCCATCCTGGCCTTTGGAGCAGGCCTGGCCCTCAGGCTCTCTGAGGGTGTTCCTCCTACTCCCTGTCTGCGTGTTGAAGTCACCGCCCAGACTCATCTCATCCACGCACACGACTCCACTCAGGGCTAAGGTGGCTTCCTGAAACCTTACACCACTGACCCTCAAAGCTGCAGGGACAGGAGACCTGGTGTGTTTGGAGTCCCTGTCTGCAGACAAGGGCAGCCAGCTGGTGGAGACTCACCTGGTGGAGAGAAGGCAGAACTCCCGCAGGGCAGGCAGCCTGCTTGGCCTGGCTGGGCGCTGAAGGTGCCTGCGGGGCAGGGCAGGCACTCTCCCACTCTGCCCGCCTGGCTGCTGTTCTGGAAGGTTCCAGGTGGGCAGGGCCTGGGGTTGGGGGTCCCGGCAGGACAGTAGTGCCCCAGTGGGCAGGGCTGGCTGTAGTAGCTCTCTGTCCCTGTGGGGAGTGGAGGGGTTTCTGAGCCGTGGGCTACAGTGAAGGCAGGGACAGATGCTGGGCAGCCCGTGTCCTATTCCTGGGCTCCAGCTTCACCGTGTGCGCTTGTACGGTGCTGTTCACGGTCTGATTCATAGGCCTTCATCCAACATCAGGACAGATGTGATGCCTCCCTGCTCCCAGTCCTCCTTCACCTGTGTCCTCCGTGGGTCTGAGCTACAGGCCTGTCCCCCGCACACCCCTAGGGTTCTGCCGGCCTCTCCTCCTGCCACCTCTGTCCACCCCACCAGGCTCAGCCCAGTTCTGACCTGAGGCCCAAGCCCTGCCCCCCTGCTTCCCACTCTCACCCTGGTGGCAACTGAATCCGGCAGGACAGGGCTGGCAGGGCAGTGTGTCCAGGGCCCAGCTGTGGTAGGTGCCTGCTTCACAGAGCCGGCAGCAAGTCTCCTGGGAGACCCTGAGGCCACTTCCATTCAGGGCCTCAGAGCCCCCTGGGCACGCACGTGGATGGACACTGCCAGGGGGGCAGTAGTGGGGAAACACGCAGCTGCACAGACAAAGAGTCCAGGCCCCAGTTTCACGATGATGGTCTATGCTGTGGCTTCTTGTCTCACTAGTAGAGCCCGACCTCCCCCAGGCACGGGCCTTAAGCTGGTAAGCTGGCGAGGAGAGGGGGCTCCACTATCACCCCAGATGGGGGCCTCCGGTTGCTTTGTGTCTGATGGGCCTAAGCATATCGCAGTGCCTTTCTGGAGGGGCTGAGCTGTGCCCAGGTGGCCAGGCCATTGGGCAGCGTCCATGTCCTTGCTCCCTGCCCACCTCACCCTGGACAGGAGGATGTGTGGACTAGATAAGACTGGTGGGGCAGCTGGGGGAGTCAGTCCAGGACATAGGAGTGGGGCTGCCAGGTGAAATACAAAGTGTGCAGTCACACTTGAATTTCAGATAAACAATATAAATGCTCTCAAGCATTGCATGGGCCATAGTTACATGAGCAATTTGCTCGGTTTACCTGAAATTCAAATGTAACTAGGTTTCCTGCATTTTAATTTATTTACTTAAACCTGGCTGCCCTACAGGATGACCTTAGACCCCGATGAAGGGTATCTCAGTGCAGTTTGCTTCCTCGCCCTCCTTCCCTGGCACAGAAGCTTAGAAGACAAGCAGAAGGCCCCCGGTACTTGTTACTGAACCCTGCTGTTTGGCCTGAATCCTTTGGGAACCTGAGGGCGTTGACCCCTGTCGGAGAGCCCGGAGGCTGAGACATGTTGGGGAGACTCAGACTCACACAGCGGGGTTGGGGTACTCACAGCTGACCTGGGCCAGCGTAGGTTGAGGAACCGGCTGGGCAGGCATATCCCCCAGGGCAGAGCGGGGGGACCCCAGTCTGGGGCCCGCAGTAAGAGCCAGCCCTGCAGGTGACCTCGGCCACAGCACCTGAGGGAGACAGAAACAGGCTGAGGGCCCTTGGCCTTGGGGGGATCCAAATGCACGGAACCAACCAAAGACTGGGTGGACACTGAGGGACCAGGCCGATGGTTTTCTAGGGCCAGCAGGTGGCCATGCAGTGCCTGTGTGATGTTCCCTGGGCCTCTTGTGTGAACTCCTGGGGTGCAGGGCTGGGGGCAGGGGCTGGGAGGGATGAAGCACTGCACTCTCACCTGCAGGGCACTCAGTTCCAGCTCTGCAGGGGGTTGCAAACACATTTGCGTGGCCGCTCTGTTCAGCCTCTGGGCAATAGTGGCCAGGGGGGCAGAGTTCACAGTCGTCCTGGGATGATGCCCCTGGCTCTGTCCGAAATGTTCCAGGTGGGCAGAGAAGGGCACCCTGACCACCTGGACACCAGTGGCCTGGAGGACATGGGTAGTCTTTGACGGAAGAGAGACCTGGGGCAAAGGCAGAAGGCAAGGAAGCTGCCCCCCAGTGCCTCTTGACTCTCCTCCCCAGAGGCTTCAGCATCCAGCCTGGGGATGGCCTCTTACCTGGAGATGGGCAGTGGTAGCCGGCTGGGCAGGGGAGGCACTCTACCAAACTCTGGGCCCCCTCTACTGCCAGGTAGGTGTGCTCCGGGCAGGCCTGAGGGGCTCCTGGGTGGGTGTTACTGCCTCCGGGGCAGTAGTGGCCGGCTGGGCAGGGCTGGATGGCCGAGGCCCCTGGAAGCAAGTGCAGAGCTCATGCTCCCTGCTCCCCAGCCCTTCTCAGGAACTGCGCACTCCAGGGTCACAGGTGCCTCACCCGCTTTGCACCAATGCCCGGCAGGGCAAGGCCCACAGTCTTCTTGCTCCTTGGCTCCAGGGGCAGCTGTGACAGTGTGAGGTGGGCATGGGGCCGGTTCTCCACTGCCCTCCGGGCAGTAAAAGCCTGAAGCACATGGATGGTGCTGGGTCCCACGAGGCAGGGAGACTCTGCCCCATGGCAGGTGGGGCACAGCACTGGGATGGCGGGAGCCTGTGTTTGGAGCAGGGGCTGGGGGACTCTGTTGCCCAGGAGTTGCGAGGTCTGAATGCCAGTCCGGGTTCCCCTGGCTTCTGCATTTGTCAAATCAGTGACCATCCGGATTACACTGGATGTGTACCGTATAGGATATTACATACATGTGGTATATGCAATTAATTACACATATGTGTGTCATGTACACATTAGATGTACAAAAACCAGGGTCGACTATTTTTAGAGTCTGTTTGTGACATATGGAAAAGCTTCTCTGTTAGGGTGGGCCATGCGGTGAGGGCTGGACAGCCTTCCCTCTGCCTCTTTCACACCCCCAGGGGCAGGCAAAGGGAGCTGTTACCTTGTGGGCACTGCTTGGCACACAGCTGTCCCTGGGAACATGGGTGCTGGGGCTCCCTGGGGCCTGGTGTTGTCACTGCAGAGGTCCCAGGTGGGCAGAAATAACCGGCAGGACACTTCCCTCTCACCTGTCCGTTTCTACCAGCCAGAGAGAGGGGAGGGCGTGAGACCAGGACGGAGTGGCCCTCCTGAGCCCAGTGCCCCAGGGTGGGGGAAGCCCACCCTGGCTTCGGGCACTCTCACTGTGACCCACGGTGTGTGTGAGAGACCTTTGAACTCTGCCCCAGGAGCACGTGTGACTATATATTCAAGCATGTGACAGAAAAGCGAGCCCCTGGGTGTGAGCTCACACCTGGAACCCCGCCCCGCCCCACCTTCCGGAGAAGGTGGGTGTCTGGGTATCTTCTCTCCATACGCAAGCTTGCTCACGGAGCTTGTGAGCAAGCCCAGGGGATAAGAGCAGGGCAAGCCCTCCAGGACAAGCTGGGGACCCTGTGGCACTTGTTGTGGGGTGAGAGGCTGGGGACAGCAGATACTGTCCCCACGTGTGCTCAGGGTCCCCCAGGCCCAGGATCGAGCCCCAGTCTGGCTTCCAGCTCAGCAGTGGGAGAAGGCAGGCTAGACCTAAAACTGGACTTCCCTTCCCGAGATGGGAGAGGAACCCCCAGATGGAGAGGCTCAGGAGCCTTGACTGTCTCCTCACAGGCAAAAGACACTCCACTGGGAAGCAGGTTCTGCTTCCAGCAGAACCTCCTCTGACGACATTGTTCCCAGCCTCCAGAGCTGCTTTGAATGAGTGTGGGAACTCTTTCTGACCAGAGACCGCCAGCGTGCTTTTTTGCTTTGTCTGGCTGCTCTGAGCAGCCAGGCCTGCCACTAAGGTCTCGGGAGATGCTGGAAGAGAGGGAATCTCCTGGAGGTTGTGTGTCTCTGAACCAGGGGTGCAGCGTTCTTGCCCTGATTCCTGCTGCTCCACTCTGCAGACAGGTGCAACCTTGCACGTGTCTCCCACAGAGAGCAGGTGTCAGGTAGCAGGTGGGATTTGGGCCACCTGCTCATTTGTCATTCTGTTTAAAGAAGATGCAGATTCTCTCTCTAGCCCAAGCTCCTCAAGCTACAGAAAACTCAGAAGGAGAGGCACAGGAAGAATTGCAACCTTCCCCCTAGCGTCTGTGTGGGATGCTGGGCGTCTGCACGGGATGTTGGTATCATCCAGAGGTACGGAAGGTGTTATCTGTGAGGAACTGCCCTGTTTTTAGGCTGGAACTGAGCAGAGCTATTTTCGTTTCATATCACTTCTTATTTGGTTTGAATGTATATCATTTATTTTAAAATCTAAGTCTATACTAATTGTCCTGACTTTCTAACTGTCTCTACGCACTTGTCAGGCTTCCCCTTCCTGTTCAGGCCATGTGGCCAGTGGTCTTACTGGCTGCCCTGGCCTCCACAGTTTAGAGACTTTGGGACAGACTAAGGGACACTGGGCCTCTTCATCCTGAGGGTGCACTTCGATGGCAGTGGCAGGGGGTGAATGACTGGGCTGTTACTCACCTGCAGTAGTGACCAGGGGGACAGACAGAGCAGTCACCCTCTTCCCGGAGGCCTGGCATGTCCTTAGGCGTGAAGGTCCCTGGTGGACATGGAGGTGGGGACCACGTCCCTGGAGAGGGGGAGCAGCTGGTAAAGGTGGCCAGTGGATGGCCTGGGCCCCGCCTGTGCCTTGGACCTGCCCGGAAGGGTGGGCTCACAAAGGCGTCTCTGTCCCAGGCCCCCCACACATCGGTGCCTGCTGCCCTGAGGGCACCGGGTTTCTCAGGCGGCTTGCTCAGAGCCGATGGACTGGTGACAGTGGTGCCCTCAATCCCGCCCCCTGGGGTCACTGTCTCTTTACAAGAGGAACTCCCATGGAGGGTTTTCAAGGAGCGTGGAGTGGTTTTGGGGGGAGGGGCTGTCTGGCTGTCTGGTGGCCTCCATGCATGCATCAGAGTCCTTGGGCTCCCCCTCTACCGTCTCAGCCCCCTCACCCCCCTGCCGGGTCTGAGCAGGAGCTGCCTCCCCTCCCACTTCCTCCGTCCCAGGCCCTCTGCCCCGCTGGGTTGGGCAGCACTCCCGTGGCTGTTCCATCCTCCATGATGCAGCACCCCCAACCCCATCACAGCCTTGGCCTTTGTCCTGGGGGGGCGCCCTCTGGCTTTGCTGGCCTCAGTGTTTCCTTGTGCATGTAGGCTGGGCTGGTAGATACTAGTGCACATGCCCTGAATGGAAATAAATTCCCTGACAGAGGAAAAGGTTTAGAGGGAGCAATTGGAGTGGGAGTAAGAAGCTGAAAGGTGCAGGTTTAGTTTGGGGGGACGTTAAGAGTAAGAGCATCAGCACCTCAGTAAGGGGGTGCTGATGGTCTGGATGGGGGTCTGGGTGGTCCAGGAGAGCCATCTCCCCCCAAGGGGTGTGTGTGTAGTGTACTGTATGTGTACTGTGTGTGTACTCTGTGTGTGTGCATACTGTATGTGTAATATGTGTGGTGTGTGTGTACTGTGTGTGTACTGTGTGTGTGGTGTGTGTGCATACACTATATGTATACTACATGTGTGTACTGTGTGTGTGTGTACTATACGTGTACTGTGTGTGTGGTGTGTGTGTGTTGTACTGTGTGTGGTGTGTGTGTACTGTGTTGTGTATATTGTGTGTGTGGTGTGTGTGTACTGTGTGTGTGGGGTGTGTGTGTGTATCATGTGTGTGTGTGACTAGTACGACATGCAATCATGGGACAACAGGCCACATTATTTGAATTTGGGATGTCCTAAATATTCTGGGCTAGGAGGTTGGTCATTTAAAAGGGGTATAAGCTTCACACCATGGGCACAGGAAAGACAAATGTACACATCACTTGCAGATCAAACACTTGTAAACCTAACATGCTTACCACCCTAAAATGGGCAGGAGAATTTTCTCCCACTTTTGCCTAAGACGTGACAAAACTTATGGACTTTTGTGGACACCTGCCTGTGTGCTGGGCTGCGCATGGGCTGCATGTGTTTGTGTGTGCACATGTACTGTGTGTGCGTGTTTGTGCATCTGTAAGTGTGTGCGTGGATACCATGAGAGTGTGTCAGAATACATGTGTGTATGTACAGGTGCTTGTGTGTGGACGTACTGGTGCAAGTGTGGGCTCCTGCACAGTGTGTTCTGGGCAAGCAAGCCTGCAGTTGCTATGGCTCTGCCATCTCATCTGTCACGTCCCCAGAACCCTGACGTCCCCGCAGGGCCCCTCTCCAGGCAGAGCTCAGGAGACTACCCCAGACTATTGCCCCAGACTAGCACAGCCGATGACAGCAGTCTGCCACCGTCTGTGGTCCAGGTGCTCGCTGGGGCCCCCAGAGTGGGTGCAGGGAGGAGGTGGGCACGGAGTGTGGGTGAGTCAATAGAGGGAGGGAAGAGAAACAAGAGGGTAGGGGGAGAGTGAGGTGTGGGGTGGAGTGGAGGGAGGACGGAGGCTGTGAGTCAGCTCTGCACACTGGCCTTCCTAGTGCTAGCTTGGTGCCCCACGCACAGTAGGCCCTCTGTGGATTGTGAACGAATGAATGAATGAAATGAAGGAAGCGGGTAGGATGGGGGAGTTACTGGGAAAGAAGAGAGCCCGGGAGGCATGGGAACTGGGGGCTGCTGGGCATACCGGCTGGGCAGTAGGCGTGGGCTGGGCAGAGCTGGGGCGCTCTGGTTCCAGGATGCGGGCAGTAAAAGCCAGGTGGACACTGGAGGCAGGCGTCTGAGCCCGGGGAGGGCTGGTACTCTCCAGGATGGCACAGGGCAGGCCGAGCAGCCCCGGGTGGGCAGGAGTGGCCCTGGGCATTGGACGGAGAGCAGACCTCTGAGGGCCAGGCTGGGTGTGGTCAGGGGCCCTGGCTCAGGAGGGGCAGTGCCTTGTCTTTCCTTCTAGGTTTAGGCCCTGGTGCCTGGAGTGCAGGAGAACAGGAGGCTGGACGGGGTGGCTGGGGAGCAGAGTGGGGTCTGGGAGACGGAGCTGCAGCCCCACCTATGAGGCCCTGAGAGCTCCTGCCTGAGACCCGGCCTTGGGGGTGCCTGGGTTCCCTCCTGCCATGCCCAGGGAGGTACCTGTGGGCAGAGCAGAGTGGTGGGACTAGGGGCCCTGGCGTCCCAGGGGCATTCAGAGCCAGCAGCACAGGAGCCAGGGGCAGAGCCAAGGCCCAGGCTCGGGCAGAAGGAGCCAGCTGGGCAGGGCCTGCAGCTCTCCTCAGAGACGCCGCCTGGAGAGAGAGGTCCACACACTGGAGAGTCGGCCCTGGACAGGCTCCCTGTCAGGCCCACTGCCGTCTGCCAGGCCAGCACCTAGCCAGCACCATGAGTGTCAGTGAAAAGGCATGGCAGGGTCTCCCCCAGGGCACTGCTGGTATTCTACAAGCAGAGCCTTGCATTGGGCAAGCCTGTCCTTGGTGTTTTGCCTGGACTCGTGTCCACCCAGGGAGCCCCAAGGAGCCAGACTGACAGACGCTCCTGCTGTGCTGTGGGCGTGGCCCTGTGGGACTGTGTGGGAGCTGAAGAGGGAGGGTCCCTTGGCTGGGGGATGGGAGGCACGGGTCAGAGGCTCACCTGGGCTGCTCCTTGTCCTCCCCACGGGGCAGGGAATAGGATGCAGGGTCCCCTCTGGGCAGTAGTGGCCTCTAGGGCAAGGCCCATTGAGGGGGAAGGCAGCGTTTCTCCAGGGAGTGGAGCTAGAGGCGCCCCCCTCGCAGTAGTAACCGGCTGAGCAAGGTCCTTGAGCAGAAAGGTGAAGGCTTTTAGGGTAGCCAACGGTACTGCAAACCCGTGTCCCAGCCCTTCCCCACCCCTGCCTGCAGCCCCCAACCCTGGAGGCAGGAGAAGGTCAGGAAACAGGTATGACTTCCCCACGGAGCCTGGGGGGTGGGGCAGCAGAGATGACAGCTGGCGCTAAGCTTGGGTTTGTAAGGACCCCGCTCTCCACAGCCGCCATGGGCTGTGGGATGCTCTCAACCCCATTTTAAAGGGTCGGAGACTGAGGCCCGTGAGGTCAAGTGACTCATCCAGGTCACCCCTGCACTGAGCACCTCACTGCTCCCAGCCTTGAGGGCCCTCGGGGGAGGGAGGAAGCAACAGGGTTCAAGAGAGGAGGTGCAGGGGGCTGCACTGAAGCCAGCCCCTGACCTCCGCCGTGGCCCTGCCAAGGCACGTCCTGGGGAGGCTGTGCGGGGCTGCTGGTACCTACCTTCAGGCTGCCCGTTGCCTTCCCCAGGGCAGTACGTCCCTGCAGGGCAGGGCTGGCAGGCTCTGGAGGAGAGAGCACCTTCCCGGGGGTTCAGGGTCCCCTCTGGGCAGGGATGAGGAGAGGGCGTCCCTGCTGGGCAGTAGTGACCTGTGGGGAGGCCAGAGCAGGAAGCTCTCAGTGTCTGGCTCCGAGACTTCCCTCATTCCAGGCAGAGCACACAGCCAGAGGGCAGGGGTGGGGTGACTGGCTCAGCGGGTGGAAGAGGCCAGCAGGCTTGGAATTCAGGCAGGGGATGGGAGTACTGTTGGAGGTCTGTCCGCGGTGTGCCTTTGTGTGTGTGTGTGCACACCTGTGTGTGCGCCTGTATGTGTGTGTGCCTGTGTGTGTGTAGGTGTGCATGTATGTGCTCTTGTGTGTGTGCGTGTGTGTGCCTGTGTGCGCGTCCCCTTGTATAGGTGTGCATGTATGTGCCCTTGTATGTGCACGCCTGTGTGTGTGCGCCCTTGTGTGTGTAGGTGTGCATGTATGTACCCTTGTGTGCATGTGTATGCCGGTGTGTGCCTGTGTGTGTATGGTGTGTGTGTGTGTGAGCGTGCCCTTGTGTGTGTAGGTGTGCATATATGTACCCTTGTGTGTGTGTGTGTGTATGTGTGTGTGCCTGTGTGCATGTGTGTGTGAGTGTGTGTGGTGTGTGTGTGCACACAGAGGCAGCAGCACTGTCTCTGGGGTCATTACTTAGTGAGACGTAGGAGATGTGTATGGTCAGGGGTGAGAGAGAAGCAGAGTGTTGTCTGGGAGAAAGCGGGTTGTGTAAGCCCCCAGGTCTCTTCTGGAGAAATGGCCGTACCCACGACAGGCAGCCTGGCCACCCGGACACACAGCAGTCTTCTCTGGGGGTGTTTGCTGAGAGCGAGTCAGCTCCCCACCCCAGGCAGAATTCTCCCGGGCCATCTGGTCTCATTTTGCAGACAGCTGGCTGCCCCAGGTCAGCAGCACTTAGGTTAGCGCAAGGACTGGCGAGACATCTGCCCTCAGGCAGGCCTGGGCTCTCCCCTCTGTCACCTCTGGGGCCCCCGCTGGGAACTGCCTTCTGAGCAGGAAGGCATGGCCGTGGGTGGGGCGCTGGTCCCCCCCACCTTAGCATGGGTAGCCCCACTTCACAGGCGGGCTGCTGGTTGCTGGAAGGGACTGTGGTCTTGCTGTTGACTGGGGAGTCCCAGGACAGAGCAAAGCTGAGGGAGATGGTGGTCCCGCCTGCACCGAACCCTCAGGGGCACCATCCACTGGGGTCATGCCCAATGTCCCTCTGTCCCCAGAGGCGGGCCTGGGGGCATTTGTTACCCTTGGGGCAGGTGACGGGCTCCACGGTGGCAGCCTTCTGGCAGTAGGTACCTCCCGGGCAGGGCAAGCAGGTGTCAGAGCCAGGCAATGGGCTGAAGGTGCCAGGCTCGCAGGGCAGCTTGCCGTGGGCCCCTGCGGGGCAGCGGAAACCAGGGGGGCATCTGTATCCATGGGCTCCGTCAGTGGGTGAGGGGACGACACTGCCCCCAAGGCAGATGTACCTGAGAAAATGGGGGACCATAGTGAACTTCCTCCAGGATGACCTTGGCATTCTGGCCGGGCCAGAGGTGGAGCTCACTGGTGGCCGTGGCCATTCTCCAGCCCTTTGGACGACGAGGGGGATGCACCTGCCAGGAATCTCAGACACCTGTTGGCAGAGGGTGCTGGCTGATGGAATAAAAACCAAGATCTGGCCCAACTGCAGAGGGTGTGAGGACTCCAGAGCTCCTTGGACCCTGGGAGGTTGGTGCTGGGAGGGCCCGTGGGGTGTGTGCAGCTCAGCCCCGTATCTGAGGGATGGAACACTGGGGGCATGAGTCCCCGGGGGAGTTGGTCACCTAGAACTGGGCTCTTCAGAGGGGCTGGGAGAGACCATGGGAATTTAGGGTTAGTCTGTGAACTGGGGCCCCTGGAATGCCTTGCTGGGTCCCTCTTCACCATGCAGGCCACCACTCACCCCGCATCACAGACCCCTGCCTCCAGGATGTGGGACAGCCCTGGGCGGCTGCAGTAGTGCCCTGGAGGGCATGGCTGGCACTGCTGCTCACTGGCCAGGCCTGGGGCCGAGGAGTAAAACCCCGGTGAGCAGGGGACTGGGAAGCCTGTTCCGCGGGGGCAGAAGAAGCCAGGGGGGCAGATGTCATTCCCAGAGAGGCCGGGGGCCTCCACCTGTGCATCCAGAAAGAAGAAAGGGTGTCAGGACCGGCTGTGGTCCCAGCTGCAGACTCCTCTGTTCCTGGGGGAGAAGCTGACAAGAGGCTGTAAGAGTCTAAAATCTCCCCGGTGACAGGCGCTTTCCACCTTAACGGCTATGACCTTTGGGGAACATGGAGGACATCACAGCGTTGCCGCAGGGCCTCCCCTCCTCCCTTTCTGTTCCAGCCTGCTCTCTTCTCTGGCCTTCACATGGACTCAGTGACTTCAAGAAGGGGATGTCTCTGTTCTAAAGGGGCATGTGTGTCCAGAGTCATGCAGCCAGTCAGTAACAAAACGAGAATCAAAGCCAGTCAACCAAGCCCATCTGTCCATCTGTCTGCCTAACTGGGTCTATGCACCCACCCACCAACAGCCTCTCCACTGCCCTGCTGTGCAGAATAATCCAACACAGTGACGGTTGCTTTGTTGCCATGTGGCCTTGAGAAAGCCCACCACTCCATGTGTTCTTCAGCTTCTTCCTGCCTAAACGGGGTCACCCTGGGCCTCCCTCAGGGCCCCTGTGAGGCCTGCCGCGTCAACGTGTGTGTAACGCATGGGTGCTGCCAGCCAGCACACGTAAACACTCTGCACATGTGACCTGCTGATACTGCCACATGTCTCAAACCAAAAAGATGCCATCTGCTGGGAAGTGAGCGATTTGAAAGAAAGAGTTTCACTGCCATTACGACTGCCAAATGCCAAGGATTATAAATGCTGCTGGTTCAGAGATGGTGAGTGGTGAAGAAGACACATGTCTTAGAATCACTCAACTAAGCCGCAGGCCCTGAGCCAAGCCCTGGAGACACTTGGTGAGGAGGGCCCGGCTCACAGGTACTTCAGCCCTGCAGGGACAGCCGTCAGCTCATCAGGAGCTGGCTGGCTCTGTGGACCGACATGTACAGTTGCTACAGGTGAGTCAGAACCCGTCTGGGGGCTGCGCCCCGTCAGGTACCTTGTGCTGGATGGGAGTGGGGGACACCGCACCCCCTGAGCAGTAGTGGGTGGCGTGGCAGAGCCCTGACGGCCGAGACAGTCCTTCCGAGGAGCAGAACATCCCTAGAAGGAGCAGACCCAAGGGCAGTGTCAGTGGGCCTCCCTCCTCCCTCTCTCTGCTCCAGCAGCTGCTGTGCCCTCCTGGGCTGTGCCCCCTGACCCCCTGACTCCCTGACCCCCTGGCTCTCCTTGACGCCCTGACCCCCACCTTTCCCCCAGTCCCCTGACCCTCCCTGACCCCACCTTCCTCCCAATCCCCTGACTCCCCTGACTCCCCTTGACCCTTCTGACCTCTCTGAACCTCCTGACCCCCTGATCTGCCATAGACCTTCACAGGCACTCGGGAGGGAGAGCTGTCCTCTCTCTCCACATCAGGCCTCTGGCGGGAAGTTGGGATTCATCTTGTTCTGATTACTAGAGGTGGACGTGGAGGGGCAGGGGGAGGCCCTGGGAACCCAGGGTGGGGGCGGTGGGCCCCTGAGGGATGGCATGTCAAGGACCACGGGTGGGCCTGGACTTTCGAGGTGCTGCCCTGACAACGGCCAGGGGCCAGGCCCTCACTCTCAGGAACTTCCTGCTGCCTCTTCTACTCTTCCTGTTCTCTCCCGGCCTCTCAGCCAGGCTTCCTGAGGGTTCCTGTCCAGAGTTCACCAACCTGCTGGGCACAGCTCACAGTCCAGCTCTGCAGTGGCCCCTTGCCTGGGCCCGAAGGTCCCTCTAGGGCATGGGTGGGCAGTGGCTGAGTGGGAGCCAGGGGGGCAGAAGTAACCCTGGATGCATGGTCTGGGGGCCCTGGCAGCAGGACCTGGGGGGAACAGCAGGGTCACCCTAAGATTGTGGGAGACCCCCCCACCCCCCCACCCCCGACCCCGAGCAGCCTGGGTGGGAGACTTGGGACCTGAATCTGCAGGCAGGTCCTGAATCTGCCTTGACCTAGGCACAGCACTTTATTCTTAGTCCGATTTGGGGCATGTTGGCTGGCAAGGGCCCCTTGGTGGCTGACGGGCCGCTGAGGTAGCAGGTGTGTCATCAGAAAACCTTTGTGGCCCCTGAACCTCAATCTCTGGGACCCTGGCTGTCAAGCATAAAGCTCCCTTTGTCTAGGACATGGCATTGCCCACACTGGCCACACTGGGGCAACACCCTGGGTTCCCTCAGTGGCCTACGGACCCCCTGCTCAGGCCTCCCTGTAGCTGCCTGCATTTAGAGCTGGCCAAGGCCACGTCATAGCAAACACCCTCTCCCAGCAACACAAGAGATAACTGTACACATGGACATCACCAGATGGTCAATACTGAAATCAGATTGATTATATTCTTAGCAGCCAAAGATGGAGAAGCTCTATACAGTCAGCAAAAACAAAACTGGGAGCTAACTGTGGCTCAGATCATGAACTCATTGCTAAATTTAGTCTTTTTGAAGAAAGTAGGGTAAACCACTAGACCTCAGGTATGACCTAAATCAAATCCCTTATGATTATACAGTGGAAGTGACAAACAGATTCAAGGGATTAGATCTGATAGAGTGCCTGATGAACTATGGATGAAAGTTCGTGACATTGTACAGGAGGCAGTGATCAAGACCATCCCCAAGAAAAAGAAATGCCAAAAGGCAAAATAACTGTCTGAGGAGGCCTTACAAATAGCTGTGAAAAGAAGTGAAGCTAAAGGCAAAGGAGAAAAGGAAAGATATACCCATCTGAATGCAGAGTTCCAAAGAACAGCAAGGAGAAATAAGAACACCTTCCTCAGTGATCAATGCAAAGAAATAGAGGAAAACAACAGAATGGGAAAGACTGGAGATCTCTTCAAGAAAGTTAGAGATACCAACGGAACATTTCTTGCAAAGATGGGTACAATAAAGGACAGAAATGATATGGACCTAACAGAAGCAGAAGATATTAAGAAGAGGTGGCAAGAATACACAGAACTATACAAAAAAGATCTTCATGACCTAGATAACCACGATGGTGTGATCACTCACCTAGAGCCAAACATCCTGGAGTGTGAAGTCAAGTGGGCCTTAGGAAGCATCATTATGAACAAAGCTAGTGGAAGTGATGGAATTCCAGCTGAGCTATTTCAAATCCTAAAAGATGATGCTGTGAAAGTGCTGCACTCAATATGCCAGCAAATTTGGAACACTCAGCAGGGGACACAGGACTGGAAAAGGTCAGTTTGCATTCCAAAGAAATTTTCATTTCAATCACAAAGAAAGGTAATACCAAAGAATGTTCAAACTGCCACACAATTGCACTCACCTCACATGCTAGCAAAGTAATGCTCAAAATTCTCCAAGTGAGGCTCCAACAGTACATGAACTATGAACTTCCAGATGTTCAAGTTGGATTTAGAAAAGGCAGAGGAACCAGAGATCAAATTGCCAACCTCTGTTGGATCATAGACAAAGCAAGAGAGTTCCAGAAAAACATCTACCTCTGCTTTATTGACTATGCTAAAACCTTTGACTGTGTGAATCACAACAAACTGGAAAATTCTTCAAGAGATGGGAATACCAGACCAACTTACCTGCCTCCTGAGAAATCTGTATGCAGGTCAAGAAGCAACAGTTAGAACCAGACATGGAAAAATAGACTGGTTCCAAATTGGGAAAGGAGTACATCATGACTGTATATAGTCACCCTACTTATTTAACTTATTTGCAGAGTACATCATGCAAAATGCCGGGCTGTATGAAGCACAAGCTAGAATCAAGATTGCCAGGAGAAATTTCAATAACCTCAGATATACAGATGACACCACCTTTATGGCAGAAAGTGAAAAGGAACTAAAGAGTCTTTTGATGAAAGTGAAAGAGGAGAGTGAAAAAACTGGCTTAAACTCAATATTCAAAAGGCAAAGATCATGGCATCTGGTCCCATCAATTCATGGCAAATAGATGGGGAAACAATGGAAACAGTGACAGACTATTTTCTTAGGCTCCAAAATCACCACAGATGTTGACTGCAGTTATGAAATTAAAAGATGCTTGCTCCTTGGAAGAAAAACTATAACCAACCTAGACAGCATATTAAAAAGCAGAGACATTACTTTGCCAACAAAGGTCCATCTAGTCAAAGCTATGCTTTTTCCAGTAGTCATGTGTGGACGTGAGAGTTGGACCATAAAGAAAGCTGAGCGCCAAAGAATTGATGCTTTTGAACCGTGCTGTTGGAGAAGACTCTTGAGAGTCCTCTGGACTGCAAGGAGATCTAACCAGTCAATCCTAAAGGAAAACAGTCCTGAATATTCACTGGAAGGACTGATGCTGAAGCTGAAGCTCCAGGACTTTGGCCACTTCATTTAAAGAACTGATTCATTGTAAAAGACCCTGATGCTGGGAAAGATTGAAGGCAGGAGGAGAAGTGGACAACAGAGGATGAGATGGTAGGATGGGATCACTGACTCAATGGACATGAGTTTGAGCAAGCTCTGGGAGTTGGTGATGGACAGGGAAGCCGGGTGTGCTGCAGTCCACGGGGTCGCAAAGAGTTGGACCCGACTGAGCGACTGAACTGAACTGAAGGCACATCCTGAACTCAGGTGTGTAGGTACATCCTGGGGAAACTGAGTGGGTCCATGACACTCTAGTGTCCCTGATTTCAGACTGTCCTGTCCTGAGCCTTGTGCCTGCTGTCCTGGGCTGGGCCCTGGGCATCTTGGGGGCCCCCGTGCAATACCCCATCCTGGTTTAAGAGCAAACAAGCCCTCCCCTCAAACCTGTCTCTTTCATAGGCCCCTTCCTTCACCCTGCTTTTGATTGTCAAGGGCTGCACGTGAGTCATAACTCTACGACCGTGACAACCAAGATCCTCTCCTAAGAATTCCTGAGGTGCACATACAGGGGAGGGCACCAGCGCCCGTGCCCCTCATTCCCCCTGCCCCGCCCATGGCAAGGCCTTCCCCTCTGTAACGAGGCTGGTGGATCCAGGCCCCCGAGGGGCCCACGGAGAGCTCAGTGACCCTGTCTCTGGCATGTTGCCTTGGGGCCAGTGCCCCGTGGGGAACTTGAACTCACTCTGGGGAGCTCACCTGTGCCCGAGGCCTGGCAGTAGAACCCAGCTGGGCAGGGCTCACAGGACCCCTGGGCCTCCCGGGGCTGGAATGTTCCATTCTCACAGGCCTTAGGCTGGGGAGAACCTTCTGGACAGGAGAAGCCGGGTGGGCACCGGAAAGATGAAGGGGTGGCTGAGGTCTGGCCAGGGGGACAGTAGTAACCTGCTGAACATGGCCCGTCCGGGAAGCGTTTCCCAGCCCCTGTGGAGAGAGGATGGAGAGTGGGGCTTGGCTTCAGGTGGGAAGGGGAAGAGGAGGGGGAGGCTGGTGGTTGAGGTGTCAGGCCTGGAGCCAGACTTGCTCTGTGACTGCTGCCTCTCTGGCACTTCAGACCTCTCTGGCACTTCAGACCTTTCTGGCACTTCAGTCTGTGAGCGAGTAACCTCACAGCGAATAACCCTGCTGTGAGCATGAATGAGCCAAAGGTCCCATATGGTCATGCAGAGCCAAGGTGAGAGTGGGGCCCAGGACACAGGCCAGGCTTCAGTGGGCAGAACCTGCGGCTGGTGGGCCCACACCTCACACCCTGGCCTTTCCCCAAATGCTCTCATGCAGCTCATCGGGGGCCTGGGGACCATCTGGGGGAACACACTCTGCCCTTCTGCTCCCAGCCTCACACACCACTCCACTTCCTGCCCACCTGTGTCTTCTGGGCGGTTTATGTATAAACGGACTAGATGCTATCACTGACAAATACTCCTCACACTTCCTCTCTCCAACATGGGTACAGCTGTGCTCACCCTCTCATCCTGGGGCTCAATCCTGGGGTGTCCTCCTGAAGCTCTGCCCCTAGCTGCTCCCTGAGCAAGGCTAGTGACCTTCAAAGCCCGTGCTTACCACACGGCCCCTCCCAAGGACACTGCAGGAGTCCGGATGTGCCTGGGCTGGGCTGCGCCTCTGTTTCAGTGTATCCCCCACCCCTCTGTGAACTTCCAGGGGTCGGGGCAAGTCACTTTTACCTTCCCTTCCCATCCTCTTGCCCAGGCCTCCAGTAGAGACCTTGTGGGAGCTGCAGGCCATAGTGATATGAGAGGGTGTCTGACCTCAGGCAGGCTGTGCCTCTGGGGGAAATGGAACCGTTTAGGACCCTCAAAGTCCCCGGGAGATGGCACTCATCACCTGAGTCTGAGCAGAACTGTCCAGCAGGGCAGGGCCTGCAGTCCTGAGTGCTGCGTGCGCCGGGCCTCTCCCTGAAGGTGCCCCTGGGACAAGGGTGCTGGGTGGGGCTCTGGGTGCCCAAAGGACAGTAGTAGCCAGCTGGACAGTCCACTGGCCAAAGAGATATGGCCCCTGGAGCTTGGATCCCATAGGGACAGAACCTGGAGACATGAGGTGGTCAGGAACAAAGGAACAAGGACGTCTACAGCCCCAGACTTTCTAGGAAGGTGGCTCGCCCAGAGCTCCCGGGACGTGGAGGGTTTGAGCAGAAGCAGTTGCGAGTTCAGAGGAGATGGGCACTGAGGCAAAAATGTCCTCCTCTCTCAGAGTCTTGTTTGAAGCCTGCAGCCCTCCATACCCCTGCACTGGCGTTAGTGTCCATTATGCTCAGTTTCATAGGGTGATGGGGGCCTGGAGAGCCCGTGGCCACCGGTCCCTGCAACATGTGGGGGCTCCTCTGGCTCCCAGGGGACGTAGGGGCAGGAGAAGTCAGGAATCACCCGGATAGAGGAGGAGCCCAGCCCAGCCCAGCGCCTCACTTTCCAGCAGGGCAGGTCTTGCAGAGACTCTGTCCAGGCTCGTCCTGATATTGCCCCGGGGGGCAGAGCTGGGGCTCCAGGCTGCCTGGGGGGCATGAGTACCCAGCAGGGCAGAGAATGCCTGGAAAAGATAGGGGAGACAGTTACTTCCTCTCGGGAGAGCCCCCATCTTCTTCCGGCCAGAGCCCAGAGCAGCCTTTGCTGACTCTCTCCGGTCAGTGAGGCAGAGGCGGGCGTGTGATCTATGGGGCCTGGGACCCTCACAGCTCAGTCCCCCAAGAGCCTGAAGGGGGTGGTCCCCTGCGTGGAGGGGCGGCGTTGGGCAGGAGTCAGGCCTGCAGTGGCCTGGCCGAGCAGGTGCAGGACAAGTGCTCCAGGCTGGGCTGGAGCCGCGCATGCAGGGCAGTCTTGGGCTGCACTTACTTCTCACGAAAGGGGCTCCCCGGTCCCAGTCCTATGAGGTGTCCCTGAAACTGTAGCTTCTTGTGGGAACGGCTGTGTGGACTAAGCCCCTGGGAGACCCCTGTGCTCTCAGAACATGGAGCACTGGCGAGCAGTAGGAAGCCCACCCGGGCTCACAGAGTAGGTTTCCTGAGGACCCTCGACTGGTGAGGGCATGAGATGCCAGTTGCAGTGAAGCTCAATGTGGGAGCCAAACTGTGGGGAGGGGAAGTGGGGTGGGACTGGAAGCCTGTGCTCTGCATCCACGTTCTGGAGGTGAGACTGTCTTTTATGCCAGAGCTTCCAGATGGGGACAGCCGGGGGGTGCCTCCTGAGAAGTGCAGCGTCAGAGGAGCCTCACCCTTGGTCAGGAGCCCCCTCCCATGCTGTTGCTCTTGGGCCATGCCTTGCACATGGGCTGTCCTCCCCACGCTGGTGGGGAGGCTGCCTATGAATGGAGGTCACCACCAAGCAGTATGCAGGCTGGGTCCTACCCCCTTCCTGAGCTCGGGCGCACGGGGAGGCTCTCCGGTGCACGGTGTCCCCAGGTGTCCACAGGTCACAGGGCTCCAGGTCACAAAGGCCACCTCCCTACTGCCGGGCTATGGAAACCCGAGTGCAGGGGGAGAGCCCACAGGCCTCGTC
The DNA here is from genome assembly GCF_910594005.1 of Cervus elaphus. Lineage (NCBI taxonomy): Eukaryota > Metazoa > Chordata > Mammalia > Artiodactyla > Cervidae > Cervus > Cervus elaphus. Next base: position 36,802,094 of record NC_057844.1, read on the forward strand.
TCCCCTCAAGGCCCACCCATGGGGGACCCCACAGCACCCCCTTCCCAAGCTGTGAACAGCGGCCCCCCTTACCTGGAGGGAGAGCCCACAGGCCTTGTCTCCCCTCCAGGCTGGCCCTGGGCACCCCATGGCACCCCTTTCCCAAGCTTACCTGGACTGTGCCCAGAGACGGAGGACCCGGGGCAGAACCAACCTCCTTCGCACGGAGTGTCCAGGGAGCTCAGACCAGCCCGGGAGCAAAGCCAACCGGCTGGGCATGGCTGGCAGTCCTTCCACGATGTGGCCCCAGGGATGGGCAGGAGAAAGCCTGCAGGCCCAACGCTATGGCCACCACTGGGGGGCCTCCAGGAGGGACACTAGCGCTGGCCTGTCTCGGATTACAGGGCTGCGCCCTGCTCTGCCCACTCGACCTCCCAGACCAGTGCTTGCTGTGCGGCACCTCCGTGTCTCATCACCCACCTCCCCTGCCGGCACTATGCACTCTCACCGCGCCTCTGTCATCCCCCTCCCTGTTCAGGCCTCCCTCAGAGCCCTGGACCTGGGCTGTAAGTCTCTCCACACACAAGCCCCAGCTATGCGGATCCAGAGCCCTGGACAATGCTCTTTAAGTGCCACCTGGGGCATCTTTCGTGCCTTCCCCGAGGCCTCCCCAAGGCTGGTCTCCCCTCCCTGGCCCAGAGCAGACCCCCCACTGCTGGTGCTCATCTACCAGTGACTCACCCGGGGGGCACGGAGTGGGCCTGGGGCTGCCCTGGGGGCAGAAGTGGCCCAGAGGACAGAGGTCTCCTGTGGTCCCATCGCTGGGATTTGGGACAGATGCTCCCTGAATGCAGTAGAACCCTGCGCTGCAAGGTCCAGACGCAGTTGCCAGGCCAGGCAGGGGACAGTAGGAGCCTGTAAGGCAGCGGGAAAGAGAGGACCCCTGGATGCTGGGGGCATTGCGATGGGGGCCCCCACATCCATGCAGTAGAGGTGGGTGGCTCTAATGTACACTGTGGGCCATGGCCAGAGCATCCCCACATGGGACAGGCCTGAGTGCCCCCCTCTGCTGGCCAGGGAGGAAGTGGCCTAACGTGGCTGGAATGGGTGCCTCCCTGCCCCCATACCTGGCTCACATGGGCTGCAGTCGGACCACTGGGTGCCCCCTCTCTGTGGCCTGTAGGTGCCCCGGGGGCAGGGGAACTGGGAAGCAAAAGCAGTGGAGGCAGGACAGTAGTGGCCGGCAGGACACTGGTTCTCCAGCACAGAGGAGGTGTTGGCCGGGCAGAAGAAGCTACAGGGACAAGGCAGGGGTCAGAGACCTGTGCGGCCCGTGACTCAGTATGGGGAGGAGAGGGCGCCTGGGCTTGCCTTCCTTCTGTGGCTGCAGGGGCTGTCCCTGCATGGGGACACAGTTCTCAGCAGCGCGCGGGGCATGCGGGGGACTTTGTGTGGAGCTTAAGTGACTTAAATTACAGCCAGAGAGGCCCAGGTTTGAAATGAAGAATGACCTGGTGATGCCAGGTGACAAAGATGGGGAGAAGAAAAAGTGGAAGTTCTGTGATGTTAAAAGGGGCCTGCCAGCTGCCCTGGGTCTGGGGAGGGGGATGCCTGGTGCACCTACCCCTCAGGACAAGGCTCACAATGGTCCTGGGCAGCCTGGCCATTGTGGGTGCCTGCTGGGCAGGGCCTGGGGGCTGCAGTGCCCAGGGGGCAGAAGTGTCCTGGAAGGGAAGCAGACCCGACAGTCAGGGCCAAGGCAGGCCCACTCCCCGGTGCTCAGAGCAGCTCCATCCTAAACCCAGTTCCTGGAGGGTCTGGGGAACCCTCAGCCCTGACTGCGGGCCACCTTGGAGCCTGCTCCTTCCCACCTTCTCTGGCTCCTCCTCAGACCAGCCCTGGCGGTACCTGCAGGGCAAGGGCCGCTGGTCTGGTCTCCCAGGGAGCCACTGGGGACGAGGGCCCCAGTGAGGCAGAAGAAGCCTGGGCTGCAGGGCCCAGAAGGGCTGGTGAGGCCAGGAGAGCCGCAGTAGTAGCCAGGTGGGCAAGGGGAGCAGGCAGCCTGCAAGAGATGCACCTGTGAGGCTGTGCGACAACCTTGGATCTCAGAGGCTAGACCAAACAGGCTCTCCTCACACCCGGACTTTTCCCTGGGCCAGGGTCTCCTACCTCTGAGCTGAGCTTGCTGTGTGGGCTAAAGGTGCCAGGTGGGCAGGGCTGGGGCATGGCCGAGCCCCTAGGGCAGTAGTGTCCCGGAGGACAAGGGCCGGCCCTCTCTGGAACCAAGAGATAAGTTAGCCGGGTCACTGAGAAGGACGGGATGAGACATGGGTACTGGAGCAGCTGTGCCCACACCCCTGGTACAGGCTCCGGGCTCTGGGGGGTTGGGGGTGGTTCCGGGGTGGGCCCTCTAGGAGGCACACTGGGAAGGGCCCTCCTGTGGCCACACCTTGGCACCTGCCCGTCCACCACCGCCGGTACTGCTGGTACCAAGGGAAAGAGGCCCGAGGATACTTGTCACGGCTGGTGAGGTTGGCAAGGGGCCCCTGAGGGAGGCGGGCCTTCTTGGAAGGCTCAAGGGTAGGGGACGGTCAGTCTGGGACTGAAGAGGGGCCCCTGGAGCACCACCCGCTTCACTCTCGCTGCAGAAGTCTTTGTAGACCTCCCTGCACTGGCAAGTGCGGTGGTGTTCTCCCGTTTCTGGAGTCGCTCAGCCGTGTCTTCCCTCCTCCCCTGGCTTCCTATGGGCCAGGTTCCGAGACTCCTGCCACCAGGGTGGCTGGGGGTGGGGGCGGGTAGCTGGCCTAGGTGGCTACCAATGAGCAGACTGGGTTGTTGGAGCTGGCACCCGGGCCTCTCCAGGGTGGTGGGCCCTGGGCTCCTGGGGTAGTGCAGCCCTGGGCTCCTGGGGTAGTGCAGAGCGGCTGGAAGCTGGACCAGTGGGTCAGTGGGCGCCCAGCTGGGCTACTGACTGTGTGATCTAAGGCGAAGCAGACCCTTTCCCTTCTCCTGAGGCCAGGGTTGGACTGGATCCCAGGCCTCTGTCCTTCGGACCCTGGACACAGAGCACTGGGAGCTCCGTGAGACATGGTGAAGCTATCTGTGTTTTCCCTGGATGTGTGTCCATAGACTCTGTCACTTTCCACAGGACATTTGACCCCCCCAGAGACTCAAAACACCGAATGATCTCTTGGCTGCTCATGAGAACCCCTTAGGAAGATTATAAAATTGACCGTGCCTGGCCTGGCCCCCACCCCAGACACTCTGGTTTGATGGCCTGTCCCTCCCTGACCCCACAGTAAGCACCAGGTGATTCATATGCTACCTTTAAAACAAGCTTCCTCAGGCTTGCTCTGGTGCTTGCCCCTGGCCTGGCCAGTGTGGGATATGGGGGTCCCTGGGAGTTCCAACAAGATGGACAGTGGGTGGAAGGGACAAATGCCAGGGCTCAGTTCATTGTTACCATAGGCTCTGCCAACCCTGAGCCAGAGCATGGGAACATGGTCAGCAACCAGGTCCCTGGAGAGAACAGACACATGAGCCTGTCTGGGTGACTGGTGAGTGAACGGAGGGCCTTGCATCTGTCTCTGGCCTCCCAGTTGAGGCCCCGGAAATGGAGTGGAGCTCAGCATCCAGCGCTGGGGTGGGGGGCAGTTACCTTCAGTGCCGGCCTCCGGGTTGGGCCGGGTGGACCCTCTGGAGCAGAAGAAGCCCTCCCAGCACTGCCCGCCAGCCTCCGTGGCGTTGGCCCTGGGGCAAAACCTGCCGCCATCGCAGGCTCGACACGCCTGCAGGCTGCTCAGCCCGGGCACAGGGCCGTAGGTGCCCGCGGGGCAGGGCTGCCAGCTGAGCTCTGTTCCTTCAGGGCAGTAGAAACCTGTGAAGGGGCAGGGCTGGGACCAAGGCCCAAGGAGGCGGGCAGAGGGGACACCTGGGAGAGGCTGGGTAGGGGGTGAGCTCCTGCCGCCTTGTAATCAGAATAGACAGCCCTCCCTTCATCTGGGGGAGCTGGAGGCGATGACAGTCCTGTGGTGGCCGCCTCCCCCTCCTCCCTTTCGCTCTGGATCCTTTGCTCAGTCAGCTGGGCTGCTGGCAGGACACTGACCTCTAGGACACAGCTGTGGCCTCAGCCCGGGAGCACAGTAGTGGCCGCTGGGACAGACGTGACATTTTGTGGGATGGGTGCCAGAGGCATAGAAGCCAGGAGGACACGGAGCAGCTTCAGTCAATCCTACAGGACAGAGGTGCCCTTGGGAGCATGACCTCCCAGAAAGCCCCTCCATGGGGGTGACGGGGACAGTTCCTCCAGTGCAGGACATGCTGGGAAAATGAGCGGTGAGCAAAAGAGCCGTGTGTAAAACAGAGAGCTGGTGGGAATCAGCCGAATGGTGCAGGGACTTAGCTGATTCAGTATAAATATAGCTGATTCACTTCATTGTACAGCAGAAACTACACAACACTGTAAAGCAACTATATTCCAATTTTAAAAAAAGGCCTTAGCAGAGGGGAGTTGCTGAAGAGCTTGCACCCATGGGCAGCAGATGGACCTCGAGTGTGGGCCTGGGTCTCTCCCCACTCCTCACACTCCTGGAACCTCCTGCCTCACTGACTCCTCCCCCCAGCCTGGTCCCCAGCGTGGGCAGCCTGGTTCTGCCAGGGGAGGGAGGGGGCGGTGATGGCAGAGATGAGACTTGATGCCACAAGTCCACCCTGATGTCCTTCCAGTGACCTTGTGAGCAGAGTAGTTGGGTCCCAGCACACAGCACCCTTTGCTTCTCTACAAGTGGCCGCAGGTCCCATAGGGCGGTGGGAATGGCTCCTCCCTACCAGCAGGAATTTCTTCCTCTTGTTCTCGGACAAGAAACACTGGACTAGAGCCAACAACCCACTTCCTGTCAGAGGATATAAACTGTTTGCCCACCCTGGGTGGCAGGGGGCTGGCCAGATCGGAGGGTGGCTGCGAGGGCAGAGTCGCTCTCCGGAGCAATCCTGACACCCTCCTGGGGTTCTGTTCCCTTCCTCAGACCAAGTACCTGGTGGGCATCGGGCCGGGACAGGAGCGCCTGCAGGAGTCAGAGAGAGAGAGGGGAGGGGAGAGGCCTGTGGGCAGTCAGACCCCGTGAATTTGCTGCCCCTTCTCAGCTTCCAGAGGGCAGGGACCAGCTTTGCTCTGGAGCCTGTGGGCCAGCTTCACCTGTCATCCTGCAAGCGGGGACCAAAGCGGGGAGCAGCCCCAGGCTTGAAGGAGCATCCTTGGTGGGGAGTAACCAAGACACAGGGGTGAGGCAGGAAGGTCAGCTACACTGTGAAGTTTCTGAGCTCAGGCTGGAGGAGGGGTCTTGGGGAGGGGGAAGGTGAGGGCTGTTGAGCAGAGAGGGGCCTCTGGGGGAGACAGTTCTGTGCTCGGCCCTTGTGGCTCAGCTCTGCCCTTCATCTGGGGCCCCTGGGCTGGAAGCAGGGTTGAGCATGTGGAGACCCTCCTCCCACCAGCAGAGGACTGGAAGGGAGTGGCCTTGCCCTGCCGTGGCTGGTGTGGCCCGGGGGTGGTAGATACCCTGGAGGCAGTAGTGCCCAGCCGGACAGAGGAGGCCCCGTGCCCCGCGGGTGGGGTCCTTGCTTGTGGCTCCTCCCACGCACCAGTGCCCCGCAGCACAGTCTCCTAGAGAGAGGATGTCTTGTCGGCCGTGCCTGCCCCTTGCAGCACGAGGCTTTCCCCACACCCAGCCAACCCCATGATGGCTGCAGACGGTGGGAGTCCTTGGCCCTCCCCTGTCCAGTGTCGAGCTCCTGGGTCAGAGCAGGCGTGGGGCCTGTCCCCCACAGGGACAGTCAACAACCAGGCTTAGATTTTCCTTGTGGATTATTTCCAGTCATTTTGTACAGGAGCTACCCGAACTCTAAGAAAGTGACACCCTCATTCTTCCACTCCCCCAAACCAGCTAACAGGGGCAGGGCTGAGGGGTGGGGCAGACACTGGAGACCCTCTGGAAGAACCTAGCCTGGTGCTCAGCTGGCAGAGCTGAGAATGGGGCTGGGGGGAACCCCCTCTGAGGCTGCAGGCAGGAATGGGAGAGCCCCAGGATCTCCTGGAGAAGTCTCTAAACTAGATGCCTGGGCCCAGCCCTGAGATTTCCTGAGGTGGGCTGTGGGGGCTCTGTCTTTCTGACCTCAGGGGTCTTGAGCAGGCAGTGGGAGTAAAGACCTCCCTTTGGCCCAATCAGCCCATGCTGCTCTGATCCCGTGTTGGCCAGGGATCCAGGTCCATGGAGCTTCTCCGGAAGCATCTCCTCCTCAGCCTGGCTGCAACCCACTGTTCCTCCCACCACTGCCCACAGCCTCCACTGCCCACGGTCTCCTCTGCCCCTGGAACACACCTGATGGAGCCATGAGTCCCGCCAGTGCGCAGAACTTCCCAGCAGGGCAGGGCTGGCATTCAGTGATGCTCCTTAGACCCTTCCGAGGGCCGTAAGTGCCCACTGGGCAGCTGTGCTGCGTGGCTACGAATGTGCCCGGGGGGCAGTAATAGCCTTCAGGACAAGGGTGCAGGCTGAAGTCCTGAACAGGCCCAGCACTGGAGTCGCAGTAGTAACCTGGCCAGGAGCGATGAGCTCTCAGACTCCCCCTGAGATGTTTAGTCCAGGCAGGATCTCCAGCACAAAGGCCCAGTGCCCAGAGAGCTGCCCTCCTTGACTCTCGCTCCTGGCCTCCTCCCCTCTGCTGGCACCCCAGGTCTTCACTGCCTCTCTCACCTGCTGGGCACTGCCCACTGGGGGCCTGGAGACCGGCCTCCTTGCAATAGAAGCCAGGTGGGCAGGCCTGGCATGCAGAGGACGTGGTCTGCTCCGGGAGGCTGGAGAAGGTGCCGGCAGGACACGGTGTGGGCCTGGGTGATGCCTCAGCTGAGGGTACAGGGGGGCACCGGTCCACGCACAGCAGGTGTGGACCGAGCCTCGGAGATGAGGCTCCCCTCTGGAACTACCTTTTCCCAATCTCCCCAAGGCCCCGTCCCCCAGCCCCTCAGCATGATACATAGGGAGAACCCCAGATCTTTACGTGTGGCTTGGATTCGGGAGCAAGGGTGACATACCGAGAGGAAATGAAGCTTCTGGTGTGGCAAGGCAGCAGCTGTCGATCCTCAGCCATCAACACCGAATAACCCAAACCACGCCAGCACCCAGGTGTATTTCACCATGCCCCCACAACACTTCTCGGCCTCAGACCAGACAGCCTGGACACCCATTTCCCTCTGGCTTTTCCCGCCTGCCCCAGGGTCCTAATGCAAACCCAAGACTGTGGTGTCAGCAGACCTAGGGCAGGAGGGCAAGTAGGGCTAAGACACTCACGGCAGAAGGTTCCTGGGGGGCAGGGGGCCCCCGTCAGCCCATCCTCTGGGGCTGGGGATGCTGCTCCTCCTGCACAGAAGTAGCCGGCCTGGCAGGGTCCACTGGGTGTGGAGAGGCCTGGTGGAGAGCAGACGCACTGTGAGAAGTGGTTGGTCCTGCCGGGCACTGGGGGCCTTGAGCAGTGTCCGGCCTCAGTGAACTAGGTGCCTCTGGGCTGCAGGTCTTAGCACGCCAGAGTCCAGAGGCCCAGCCTGTGCTGAGCAGCCAGTCCCATCCTCCCCTCCTCCTGGCCCTGAGACTTGGGTACCACTCCCGTGTTGCCTGAGGCCTGAGTCCACCGCCAGCAGGGGACTCTGGCTGGGGTCCTGCCCTCACTGCACTCTCTAGTTCAAGGGGGACTAAGAACCAGACAGGTAGATTCCAGTTCATGTCTGGGTCCTCAGTGAGCGGGGTGTCCAGCCTTTGTAGATGCTCAGGCACTGTGCCTCCTCCCCACACTCTTCCATGTGATCTACCTCAGCTCAATGGATCACCTGGATGGCAACACAGCCCTGCCCCTAAGAGCACCAGGCACAGCGCCCCGTGAGGCAGGTGCAGACCGAATCTGCAGTTGTCCGAGGAAACTGGTGGTGGCGTGCGCGAGGCGTAGTTAATGAGACCGGTCAAGTGTCCCCCAGCTCTCTCACTGCACTGCCCGATGAGCCCGGGTCACTGCACTATGGCTGGACAGGGCTCAGTCCTTACCAGAGGTGGCACAGAAAGACCCTGGGGGGCAGGGCATGGCTTCAGGGCTGCCCTCAGGGCAGAAGGAGCCGGCTGGGCACCTGCCCCCCGTGGCCGTGGCTGGGCACAGGCAGTTGGTGCTGGTGTAGTTGTCCAGGTCAAAGGGGCGGGCCGTCCATGCTGCTGACACACAGAACCAGCCTGAAATGGGAGCCAGCAGGAGGGCAGGCAGTGACCCGGAGGTCAAAGGCACCCCTATCCCTGAAGCTGTGCCAGGTGGTGACCGGGTCACCCCAGGTCCAGGGACAGAAGTGGGAACCACAGGGGTCAGTGGGGACATCTCCGTGTGCTGCGGGAAACACACCTGCCTCGCAGGGCCCGGAGACCTGCGTCAGATTCTCCTGCCCACAGTAGTGGCCAGGAGGGCAGGGTAGGCAGCTGTCCAGGCTCTGGGTCAGTGGGTCTGGGTTATAGTAGCCCCGAGGGCAGGGGAACTGGGTGGCATACTTGGTGCCTGAAAAGCAAAGTTCAGAAGGTTGGGTCCAGCCTGGGAGTCCAGCCCTGCCCTGGGCTGGGGCAGGAGGCAGTGCCACCCTCCTGCAGGGCCCGTCCCCACAGAGCCCCGGCCTCAGCCACAGGAGCCCCTCCTCACCCACCACTTCCACCAGACCCCCTGGCTGTGTGGCCCTGGCCCTGGGGTCCACAAGCCACAGAATACGCAGGACTCCTCCTCCAGGTGGTCAGCTGTGCTGAAGGGCATGGGCCCCCCAAGTTTGTAACACACTGCTACCTAATATCTTTATTTTTCAGTCTACATGGATATATTATGGACATAGAGGACTAAGTCTTGGATGTAGAGGACTTCTGGGCTCCGAAGTTGCTGCAGCTTCCAAGGCAGGGAGAACCAACCCCCGCCCCCTCCCCCCAGCTGAGTGGGGCCCAGGCACTCACCCCGGGGGCAGTAAAAGCCAGCCGGGCAGGGGTGCCCACTGTAGGTCGTGAGGGTCTCAGGGCAATAGTAGCCGGCAGGGCAGGGGAAGCAGGAGGCTTGGCCTGTCAGGTTGTTGTAGGAGCCGGCAGGGCAAGGCTGGGGGAGGCTGGTCCCCTGGGGGCAGAAATGGCCTTGGGGACAGGGACCCCCCTGCTCCGAGTGGTCTGGGGAGAAGAAGGAGGTTGGCTGAGATCAGCAGGTCCAGTCACAGCAAAGCTGGGCGACTGGTGTGGTGCCATCGGGATAAAATGTGGACCTGGGTTTGGGTCAGAGGCTCAGTGGTTTTATAAAGAGATAATGCCCATGGCTAGCATCTGCACAGCCCTGACAGATCAAAAAGCAAGTCCTTTACACACGGGCTAAGCTATTAGAGCCCCCCCAGTCTCCCCTGTGGTAGGGGAGTAGGGGTGACGCTGCAGTGTCATGGGGTGCTGGCCTGAGACGGTATACCACTCTTCCAGACTCAAAGCCTTGTCCCCTCACACTCCCTGGAGTGCCCTTAGAGGCTCTCTGATTATTTTCTTAAATATGCCTGCATCCCGCTGCGGGCAGGGGGTCTTGTACCCCACCCGCTACAAGGTGATCTCCCATGGGATGGAGATGAGAGCCACATCACTGGCAAGTCAGCTCACCTCTGGGTGGCTCACAGGGCATTTCTCACACCCACTGCCTGGTCTCCGGAAGCCTTCGGCCCTCCCTGCCTTTCATCCCTGCAATTCTGTGACATTCCCAGCTTTAGACCACTGGGGCTTTGATTCAGGAGGTGGGGTGGGTCTGGGGTGGGCTTGGGGCTGCAGGGTGACCAGAATCCCATGACTGCAGTGCAGGAGGGCAGTGAGCACGCTGTGAGACACTGCTGGACAGAGGCCAGGGACAGGAGGCCAGCGGGCCCGGGAGTAGCGGTCAGGCCTACCCTGCTCACACACGGTCTCTGTCCTCAAATTGCCCGCATCCAGTCACATCCCATCATTAGACTGCCCACCTGCCTGGGCACCTGCAGGGACCACCCCTGTCCTGAGAGGCACTTACCTGTTGGGTTTGGGGAGGTGACTCCTGCCAGACAGAAGTAGCCGGGGGAGCAGGGTCCCGAGGGGGCAGTGAGGCCAGACGCACCGCAGAAATGGCCAGAGGGGCAGGATGAGCACTCGGAGGCCGCGGAAAGAAGCATCCTGGAGAGACAGAGACCTGGGAGCCGGGCTGGAGCCAGGCGGGGAGGGTCCTGGGCAGCAAGGAGTGGATGGGGGATGGGCTCTCATGGGGCAGAGCTGCCTCTACATTTCCCTTCTTGTCATCCCCCTGGGATTCCTCCTGTGTTCAGGGTACCCAGGGCAGCGTTCTGCAGATGCTGAAGGAAAGTCTGGCTTCTCTTTCTCTCAAGATAGCTGACTGGGTGGAGGGGTCCTTTTCTATCTTAATCCGCAAATCAGACTCAGGCTGCCTGAGTCTGGACCCCTGGGTCTGGAGCTATCCAGAATGGCCAGAAGCCCTTCAGCCCTGGCTCCACTGCTATCCCCTTGCTCTGGGGCATCCTTTCCTGGGACAGGGAGGTCCTGAAGGTGGGGACACAGGCCTCTGCTCTCAGATGAGACGCAGGTGAACAAGCCATGTTCTTGATGCTTTTCTTTCTTGGCACGGCATGTTCTCAAGCTCCCAGCAGTGGACATCCTGGGCAGCTCTCTCCCCTCTTTCTACTGCTAGGCACAGGGTGGCACCCCACAGCCTGGATGAGACTCCTGCTCCCTATGGCCCATGCGTGACCCTCTGAGGCAGAGGCATGTCATTGGTGAGATTCAGTGCAGGAAGGAGGACCAGGGAGAAGACAGTTCTGGACCCACCCCCATGGTTGGGGGCACTCACCGATCTGAGTAGGTGCCCTTAGGGCAGGGAAGGGGCACCCCCGTTCCCACTGGACAGAAGTAGCCTGGAGGGCAGGGGCCCCCTGCTGTGGTACAGGCCCCTCCGACAGCTTCAGCTCCTGCCCAAAGTCAGGGGTGGGTGAGATCACAGATCAGCCTCCCCAACCCAGAGCCGGTTGCTCAACCCGCCCCCACCAGGTATACACTCTGCAGCGGGCCATTTCCTGTCACAGCCCCTTGACTCCAAGGGTCCTGTCCTGATTTCTGTGGGGATGTCGGGTGGTACATGGTCAGATGGGGTCCTGAGATGTGTCTCCTTCTAGATTATGGGCTGTCTGTGTGGCACCCTGCTTAGGAGCTAGAAGGTGGGGAGGAAATGTCGGGATGCCAGCATCTGCCTGATTCAGGAGAAACGTGGGCACAGAACAGAAGGGGGTGGGGGCTCTGGGTGGCAAAATGCAGGCCTCTGGGCATTATGGAAATCTGTTTTCATCTTGGCCAGGTCTTTTGTTCCATTTGCATCATTATGTCCCTTTTTGGTTTGCTCAAGCCTTTAGGGGATGAGTCAGGGGACCTGATTATACTGATGCCACACTCTGAGTACCTGAGGGCCTTTGTATTGTTTTGGGAGGAGAAAAGGAAATGATGTGTGGCTCCCCTTTTGTGACTGCCTTCAAGGCTGGGGGTTTGTGGAAGCCTGAATGTGCACACATCTGCATGCACGTGCAGGGTAGGAAAAGGGTGACGCCCGCATGCCTGCATGCCGCACTCTGACACAGGCTGAGGGTGCTGGAAGAGGCCCGAGGGACATGTCTCTAAGCACTGTGGCCTCACAGTGATCGCCACCTCCACAGCACCAGGGGCGCTGAGGGGACAAGGAGAGGGTGAGCCATCTTGGAACAAGAGCGGCCCGAGGTCAGGGGCTGGTTTTACCAGCCTTGGTCCCCGACCTCACCCTGGAGGACGTGCCTGTGAGGTGGTGCTTATCTTACAAGACTGGTGTTTGTCTTACACATGTGGGCTCCGGATCAGCCCTCACCACGGAGAACCTGCACCGGTGGCACCGAGGTCCTGTCCCCTGAGGTTCCTCCAGCCAGAGGTCCTGTGACTCCTGACCTTGTGTCCCCTCCTTGCTCAGCTGAGGCTGACCTGGGAGCGAGCTCAGCTGTGGGCGGGTGCAGTGCCCCCACCTCCAAGGATGCAGCTCGATGGAGCTGCTGCTTGGTGCGCCCTGCAGGAGGCCAGAGCCCCTCTCCCTTCTGGCTGGTGACGGGTCACCGAGCACACGTCCTGCGTTGTGGCCCCCTCTTAGCCTCAGTCAGGCTGAGTCCTTCCTCAATGCCTTCCTCTGCTCTGCTTCATTGCATTTTCACCTCAGCATTACACATCCCCATCAGAATTAGCATGACTTCCCACAAGAAGGAGCTGTGCGCTGGGTTCTGCCCAAGGCCCAAGGCCCTTTCCTTCCCCACATTTCATTGGGCTCCCCAGGCCCTGGGCCAGTGGGGAGAATAGGCTCCCAGGGACCTGCCGCCCCTCAGGCCCCAGGACACAACCTTGACTGTGTTCCCTGGAATGCCCATCTGCCCCCTTCTATCACCTCACCTGCAGGATGTTGCCAGCGGCCTTGAGGCTGGCTCTGGCCCTGCCCTGAACTGGACATGCCTGGAGGGCAGGCCAGGGGTAGGCGGTGAGTGCCCTGGGGGCAGTAATGACCAGGCGGACAGGTCCCCTCTTGGTGGCTCTCTTGGTCTGGAAAGCAGAGTGCTCTGGTCACCCTGTGGCCCTATCCCCCCCACGCTGTAGTGGTTTTCACAGCAACCCCGCTCTGCTCTCTGCGCCAAGTACCTGAGCCATTGCTGTGCTGCCCGTCCACCCAGGGCATGGTCGCCAGCGAGCCTTCAGGGCAGACGTGGTCCTCCATGCCGAGGTTTCCCCAAGGCCTACCAAGAGGTCTTGGGGTCTGTGCCCCTTCTGGACAGTAAAATCCTGGAGGCAGAGAAAGTGCTCAGGCTGGTCTACTTTGGGGGCTGCAGCCCAGTTCCTTGCATTTGTGTCCCCGAGGGTCCTGTGCTCCAGTGTGGCTCCTGTTTGCACAAACCCAGCCACACAGGCATATTTCCCTGGATTCTGTCTGCCAGGACCGGGGTGGCTGGCCGGCCCCCCTCTGCTTGGTGCCTTTCCGCCAGCGGTCAAAGTCTCCCTCACCTGATGCACATGGGCCCCTGGGGGCAGCCTGCCCCACCTCCGCACAGAAGAGCCCAGGTGGGCAGGGCAGACACCAGCTTACATCCGGTGCCCCTCTCTCCGCATTCCAGGTGCCCACAGGGCAGGGCCTCTGTCTGGGGTTCTCCGTGCCAGCTGGGCAAAAATGGCCGGGGGGACAGAGGTCACCGAAGGGGAGTCCCTCCTGGAGGAATAGGGGACTGTCAAGGCTTAAAGTCAAGGACGAGAAGGTTGTCTCTGCCAGATTCCCTCCTGGTCCCGCCTGACCCCTCTCTGAGGAAGCCTGCCCGGCTCCACCTGGCCACTCCTGTTCGTGCACATGTGCTGACCCTCACTCACATCTCCCTTGGCAACAGCTCTGGGAGGTTAACTTTGCAGAAAATAAAGCATCCCAGCTCTCTGTTTGCTAAAAGTATTGATACACAGCTTCAGTTGTGTAAGGTATATCTGTTTCTATCCATCAATCATCTCTCAATCATTTATGTATCAACATAGTATACTTACTTGTCATTATTAAGAGTTACCTAAAATCCCACTGAGTTGATATGCCATATATCTGACTAGATACTTTCTTATTACTGAGCCTTGATAGTGTTTGTAATTGTTTTGGTTTTGCTATTAAAATCTGTGGTTTGACCGTCTTTCATAAATCACTTTTTCCCCTTTCAGGCTTTTCCCCACATTTGAATTATTGGGTCAGAAGATGGAGTTGCCTGGGGTCTCTTGATCGGTACTGCATACTGCTCTCCAGCAGCGCCTTCCTAGAGCTTCTGGTAATGGTCTTGCTTTTGGGGATTAGTAGATGCAGACAATGGGACTTCCCAGGTGGCCCTGGTGGTAAAGCTCTCGTCTGCCAATGCAGGAGATGCAGGAGACCCGAGTTCAGTCCCTGGGTTGGGAAGATCCCTTGGAGGAGGGAATGGCAACTCATGGAGAATCCCATGGACAGAGGAGCCTGGCGGGCTACAGTCCATGGGGTCACAAAGAGTCGGACATGACTGAGCAACTGAGCATGCACTCACGCAGATGCCTGTGGTACAAAAGGACTTTGCTTCCTGTCCTTACTGCCGGTCCAGCTGTGCTTTTTTCTGGTTGTATTTGTGTTTGGTTCCTTTTCGGGTGGAAGCTGGAGATTGTCATCAGATACTTTGGCCCTGTCTTTGTTTTTTCACACTTTGACTGGTCATGTGTGATGGTTCTGCACCCACCAGCTCTGCTCTGCAGTGGTTTCATCCCACCTGCTGGGGGCACCCTGTCAGCCCACTAGGCAGTGAGCCCTCGAGGGCAGGCACTAGGCTTTGCCCTCTGTGTGTCCCCTGACCCTGGCCCAGTCCTGGGTGGTTAGGAGGCTTGCCTTTGGGCGGCCCTGTGGGGCCTGCACTCACCGGGGAAGAGATGTTGGAACCAGGCCCACAGTGATGTCCTGGACGGCACAGACCCTGGGGCTCGACCAAGCCGGCTCTGCCACAGAAGGCCCCAGGGCGGCATGGCTGGCAGTCCTCCACATGGGCAGCCCCAGGGGCCTCTCGGAAGGTGCCCTGGGCAAGGAGAAGGCTGCCGAAGTCAAGGTCCTGAAGCCAGAGTGGGGCTCCAGGCCTGAACAGGTTGGTCACTCTGCCAGGAAGGGAGCAGAGCAGAGTCTGGGACAGACGGGCAGGGGAGCAGGAGAGACCTGATCAACAGGCTCATAAGAAAGGGTGAGATTTACTTCTCAGGAGATCAAGTGTTTGACTGCAGAGCATACAATCTGTAACTGGAACACAGAGCAGATTTTGATAGCAGGCAGGACAAGCAAACAGAAGCCACCTAGGAGGCTAGGAGGGGTGTGCTTCTTGGAGAGGGGAGCCATGGTTTGGGGGAGGGGAGTGAGAGTGGGGCTTCGGGAGGCTGGGGTTCCACCTGGGCCTCCCTCCTGTCCCTACTCCTCTCCCACCCCACAGGCCTGGCTCGCGTTTTCCCTTGTGACTTTCTGGTCTAGAGCCATCACTAGAAACCAGCTGCAGGAAAGTGGGTGTCCCAGCCCTGTCAGAGCGGGGGTAGGAGCAGAAGGCCTGGTGTGGCCCTGCCTTGGTGGAGGGACACTGATGGCTGCAGAGCTTTTCCACACAGAAGTTAGAGAGGCTGGAGGTCAGAGGGAATGTCTCACCTGGGGACAGGGGATGGACAGCAAGCCGCGGGCTGGGCAATAGTGCCCGGGTGGACATGTGGCAGGGCTGGCCAGCTTTGTCTGGTTGCAGAGTTTTCCTCCTGGGCAATCCTGGCACCAGAGATGACCTGGACCCTGGAAAGAGGGATGGGCAAGAAGACTGGTCTCTTTCCACACCTCGACATCAGGGTCAGGCCTGGGCAGAGAAGGTGCTTGGGAAACGTGTCGAATCAGGTTGGGGATACTTCTGGCCTTGGCCTTACGCTCCGTGTGCCTCCCCTTCTGAGGAGGGTGGGGCGTGGGGGGCCCACCAGCAGGGTGGACGCCAGCAGAACTGAGGTGGTCTCTGAGTATCTCCTTGGTCCATAGGTTTCCAAAGTCTGGAGGAGGGGATAGGATGGAGGCTCCGCTCTGCTGGCCTGTACCCTGTGTCCCTGACTCTAGGACTCCCCAACTCCAGGGCCTTGGAGCGAACACTTACCGAGAAGCTGCCCGTGCTGCATGGCCGAGGAGTGGCGGTACCCAGCTCAGGGCAGTGGTGGCCAGCTGGGCACAGCACACAGGCCACAGCCAGCCTCGCACCGGGACTCAGGCGGGTGGTTCCCCTAGAGTGGAAGTGGAGCTGAGGGTGTGGGGCCCAGAGCCTTCCTGGGGGAGGAGCCGTGACACACAGGCAGGGTCCCTACTGCCCCCATGCCAACTGCAGGGCTCAAGGGTAGGCTCAGGCCCTGGGCCACGCCACCGACGGGACGGGTGTGACTCCAAACAACGTAAGGTGGAAGACGTTTTACTACCTGGCTATGGGCCAGTTGTGCTTCTTTTGAAAGGTGCCTGTGAAAACACCTTTGCTTCTGTTTTTCTGCTGGTTCTCTCTCTCTCTGTCATATTTTATATGATTTGTAATGGCTTTTTACATAGTAAGGTACTAAGTAGATGGATGGTTAGCCTATTGTTCATGTTGAAAATATCTCCCTGCTTTGGTGTTTGCCTTTTAGCTTCCTTTAGAGCAGCTTTGAAGGATAGAAGTTTGAAACATTGTGTTCAAATCTTGCAGTCTTTTCCTCAATTATTTCTGCCTTTCATGCTGTGCTTAGATTTTCCAAATTCTCTCAGATTTTATAAATGTCCATTTATATTTTGCTTTGTAATCTTATGATTGTGTTTTTTACCTTGAAATTATAGTTGTTCTGAAATTTATTTTTAGATGGTGTTGTTTTCACTTTTTTACAAGACCATAGATTGCTTTTTTTTTTTTTTAAATAAGAAAAATTCTAAGTTTTTGCTTTTTGACTACAGGAATAAAAGGCACAACTTGGTAAAAGAGTCTATTAGGAGAGAACCCCAGAGCTTGGGCCAAATCTCTGCTGAGACCCAGGCTGGAGTTAGCTTCCAGGCTCTTGGTTTTTGGGCTGGGTCATTCTGAGGTGGCTTCACAGTTGCAGTGCCCATCAAAGGTGCGACAGGCACCTCCTCACTGACTCCAGCCCCAAGTGCCCTCCCTCCTTCCACCTCTGGGCCCATGGACATGCGGCTCCCACATCAGCCCTGTACCCTGGCCCTGCCCATTCTGTTTCTGTGTCTTGTCTCAAAAAGGCTGCCGGGTCCTGAAGGTCTCTCTAAGACTCCCCGGTGCCTGGAGCAGCACTGGGCTCCAGTGTGTAACATGTGGTCACTTAGCTTCAGGAGCAGCCCCCCGCCTCCAGCCTCCCATACCTTGGGCAGAGCACAGGTTTGGAGGCCCCTCTGGGGCAGAAGGCCCCTGGTGGGCAGGGCAGGCAGTCCTCCACCTGGCTGTTGCCTGACTGGGAGCTGTAGGTGCCCTCTGGGCAGGGGAGCTGGGTGCCCCACTTGGTACCTGTGTCAGGGAGAAGAGCAAGGGCTGAGAGGGGTCAGAGCCACATTGTCATCACAGCAGCTCCTCACCTCTTCCCAGCGGTGGCGGGTCCTCAAGGGAGGCCCTGGGGAGGGGCAGGGAGCAGAGGAGGCCCTTCCACAGATGACCACATCATCTGAGATGCCCTGGGAACCCTTAGTCAGGGTGCTCACTGGCTGACCAGTCCCAGCCTTCCTCTCAGGAAGGTCTTCCTGAGACCTAACCCTGACCTGGGAGGGCTGAAGGCTGCTCATGGTCTCACCCCAGCCCTCACCTCTGGCCCCTGACCCTGCTAGGACAGACACTGCCCCGCTCACCTTCTGGGCAGTAGTGTCCAGCTCTGCATGTCCCCGAGGGCACCTGGGCTCCCCCGACACAGAACCAGCCCCCGGGACAGGGCGCACACTCCTTGCTCGCCGTCAGTCCGGTCCGGTTACTCCAGGTACCCGGGGGACACTGGAACTGTGTTGGATGTTTGGTGCCCCAAGGGCAATAATGGCCAGCTGGGCACAGGGTGGGGGGCCGGCCTGGACCCCCGGTTCCTGCAAACACAGTTGTGAACTAGGCCTGCAGGAGCCTCAGCCCCTCCGGCCACAGCCCTCTGGCAAGGGTCAGCAGTGGCCCAGAGGCTGTCTTCCTCCCCCCGCCTTGAGAGAGTGGGCTGGGAGCTAAGAACTTTCTTCATGGTCCCACCTGGGAGGTGGACCATGCTCTTTGTGGGGAAAGTAGGGGCTGTGGGCCGGGTCTGTTTCCCTGGGCTCCCTGTCTCTTCACCCAGGGGCAGGTCTGGCAGGTAGCGAGACTGCCCCTCTGCCCTCACTTACCCCTAGGGCAGGCCAGTCCCGAGGGGCAGATCTCACACTGGGACAGGTCAGAGAGGTCTCTGCGGTTGCTGAAGGTCCCAGCTGGGCAGGCATGTGTGGGAGCGTGGGGGCTCGAGGAGCCCAAAGGGCACACATACCTATGGCAACCAAGGTGTCGGAGCCTGGTACCCAGCAGGCAGAGCCCTTCCATCCTGGGGAGACTCGCACTGTGTCCACCAACCTGCTGTGTGGCTTTGGCATGGTGACCTGGCCTCTCTGAGCTTCCTTTTTCCCAGCTGCTCCTGGGCATGCTCAGGCCCCAGGGCTCCCGCAGGAGGTCTTGGAACCGGGGACTGGTGTGACCCTAAGCTCTATTGGGGCCCTCCTGAGACACCAAGGAGGGGAATTCCTGGAGAAGCCCTCCCTGAACCCGAGGTGCTAATTCTCCGACGGTGGAAGAGGATGATTCTGAGCCCCCACCACGGAGAAATTGGAGCCCCTTACCCGGGTGTGCACTCTGCGTCTGGCTGAGTCAGCCCAGCCTGCGTACAGGCCCTGCCTGCGGGGCATGGAGTGCAGGCTGTGGCTTTGTCCTGGCCCGGGAGGGGGCCGAATGTGCCCGGCTGGCATGGGATGGGCTGTGTGGTGTCGCTGGGACAGAAGTGTCCTGCTGGGCACTGCAGACACTGGCTGAGGACTGTGGAGAGAGCAGCCTAGATCATGAGTCCTCTCTGAAGAGCCTGGGCTGCTGTCTTCAAAGGAGAAGCAGTGACCGTCTCCCAGGCCCTGATGCCCTTGATACTCCCGCGGACCTGGGGGTGCAGGGAGCTGGTCCCCTTCCCAGTTTACCAGGAAGGGCTTCCCTGGAGATACAGCATAGGGACTGGTTCCCACCTGCCCATGCAGAGGAGAGTGGCTGGTGCTAACTGCTGGGCATCCTTGCTCTGCTCAGCCTGTAGGGAGCTCTGGCCTCCCACAGATGGCTGTGATAGGCAGGCTCCCAACTCCCTAAGCCTCCGTTTTCCTTTCTATAAAACGGGTATCAGAACCACACCTCCACTCGGGTTGGCCGGGAGGACCGAATATACATTATTCAAATAGACAGAGCTCTGCAGGGCACTGGACACATGGCAAGCCTTGGTGAGTGCTAGCGAAAGTGTTGGTCACTCAGTCGTGTCTGACTCTTTGTGACCCCATGGACTGTAGCACTCCAGGCTTCTCTGTCTGTGGGATTCTCCAGGCAAGAATACTGGAGTGGGTTGCCATTCCCTTTTCTGGGAGATCTTCCTGACCCAGGGATCGAACCTGGGTCTCCTACATCACAGGCAGATTCTTTACCGCTGGGCCACCAGGGAAGCTGCTTGGTGAGCACTAAGTAGGTCCTGAATTCCCAGCTGAGCACGGCATCCTGGGGCTCCCATAAGTGGGGTCTCAAAGGGCCTGCTGTACCCTGGGTGTGGCTTTCCCGTGGTCATCCCTCACCAGCGGCTGGACTGCCGGCCACACTCAGTACTGAACAGTTAGCCTTCTCAAGCCTTTGGAGAAGCACCTGACTAGCAAGTCACCCTCCTCATTGTGCAAACAGTGGACAGAATTCAGACCTGACCTGTTGAGTGGAAACTGGTGTTGGAATGAGGCGTCTCCCTCCTGGTCTTGAAGCTCCTGGCCAGGTATGGCTCAGCAGCACCGTGCAGACAGGGTAAATCTCCGTCTGTGAGGGGACATGTCATGGGTGGGTCCTGATGGGGTTTGGGCTTCATCCTGGAGGAGCCCCCAGGCCGAGGGATGGTGTGCGGGGTCCTGGGAGCAGACCCTGTACACTAAGGACTGTGAGACTCTGCCAGGACTACACATCTGGGAAGGGGCAGAACCTCATCACTGTGCATACTTCCTCTGCCTAATCTCAGTGCATTCTCCCCACAGCCCTCAGGGGATGGGCTTGAGACCGCCCGGGCTCCGGGGGAGTGTGCAGACCCAGCACCCTCCTCACCTGCCCTGGGCCAATCTTTCCCAAATGCGGTTAGGGTCTCCGGCCAGCTTTTACCTACATGTAGGGCAGGGCTGGCAGCCAAGGCCTGTATCAGAGAAGGAATCCAGAGGGCAGAAGATGCAGCCAATCTCCTGCTGGGCAGGACAACAGGGAAACACGCAGTGAGAGCAGGTGGGTCATGACTAACACCTGTACCTGAACGGTGCTGACAGCTGGCACCTCAGCTCAGATGCTTACTTTGTCAAGTGTTTCTGCAGACTCCCTGACTCAAATCCCTCTCTGAGTCACTAGGGGACAGGCCTACTTGCTCCTTGCCCTCCTTGCTCTTGCCACACACAGAGCTGCCTGATGACACACAGCAAGTAGCTCAGCTACCCGGTGTCTGTCGTGGGTGTCTGGGCCCCAGCCACGTAGCTCCTGCCTTAATCGGAGGTCCCACCGAACTGCGGCTCTGAACCTCCCAACACCTCACGTGCATCACCTCCCTGGGTCCCTGCCACAGCCCTGAAAGTAGGCACACCTGCTTCCAGGCTACACTGGCTGGGTGGGTACTTGGGGTCAGTAGTGCGGGCCGCTGTCGACTGCCTCCTCAAGGACGGTGTTGCCACCTTACCTTGCCATGTCTCAGGGAGATTCTGAGCAACTCTGCCTCTTCAGGGACTTCCTGAATGCCTCCCACCCCTGCCCCGGAATGGCTGAGACAAGTGGCTGCCCTCCCTGGACATCACCTGGCAGTCCTTGCTTTCTGGGAGTCCTGGGAGCCCACCACGGGTTCCAGTGGGGCACAGCCATGGAGTGGTCCTGTCCCCCAGGCAGCTGCAAATGCCAAAGGAAGTTCAGCAGCTGAGGAGAGACCCTGCAGGCCAGGGGACAGCTGGCTTTGTGGGCAGCAGCAATGGCAAGGAGGCTTGGGGACACTCAGCTCAACTGCTGCCTGGCCCACCTTCTGTGGGCAGACGTGGAGAGAGCAGGTGGTCTGACATCTAGCCTCACTCCCAGGTGAGACTCGTCAGGTCACAGGACAGAGAAGCAGAGCCCTGCTAGGCACCCACCCTCCACCTTGAATTCAATCGTGGTCAGAAGACTGTGGTCTGGGCAGGCTTGGGGGGCCCCCCACCAAGCTCCTGTGCTCACCAAGCAGCACTCAACCCCTGGGAGGCCTCACACGTGGGGCCACCATGGACAGGACCTGCCTGTCCCCCAGCCCCTGGCCCTGCAGCTTGCCCCTTCTGCCCCTTCCCTCCTCTTTCCCAGGGCGTTTGCTTCTTACTAAAAGCCCGCAGGGCACTGTTGGCAGCTCCTAGCTGCAGAGGGCCATCCTGGTGGGCAGGCGACGATGAGGCCCAGGAGGTGGCACGGAGCCCCGCTGTGGGGAGAGAGGGCGGCTGTCCCTGTGAAGAGCGAAGGAGAGCGGGGCTTGGCTGTGTGACAGCCCCTCTGAGCAGGGCTGGCTCCTGTGATGAGGCTCCTCCAGCAAAAGCCTGTAAGGACTAACCAGTTGTCATAACAGACTGTGCTGAGAACAGGGCGCAGAGGCTGGTACTGTAGATGGTGGCTCTTCTGGGCACATTCGGCAAGAGACACAGGAGGAGATGTGCACAAAGGCTATGTTTAGGGCAGCAAGCTGGCTGAGAAGCCTCCTGAGACCCCAGAAACCTGACACTTGGGGAAGCTCACGGCTTTGTTCCCTTTACCTGCTGGAATTTCCAGGCTTTCAGAGCACCTGCAGTCAGTAGCATAGAATAGCCGAGCTGACATTTCAGCTGGTCGGCCCTCTCATTTTACACTGGGGGGAGCTGGCGTGGCCGGCCAGAACCACCCCCCACCCCAAAGCCCTGGTGGAAGGGCTGCTGCAGCGGTGTGTCTGTGCCTCTGTGGGTCAGCAAGTCTCTGTCTGTGCCCCTGTCGGTCAGCAGGTGTGAAGTATTGCCCCTCCCTGGGCCTCTTCCGCCCTGCCCCCACAGGGTCTCTGCTGGGCTGAGGCAGAAGAAGGCCTGTCTGGGCTTCACCTTTGAAGCTGCTCAGCAGATCTTTACCGGAGGACCTGAGGCTCCAGCTGTAGTGGGATCTGGCCCAGACCCCAGCATTTCCACCCACTACCAGTGAGCAACTTCTTCCCAGCTCAGTTCTACTGGGACACAATGCCTGCCTCAGAGAATTGCGGGCAATACATGAAAAAGGTGCTTATATATATATACACATATATATATATATATATACACACACACACACACACACATATGAAATATATAACATGTATTGAATAAACAGGTATATATAAAATTAAATTTATAATTGCTATATGGAATGTTATTTATAAGATTTATATTTTAAATAAATATATACAAGATACTATGGGCTTCTCTGGTGGCTCAGTTGGCAAAGAGACCACCTGCAATGCAGGAGACGCAGGTTCGATCCCTTGGTTGGGAACCCCCCTGGAGGGAGGAGGGCATGGCAACCCACTCCAGTGTTCTTGCCTGGGAAATCTCACGGACAGAGGAACCTGGCAGGCTACAGTCCATAAGGGTTGCACAGGGTCGGACATAACTGAACACGAACACATAGTACTACTACTAGTAATTTATTACCTGTCAGCTCTGTGTTTCTAAAAGGCATAACTGCTAATTGAATACAGAATATTAGATAATTTTCCTTTGATAAAGCCAACTACCAGTACTTGTTTCACATGAGGCCCAGAGAAGCAGACAATTCACACAGAAAAGTTGATACCCGTTAGGACATATGGAGCCCCTCAGGGCTGCATGTGATTCTGGAGCCTGGGAGGAGATGCAGAGTAGAAGGACGAGAGGACCAGAGACAGTGACCCCTGAGAACCTGGGTTAGGGAGAGAGTGAAGGCCTGCAGACACGGGCAAAGAGAGTGCAGATAGAGGATCCCAGAGGCCAGAGGCCAGGGGCCAGTGATGTGTGCCCCTCCTACTCTTCCCTTAGGCACTGACCAACAGAGACGAGGCCATGGGTTGGGCTCCTGCTTGGACCTGACACTTACTGATGGCGCACCCTTGACCAGGAGCCATCTGAAAAGTGGGCTTTAGTGATATACATGCACAGAGCTGATGGGAGGTCTAATAGAGAATGCACATAGTGGGCTTCTGTCCCAGCACACAGCATGCACCCAGTCGTCACTGACCTTGACTCACCTGCAGTGAGGGTGGTTAGCAGAGGGGCCAGGGCCATCCAGAGCCCGTACTGCAGCATGCTGGAATGGTGACCAGAGAGACTGAAGCAGAGATGTGCTGGAGCCTCAATCTGTCTACCCTGAAGCACGTGACCTAGGCTGAAACCCGACCCTCTGCAGCCTTGGGCCAGACCCAGCACACTCACCAAGGTCCCCTGGGAATGGTGGCCTCCCTGAGAGCATCAGGGGAGGACAGGTGGGTTGTGCTTCTTGTCCAGCTCTCCTGCCCTCTCCTTCCAGGCTACAGCCAGGAAAAGTCAGGCTTCCAGGCTCCAGTGTCCTTATGAGACTTACCGGCTGTGGGATCCTGGAAACGACTTATTTTTTTTCTATCTCAGTTTCCTCATCTGTAAAACCGAGGTGACAAGAGTACCTGCCCCCTAGAATTGTGAAGGGGTGGAGCTGAAGGAGTCTTGGGCTGTCCTCAGAGCAGTATCTGCACACACATGCTCAGTATCAGTACTGATTCATCTTTAATTCACTGAGCCTGTGTTGAGCATTCAGCATTTGTCCAGCAACATACAAGGGGCAGAGAACTGAAAGTCTTGACCATGTCCCCAGGGCTTAACTAAACGATCATAGGAAAAGCAAGGGAATTTCAGAAAAACAGCTACTTCTGCTTCATTGACTACGCTAAAGCCTTTGACTGTGTGGATCACAACAAACTGCAGAAAATTTTCAAGAGATGGGAATACCAGACTACCTTACCTGCCTCCTATATGCAGAGAAACATGTATGTAGGTCAAGAGGCAACAGTTAGAACTAGACATGGAACAACAGACTGGTTCCAAATTGGGAAAGGAGTACGTCAAGGCTGTACATTGTCATCCTGCTTATTTAACTTATTGCAGAGTACATCATGAGAAACACTGGGCTGGAAGAAGCACAAGCTGGAATCAAGACTGCTGGGAGAAATGTCAATAACCTCAGATATGCAGATGACACCACCCTCAGGGCAGAAAGTGAAGAACTAAATAGCGTCTTGATGAAGGTGAAAGAGGAAAGATAAAAAGCTGGCTTAAAACTCAACATTCAGAAAACTAAGATCATGGCATCCGGTCCCATCACATCATGGCAAATAGATGGGGAAACAAAGGAAACAGTGAGAGACCGGGATTTTCTTGGGCTACAAAATCACCACAGATGGTGACTGCAGCCATGAAATTAAAAGATGCTTGCTTCTTGGAAGAAAAGTTACGGCCAACCTAGACAGCATGTTAAAAAGCAGAGACATCACTTTGCCAAAAAAGGTCTGTCTAGTCAAGGCTATGTTTTTTCCAGTGGTCATGTATGGATGTGAATGTTGGACTATAAAGAAAGCTGAGCGCAGAAGAATTGATGTGATTAGGGATAAGTATTGTCCAAGTGTCTTTATCAATTTATCAGTTGTTTAACCTTGACTTTTAAGTCTTTTGTCATTTGTAGATTCTTCGGTACTGTGATGCTATTACAGAAAGGGCTTCACTATCAAAAAGATTCACAGGAAGGCTATGAAAGCAGTTACAACAGTTCCATATCAAAACGGTGGCTTATGTGAGTCAAGATAGTGGAGTAGTTGAGCTGTCTGACTTCCTCTAGAACTTGAGCCACAGCATATGCTCTTTGTAACATATTAGCAAGCTAAGTGATGCACCCACAAGTAGGTGGTGGCCCAATTCAATGTAAAGAATCTTTTCCAGATATTCTACAGCTTGAAAGTTAAAATTGCACTGAGATAAGTTGTGATGAAAGGTTTGTGAAAAATGGACCCCCAAAAGGGTTTTGTACATGATCAGTTAGGATTGACTAGTTCAGTTCAGTTCAATCGCTCAGTCATGCCCAACTCTTTGTGACCCCATGGACTACTGCATGCCAGGCTTCCCTGTCCATCACCAACTTCTGGAGCTTACTCAAACTCATGTCCATCAAGTCGGTGATGCCACCCAATCATCTCATCCTCTGTTGTCCTCTTCTCTTCCTGCCTTCAATCTTTCCCAGCATCAGGGTCTTCAAAGGTTTGTGAAAAATAGACCCCAAAAAGGGTTTTGTACATGATCAGTCAGGATTGACTAAGCCTAAAATAAATTTCAACTGGATTACAACTAGTTATATTAATCATTCTTTAAATTTGTTCTTTGTTTCCAAACTGTGTTTTGTGTCTCCCTGCTGCACTATGTCATTGTCTGCATTACTTATATCCTGTTAAATTTATAAGATTGCTGTCTCTTGCAGTAACTAATGTGCAATTAGGCCTCCAGCAAATCTCCTAAGGCTAAACGTTTTGAGAAAATCATATTTGTAGCATAAAATAATTGCAGTAATGTGATTGTAAGTATGTGAAGAAGCAACAAGGGAAAATGTCTCCTGGATTGAAGTTAGAGTCCAGAGAATTTTAATTATTAATGGGGTCTGGTCCAAAATTTAACACCCAGAGTGGCATATCAAGAGTGTTCGGCTGAACTGGAATGAGCCTCTCAGCATCATGGGACAGAAGTTGATCTTGTAATGTCTCGCACATAATGGCCACTCATGACCGAAAAGGGAATGCCTGAGAAATGGAATCACTGATTACAGCCCTTCAACGTGAGCCTTTGAACCCTGAGGAAGGGGAATACCTACCACTTGGCAGTCATCAGACTGCAGCCACTCCAGTCACTCCCTATGGTGAACCCTGAGGAAGTTCAGAATGCAGGATTATAAGCCCCAAATGGCTGAGGTTCATGCCAAGTAAATAATTTTTAGTGAGCCCTGACACTTGCATCTTCCCATACATAGAAAAGTGCTAAATTTCTTAACTTGAGATCTTGTCTCCTAGATTTGAAGTTTAGTATTTCCGAGTCTACAGGTATAAAATAGACCTCTTTCAAAAGAGGAACAAAAAGAAGACAAATCTCAACATTTGAAACACTGGCAAAGATGGTGGATATTCCCAGAAAGATCCATCTGACTAAGCAAAAAGATCTTCACTCACTTTTTCCTGCAAGATTGTAGAATGGAGTTTTGTTGCAGGGAGAAAGCCAAATCTGACTGCATGTTGGAAACTGTTTCTTTGACTTGCTTTTATTGTAATCATACTCAGTGGCTTGCCTGGAGGACCTTGCCCCTCTGCTTGACTGTAAACTAAAGTGCCTTTGTTCAGCTCCTGGAGAGAGAGTTTGTCCCTGCCCACCTGTGAATAGAAGAGGTTAACATACCCTTTCCAAAGGCTGGGCATTCCCTTGAAGATGTTTTGCGAGAAACTGAAAACTGTTTCACTTTACTTCCCCATTAAATCTCCCTCTCTCTTCTGCCTTTTGACTTCAGTTCCTCATTGCTTCTTTCTCTTTGATCCATAAAAGAATCTGACATCCAGACCCCAATAAGATGGTTATTCTGAGGCATCAGCCTGCCATCTTCTCCATCTGCTGACTCCCCTATTAAAGTCTTCTTTGCCTCAACACCTCATCTCTCAGATTCACTGGCCTATAGGGTGGCGAGCAGAGCGAGCTTGGACTCAGTAACATTTCCATTGATTGATGGCTCATTCTTTTCTATTGCTGAGCAGTATCCCACTGCACGTGTATGGAAAGAAAAACAATTTTTCCTCTACTCTTTCAGGTTCTTGTTGTGGTCTGTGAGTGGGTTGGAAAAGAATTTCCAGACATGAGGCAGAATGAGAGGAGAATAAAGTTTGTTAGAGTGGGAGATCATTAGAACTGTGGGCCAGCTCAAGGGAGAACTGACTTTGAACAGGGGTCCTTAGTCCACTTTTATACCCAGGGTACAAGGAGCAGGAAAGGGGTCTTGTGGGTCATTTGCTGATTGGATGAAGCACATATACTGGGTGGGGGAAGAGTAAGGCAAATACTGTCTCCCTGTGTGGGGTAGGAGGGGAGACAGGTTATACTGCTCAGAAGGACCTGAAATCTGTTAACAGTTACCATATGGGGGAGGGAAGGATGATAAAGCTCTGGTTTTTCCTTTCTTGACTTCCAAGACCCTCGTTGGTTTTATCTGCTCTTTCATTCTTGGGTCACCACATTCCTCTCTCTATTTTTGGGATCAATTCCTTGGCGCCCTTTGGTACTCTGCTCAGGTCTTTGGGAACCCAGTGTCAAGGGAAAAGGGATGATGACCTCACTGGCTTCTTCAGGCTGTACAGGGGCATCATGGGGCTCTGGGTTCTCTTTGCCTGCTCTTTGTCAGAGTGATTTATGGAGGGAGATGAGAGTCCATGGGATGATAAGGTGGCTTGTTTTAGCGATGTCTGGGTGTTGACCAGGGAATATTCTTGTCGTACTACCACTTGGAGATTTGTTATATTCTAGAAGAAACAGACTTCACAAGAAAAAGATACATGGCCCAAAGATTATTAGAAGTAGAAAAGCTGCTGAGGTGCTAGCCAGGAGAAATAGGACTAGACATTGGTTGGTGACGTTAGTGTTTTTCTAGGTATGAGAAGATGCAAGAATTTGGGTTCATAAAATCTTTACCTCAAAGCATCTGACTACCTGAAGGCTTGTTTCAGGTTTTTCCCAGAGCACAGAGTGCCTTATTTCTGACCTCCACCCTGAACTCCTTTCAAGGGGTGTTGAAGGTCAGCAGGTTGCAGTGGTCATGACTTAATCTTTGTAGAGGCAGCTGGCAAGTGCCAACTTCTAGTCTGCAGGGTCCCTTCATAGCCACATATTTGACCATGCTTTGGGGCATTTCATGGCCACTGTGTCCAGCAGTGCTGGGAAGGCTCATTCCAAGGTCTAACGAAGATTCCATTGACAGGTCACTCAATGTGTTATTACTAGACCAGGCCTTGCAAGTAGCAAAAGTCTCTGGACCATACCTGTCTTACTAGTCTCTTGGTCCAGGAAAATATTCCCTCTTGTTGCTTCTTCCCATATCTAGAGTTACTTTATTACAATCATTGATCTCATATAGAACTGCATTTCAGCATGTTATCACAGGCTCAGTCACACATTTGGTAATGTAAGAAACAATCTTCTGAAACAAATGACATAGAAAATAACATAGCTAGCAGTTATTAGTAAGGTCACAAGCAAGAATTTAAGTCAAGAACTCATTAGGTATAGCGGAGTATACCCTGGTCATCTGACTTAAATGATTATAGCCAGGTGTTAACCTCCTGGTTGTACATCATGGAGCATCTGAAGTTTACCAAAGATTGGTTACTAAGATAAGCTTTAGAAATAACCTTAGAGTGTCCTTTTTAATAACTTAATTAAGTCTTTTAGCAATATACCATAACAACAAGGAACTATCTCAGAAGTGAATCGTCATAAACATAGAACTTAATTAGCAAAACTAGAATTTAATATTAAGTGAAATATAATTTTTTGTCATAGTGAGGGCATTAACGCTGTAACCAGGGAAGGCTTTAAACCACCAAATAAACACGAGGTTTGTCAGGGAGCCAGGAAAAGCCAAACGGCTGTCTTGGATTTACCATAGCCCTGACTCTCTGATTTACAGCTATTGTTCACCCATTTCTGATTCCCTGATTTAGGAGCAGACTATTGCCATGTTTTAAGGCCATCAGGATAGCAAAAGTCTAACTGTGAGGGGTATTATTTGTACAAGCTCAATGAGCTTTGTCTACATGTACCATAATCATAAATATAGCTCATTTAAATTACCAAAGTAACAAAAGATTTTAAAAACAAATATAAATCACTGAAAGGCAAAGAAATTCTTAATCTGCTATCAAAAGTTGCATTCTAAGAAAACTTTGTTCTCCTAACTTAGAGAATAGACTAAATTCCAGTCTGGTACCAGCTTACCAGATAACAAACAAACAAACAAAATATTTATCAATTAACCTTAGAAAAGTCTTTTCCATAAATCTTGAAGTAGTAGTATTCTTGCAAAGGCATCAGAGTGAAACCATAGAAGGCATGTTTAAATCTGATTAAATTGCAATTGACAAGGTAACCTGGTCATTGCTGTGACTTGTAACATTTTAACATTATAATTAGAATTATAACTGACAGCAGTTTACCAGGTCATATCAGATTTTCATGAATTTTAAGTAATTTCCAAGATAGCTATATTAGTAACATCAACCTTACATTATAACCTGAGAAGATTCATCACTCCTTCTAACAATACTTCCCATGTAATTTAACATGTCAAATGAACTCAGGTTGCTTAATATCTCTTTTTGGGATGTCTCAGGGTTCCTCTGAAGCACCCCAAAGTTAGCTACAAGTCAAGTTATTTAGGAAGGTTTGTCGATAAACATCAAAAGGGTTTATAACAGTCAGGTAAGATCAGATAAGTCACTGTGAAACAATAGTTATCAACTTAGCCAGAGTTAACAAAAGATTTCAAAGGTAAACATAGAACAGAACACTTCACAGGGAAGTGTTTTAAAGGGAAAGATATTTAAAATCCATTATCAAAGGCAGTTCAACATCTCAAGAAAACTTGTATTATGCACAAAACAATTTTCTAGGGGTCCACTTTCATAAAACCTCCTTATCCCTTCCTGTACCCATTCCTTTGTTCTCCCATCCTGAAACAGCCACCTGTAAGTTAGAACTACTTCTTTTTCCCTTCATAAAGTACAATTTCATTCCTCATACCTTTGTATTAACAAGATATACATCCTACTTTCCTTAAGCAACCAAGAACTGACCTTTATATTAGCATCCTATAGATTGGTGAACATAAACACCAGTGATAATTTCTAGAAAAAACATTGGCTTTCGTATAGAGAACATCTCAGGATTTCACCAAACACTTAATATATATAAATATATTCATTAATATAAATCTCTTTATATTAATTATAAATATAAATATATAAATTTCTTAATATAAATCTCTTTAGTTTCCTTGTAAGAGGAAGGTAGTGTTAAGCAGTGAGTGTTTTAGAATGTTATTTATATGGAAATGACGTAGATATTCAATACATTTTCCTCACTTAGTTTAGCACAACAATAGAAATTCAGGTTACCAAAATCTGGAGAGACTATTTTAGACGGACATTTCTAAGTATAATTATTTTTAATAGTTTATCTAAAAGCTCATATCACATTTACATTTTTTAGGAGCTTTTATTATTATTATTTTTTCCTAGGGGCACTTTCCTTGTTGACAAACTTGTAACAGATCTGACAATATAGCAATATTTAACTTATAATAAACCTAGGCACTATGAAAACTTTATGCTTAATGCTAATGACTCTTAGACATGTCTATATTAGATTAGCAAACAAACATTAATACTAGATATTTAATATTGACTATTTCCCAGTTCACATGAATCTGAAATTCATTTAGGTCAATTTTTTCATGTATTTAGAACTGTTGTGTTTGTAAGTGCTTTCTTTTCTTTAGGCCAATTAAGTAAGAACTCACTTACAACGTCAGCAATATTATCAAAAAACAGAAGACACACACTGAGACATACGTAAATCCAGACAGACAGACAGACAGACAGAGATTTCCTAGTTTTCTGCCTGAGATTTAAAATATCTCTTTGACACTTGTCTTTTTTTTTTTTTTTTTCTTCTTTGCTAGAAGTTCTCATTTGCTCAAGGCTGAGGTCTCAGGCATATGGGGCAGTGTATTTCAAGACCAAGGAAAGGGTTAACTTCAAGCTTTGCCCTAGGCATGTTTTCTTTTTAACAAACTAGTTGTTTTCAACTGCATATGCAAAAAGAACCTGCTTTGCAGTTTCCAAATAAATAAATAAATAAATGAATAAAAATTTCATTTTAACCAATTTTCTCTGGAGTCTACAGAATATCTTGGCCATCCTGAGTCAAAAAGTCATCTTTCCTTTCTGTAGTCCTAATTTTATTCCGAAATGATAGACCAAATAGTGCTCAAATTGACTTGGATATCAGGGGCAGATCATCTGATAAAAATCTTGGATTGTCCACCTTGTGGGAAGTGAGACCTTTTTCCCATTAAAAAAATCTGAAGGGTTAGGGAATTTGCAGAACAGGGGGAAGCTTCCTCCATCCTACATGTAGGATAATATTAAATAATGCTTATTTATTTACCAAAATTACAAAAGGTTTTAAAAACAAGTATAAATCACTGAAAGGAAAAGAAATTAATAATCTGGTATTGAAAGCTGCATTCTAAGAAAACTTTGTTCTTTTAACCTAGAGAGTAGACTGATTTCCAGTCTTGTAGCAGCTTACCAGATAACAAACAAAAAAAATTTATCAGTTAACCTTAGAAAAGTCTTTTTTATAAATCTTGAAGTAGCAGTATTCTTGCAAAGGCATCAGAGTGAAATCATAGAAGGCATGTTTAAAATCTAATTAAATTGCAACTGACAAAGTAACCTGGTCATTGCTGTGACTTGTAACACTTTAACATGATAACTAGAATTATAACTGAGCATTTTACCAGGACATATCAGATTTTCATGAATTTCACATAACTTCTAGGATGTCTATATTAGTAACATCAACCATACAATATAACCTAAGAAGATTTATCACTCCTTCTAACAATACTTCCCATGTAATTTAACATGTCAAATGAACTCAGGTTACTTAATATCTCTCTTTGGGATGTCTCAGGGGCCCTTTGAAGTCAAGTTATTTAGGAAGTTTTATTGATAAATATCAAAAGGGTTTATAAAAGTCAGGTAGGATCATATAAGTCACTGGGAGGCAACAGTTATCCACTTAGCCAAAGTTAACAAAAGATTTTAAAGGTCAACAGAACAGATCACTTCAGAGGTAAAGAAACTTAAAATCCATTATCAAAGGTAGTTCAATATCTCAAGCAAACGTGTATTATGCACAAAACCATTTTCTCTGTGTCCACTTTCCATAAAACCTCCTTATCCCTTTCTGTACCCATTCCTTTGTTTTCCCATCCTAAAACAGCCACCTGTAAGTCAGAACTGCTTCTTTTTCCCTTCATAAAATGAAGTTTCATTCCTCATACCTTCTGTAATAACAAAACACTACTACTTTTCTTAAGCAACCAAGAACTGATATTTATATTAGCATTCTATAGATTGGTATACATACATATTGGTTTGTATACATATGTACCAGTGATAATTTCTAAAAAAATCATGTGCTTTCTTATAGAGAACATCTCAGGACGGCACCAAACACTATTCATTAATAGTATAAATCTCTTTAGTTTCTGTGTAAGAGGAAGGTAGTGTTAAGTAGTGAATGTTTCAGAATCTTGTTTTATTGGGAAATGACCTAGCTATTCAATAAACTTTCATCACTTAGTTTAGCACAATGATAGAAACACAGGTTATCAAAATCTGGAGAGACAATTTTAGACAGACATTTCTGAAGTATAAATATTTTTAATAGTTAATCTAAAAGTTCATATCATATTTACATTTTTTAGGAATTGTGGGCATAGGAGCAGAACTCGCCTGGCCTGCGCCTTGGTTGCCTTTCACCTGGACGCACCATCCAGCCCCGCGGCCTCCTCAGAACTGGGCGTAGGGGCTGAGCGCACATGGCCTGTGTCAGGGGCAGAGCTCACCTGGGGCACGCTTGTGCGCCTCCTCTGAGCTCCTAGGCAGTGGGTCCCAGGTGAGCTCTCAGGGGTCTCAATTGCGGCTGGGAACGCCCATTTCATGAGCTCCTGGGTCCCCATCGATTGGCATCCAGTGAACGAAGCGGAGGGGTGAGAGCCACAAGGTAACTGGGGCTTGGTGGCGCGGGGTGGAGCAGGGAACTGTCAGACGAGTGCATGTTCCTCGGTTCTGCCTCGTCACAACAAAGATTTGGAGTGAGGGACATTAAAGCCCTTGGTGTGTCACAGCTCTCGGGGTCTTGGACAGACCTTGTTATAGCTCTCAGGTCTCGAATGGACCGTGTTATAGCCCTTAGACAAATCAATGTTACAACTCCGTGTTACAGCTCTATTTTATTTAGATAATAGCAGGAAAACCCATCCTCGAGGCGTGAGGTCATGTTGACCCGAAGACTGGAAGAGAAGAACGCCCCAGCGCACCGCGGGGCGGGGGGTGGGGTGGGGGGGTGGGGTGGGGGGGGGTGGGGGGGGGGGGAAGAGACTCCCAGCCCTTTGGCTCCTCTCTCCCCCTGGGCTTGCCCTATGTAAATTGGGCTAGCCAGGAGTGTTGTTTGTTCTACCTGAGGTCCTCACTCCAGTTCTCGGACCTTCTTTTGTTCTATTTTCTCGGACTTTTCTCTTCCTTGTCTTTTAGCCACCGCCATTCTGGACTCCTGTTTCCTATTCTAACTACCTAACAGAACCATGTATTACACCCTCCCTCTTGGCCCAGTCTTGGAGCCCACTAACCTGGAGGTCGCAGAAAGGCTTTGCCTTTGGGTTAAAGGCTTTGAGAACAGTTCTAAGCCTTTACCCCTTCGCATAAAAAGCGCAGTCCCACAGTTTTCCCAACCAGCCTAGGGCTCCTGGGGAGGTCCCCAGGAAGTCCAAGGGATTTATCCTGCCTGGTTATTTCACCTGCTGGAACCCTGCAACCTTTACCCTAGCTGGCTGGCCCAGCCTTGTTTCTGGCACTTTTGCAGCCCAGCAAGCCCTTGACCACCTGCTGGGATGGGACAGGGAAGGGTCTCCGAATTGCACTCTAGAAACTTAGTAGGGTGCATGGATTTAAAAACCTGGTGGCCTTCCAAGCAGAAAAGAAAGGGGTATGGCATCTTGCTGTCCTTTCATGGTGGAATCCGTGGCTGTCCTGCTGAGAGGAGCCTTTCTACGGGTACCCTGTGCAATGAGTTTGGTGTCTTGGAACTGAATAATTAGAACGTGTAAAAATTTTAAATTATGTGATGCTTTAGTTAAAAAATCACAAACCCTAAGACCCTCTAAGTTTTTTGCAAATTGAGGTCTAAAAATGTAAGACCTATTTTCCTTCCACTGTGGCATTCTATGTAGAAATGTACATTTTTTTAGAAGAGTCAGAAAAGTGAAGGAAACAGAAAACCCAGATTTGACCCTGTCATTTGGCAAAGCCTTAGGAGGTCACTTGTAAATGCTGTTGGCTGTTGGGAGGCAGTCTCTTCCTGTGGCTGATGGGCACAGAGCTCTGCAGGGTTATTCTTTGTATGGATACTTTCGTTTGTGGAAATCCAGCTCAGATCCATCTCCTGAACTGTTTGAATTTCCCAGACTAGACCCCTAGGCAAATCCCTCAGGGCCAGGGGTTCCTTCCTTGACCTCGGGGGATTTTGTGAAAGACAATTTTTTGAGGGACAGTGGTGGGGGAAGGTTTCCGGATGATTCAAGTGCAGTCCACTTATTGTGTACTCTGTTTCTATTTCTATGGTCTTCCCTGGTGGTTCAGTCTATAAAGAGTCTGCCTGCAGTGGGGGAGACCTGGGTTCAATCCCTGGGTTGGGAAGATCTCCTGGAGAAGGAAATGACAACCCACTGCAGTATTCTTGCCTGAAGAATTCAATGGACTGAGGAGCCTGGTGGGCTACAGTCCATAGAGTCACAAAGAGTTGGACATGACTGAGTGACAAACACTTATTTCTATTATTATTACATCAGCTCCACCTCAGATAATCAGGCATTAGATCCTAGGGTTTGAGGGCCCCTGCTTTAGTTCCCTCTTTCATCCTCTATACAGCTCCATCCTGCTTTCTCTTCCTCTTCCACCTACAGAACTACCTGCTGGGCTTCTCTGAAGGTGACTATGAGTCTCCTTTCCTCACTTCCTTTCCTCTGAGTCCCTTCTCTTAGCTGGGTTTCCCTGATCTCCATTTAGGCACTTTTGCCCCATGTGGTGCTAGTGGTAAAGAACCTACCTGCCAATGCAGGAGTTCGATCCCTGGGTTGGGAAGATTCCCTGGAGGCGGGCACAGCAACTCACTCCAGTACTCTTGCCTGGAAAATTCCCATGGACAGAGGAGCCTGGTGAGTTATAATCCATAGGGTTGCAAATAGTCAGACATGACTGACGCGACTTAGCACAGCATACCAGAGGACCTTTGACTGCAGACACATGTAATTGTTTTGACTCTTTGGAGTCCCTTTTCATTCCACGTGTATGTTAGGGTCAGCTTGTGTATTTCTTCCTAAAGGCCTTTTGTAATTCATATTGAATCTTCATTTCAGATTGAAGATGCATTACATATTATTGCCACCTTAAGTCTTTCCATCACTATGGAATATCTGTACATGTATTTAGGATATTTTTCAGCAATCGTGATAATTTCCAGTGTGCCAGTCTTGTCATCCTCATTACCTCAATGGCAAAGTATTTTATTAATGTTGACATTATTGAAAGGGAATTGTTTTTTAAATTCCCTTTCAGATTATTATTTGCTAGTATATACAGATAAAACTAATCATTTATTTTTATCAGTTTAGACAACTTGATAGTTGTCTTTACTTTCTCATATATTTACTATGTCTCACCCCTAGTCTCAGTCATTTTCTTCAAAGAACTTTTTTTTTTTTAACATTAAATTATTTTTGGGTGTGCTGGGTCTTTGTTGCTGCATGCAGGGTTTGTCTAGTTGCAGTGAGTAGAGGTTCTGCTCACTGTCTAGTTGCTGCACCATGGTTCTCATTGCAATGCTTTCTCTTGTTGCAGAACTTGGGCTCTGGAGCATGCAGCCTTCAATAGTTGTATGAGGGCTTAGTTGCCCCTGGGCATGTGGAATCTTCTAGGGCCAGGGACTGAACCTGTGTTCCCTGCATTGGTAGGCAGATTCTTTACCATTGATCACTAGGGAAGTTTCCTGTTCCCTTTTATTAGAGAATGATATTAAAAACATACATGTAGGAGCTAAATATGCTCAGCTGACAATACATGGAAATATATACATATATTCCAGCTTACCTTTGAACATATTCAGATAAAGGTAATTTGTGATGATGTCTCCAACCTGATCCACCATGACATGGATATTGTAACCTTTCCTTGTTTGCTGTAGCATTCTTGGACAATTTGAGTATAGATTCTTTGTCAGATATGCATTAAAAAAATTTATTTTTGGCTGTGTTGGGTCTTCGTGTGTGAGCTCTTCTCTAGTTATGGCGATCACGGGCCATAACTAGTGGTATGAGGGCTTCTCACTGAAGTGGCTTTTCTTGTTGTGGGGCACAGGCTCTAGGGCTCGTGGGCTTCAGTAGTTGCAGTATGTGGGCTCAGCGTTGTGGCTTCCAGGATCTAGAGCACAGGTTCAGTAGTTGTGGCTCATGGGCTTAGCTGCTCCGTAGCCAGTGGGATCTTCCCATACCAGGGATCAAAACTGCATCTCCTGCATTGGCAGGTGGATTCTTTACCACTGAGCCACCAGGGAAGCCCTCAGGCATATTTTAGATTCTAGTTTAGATTCTAGTTTTCCACACATGTATCTGGTGAGAAAGGCCAGAATCAAGAGGCCTGGGAGCTGGGAGTCTTCAGCCATAGTTCTGGCTGTGCCATCAAAAGCTCTGGGGCCTTTGGCGAGCACCTCAACTTTCCTGGGACTGTTTCCTCCCCTCAAAAATGCCCTGATGTTGGGTGGTAGCCCACCAAGCTCCTCTGTCCTAGGATTTCTGAGGCAAGAATACTGGAGAGGGTGCCATTTCCTTCTCTACAAGATAGCATTTTGAAGATATTTTCTCCTGGATTGTGGTTTTGATCAAGGAAGGGGGATCCTATCCAGGGCTTGAGAGTGGGTTCTTGTCTGACACTTGGAAATGAATTGTCTGAGGAGAGGAGTGCTGTCCAAGCAAGAGACTTTATTGGGAAGAGTTGCCGGGGCAGAGGGCAGGAGTTGAGGGAAACCGAGAGAACTGCTCTGCCACATGGCTCACAGTCTCAGGTTTTATGGTCATTGGGTTAGTTTCTGGTTTGTCTCTTGCCAGTCATTCTGAATTGGGATACTTCCTGGGGGCACACACATCACTCAGTTGAGATGGATTCTAGCAAGGAAAATCCTGGGAAGTTGGTAGGACCTATGGACTGGAGTCTCCCATCTCCTTTTGACTTCTCCAGAATTCTTCTGGCTGGTGGTAGCTTGTTAGTTCCTTGTTCCTTACCAGGACATCCTTTTGTAAGAAGACTCCTGCAAGTGTATTCTCTGGTGCCTGGCAAGGGCAGGGTGGTCAGTGGTGCCTTTAACAGTTTGTTTTTGGCTTTTCTTGAATAAGGTCCTTCACAGAGTGAATGTATAACATTTTAAAAATCAATGTTTTAAATAATTTATATTAATAATTTGGTAAGTTGACTTTTTTGTTGTGTGTTAAAACTCATCACCAGACCAAAGGTCATATGGATCTTTTGTTGTTTTCTAAAATTTTTATAATTTTTAAAATTGAACTACGGTGCTAGTTGCAAAGTTTGTGTTTATGTTCATTTCATTCCATATGTTTTTTTTTTAAAGTTATTTATTTTTAGTTGATTGATGATTGCTTTACAATATTGGTTTGATTTGTCATACATCAACATGAATTAACCATACATGTACATATGTCCCCCCCCCCTTGAATCTCCTTCCCACCTCCCACCCATCCCCACTTCTTTAGGTTATTACAAAGCCCCCGTTTGAGTTCCCCGAGCCATACAGCAAATTCCCATTGCTGTCTATTTACAAATGTTGGTGCATATGCATCCATGCTGCTCTCTCCATTCATCTTACCCTCTCCATCTTGTCCCCCACCCTTGTCTGTAAGTTTGTCCTCTATGTCTGCATCTCCATTGCTGCTATGTAAACAGATAAGTCAGTACCATCCTTCTAGATTCCGTATGTATACTTTAATATACGATATTTGGTTTTCTCTTTCTGACTTACTTCACTGTTTAATAGGCTCTACGTTCATCCACTTCATTAGAACTGACTCATATGTGTTTTATGGCTGCATTCCATATAGTCTTTAATTGTTCCTTAGCCATGTTTTGAGAAGGGTCATGGAGACATTCGGCTGCGTTTCAGCTTGGGCTTCCAGTCTTAGTGCACACAGCAAGGCTGCATTCTGGATGAGACCTCTGGGGTTTGTGAGCGCGGTGCTACCCGCTTTTCTCTGGTGGCCCACAGGGGGCGCCAAACCCACGTCTGAGCCGCAGGGCAAGGGCACTTTTTGCCTTCAGACTTGGCTTGGTGAACAGTTGGCAGGAGCTTTGTCTCCTCAGGACCGTCAGGGCTTAGACTTATGGATAATGGGCCTGCGTCCAGGCTGAGAGGAGGGAGGTTGCCTCAGTACCCACCAGCAAGGAGGAGCTGCAAGAGGGAAAAATGAGAACGAAGTAGACGTTTCCTGTGTCCAGCTGAGTGATGACCGGAGGTCCATCTCAGAGGACTCTGGAGGGAAAGAGCTCCATGTGCAAAATGGTGGGTTTTTAGTTAGATTTCCATTAGATGATCTAGAGGATGATCAGTGATGTTCTTTAGTGTAGGTGGCCAGTTTTCCTGTCACCGTTTCTTGAGAGGACTGTCCTTTCCTCTTTGCATGTTCTTGGCTTGATTTTCATGAATTGACCACATGCATGTGGGTTTATTCCTGGGCTCTCTATTCTTTCCTCTAGTCCATGTGTCTGTGTTTGTGCCAGTTCCTCACTGTTGTGGTTACTCCAGCTCTGTGATGTAGTTTGAAGTCTGAGAGGAAAATACCTCCAGGTGTGTTCTTAGTCTTTTTGGCTCTTTAAGTTCCTGTTTAATATTAGCAGACTAATATTAGGAATATTTATATTTCTATGAAAATGCCATTGAATATTATTTTGTGATTGCAGTCAGTGTATTTGTTGATGACTTTGGTTGGAATGGACATTTTAATTACTCGTTCCAGTGCATGAGCATGGAATATTTTTCTGTTCATTAGTGTTTTCTTTGGTTTCTTTAACAGTGCTTTCTAGTTTTCTGACTACTGGTTTTTTATGTCCTTGGTTAAGTTTGTTGCTAGATGTTTAATTCTTTTTGATGCAATTATAAATTGAATTTTCTTATTTTTTGTTTCTGATTGTTGTTAGTGTATAGAAATGCAACTGATTTTTGTATATTGATTGGGATTGTAAATTGTAGTATTTTATATGATTGTAATTTGATCCCAAATTATTCAACTTTACTGAATATAGTCTAACAACTTTTTGTGAAGTTATGTGGAAAATTTTATTTGTAAAATTTGTTTCTCCTACAACAGGTCATCCAGCAGATCCAAGATGTGGTGGCTGCTAGTAGACTTCCCACAATGCTTCTTTATTCCATGTGAACTCCTAGAGGGCAGTGAGCATCACAACTTCCCTTGAACTTGATCTGGGTAAGTCTTGGCCTCTATAAGAAAGTTTCATGCCTGCCTGATCTGATTTTCTTTTGTGGTATTGACATGGTTGTTTTGAAAAATAATTTACTTTCCAGTACTTTAAAATGTACAGAAAATCCCTAGTAATGGTAAAAAGTACTCACATTTGCCACATCATCTAAAATGCTCTAGGTGTTTTATCCAAAATGGGTGCATTCTCCTGCAGAACCAGCACCTAACCTCCAAAATCAGGAAATCATATGGTTTCTACATTATAATGTAATCCACAACCCCATTTCCACTTTCAGCAATTGTCCAATTGTATGAATATATCTTTTTTTCCCATCCCTACCCTTTTTTTTCCTTTTCTTTTTAAAATTTTTTGTTTTGTTTTGTTTTTTCTTTTTTTTAGAGTGTTACTGATATTTTCAGTTATTTGGACAAACTTGATGGATTTAAAGCAGACATGGTGAATGTAGGATCTGGGTGGCCATTTTCATATGGATTTTTTTCATTAAAGATGGTTTTATTCATGTTCTAACATGTATCAATACTACATTCTTTTTTTCCCATAGTAATTAAAAATAAATAACATACCATTTACCATTTACATATTTGTAAGCATACAGTATTGTAGTATGAACTACCTTTACTTGTTTTGCAAACCAGTTTAATAATGTGTACCTGTGTGTGCTTTGGAGAAACTCAGGAAACTGAGTCAGTGACTGAAATGGCCCAAGATATCACCTTAGATACCATCTTCATTAAAAACAAAACAGGGACTTCCTGGTGGTCCAGTGGCTAAGACTTTGCACTCCCAAATAAGGAGGCCCTGGTTCAATCCCTGACTAGGGAACTACATCCGCCATGCTACAACTAAGAATTTGCATGCTGTAGCTAAATATCTGGCTTGCTTCAACGAAGGTCAATCTGGTGAAGCCAAATAAAAAAACAAATGAATATTAAAAAAATAAAAACAAAGGAAAGGGAGGGTATGGTTGTGCAGATTTACATCCTAGCTTTCCCTATTGATAAAAAAAGAGTTTCACAAGACTGTCATCCTTCTATCTTAATATATAGAGAGAATTCCTTTGAAATGAGATTTCTCTTGTCAGTGTGACTCACGAAAGAGCCATTTTGACTTGGGTTTCAGAGATGATCATGTGTCCTTTAAAAAAAAAAAGTTAATTAGGTCCAAATAATTCTCATGCTGTGAAGAGGTATATTTTGGGGGTAGCGTTTGCTCCCTTTCACTTTGGATGTATCCAGTTTGCTTACACAGTCATCTACTGAAGACATCATTTGAAAGTTTTTAGCTATTACAAGTAGAGCTGCTGTGTATAATTGTGTGATAGTTTTGTTTGGACCCTTTTTCAAAGCTGTTTTCTAGAGACTAGATGGATAGTGTTCAGTTCTCAGGTGAGCCTTGTTAAGCTGTGGAAAAATCCAGCTAAGTTGCTCTGTGGTATGTGGGATCTTCCTGGGTAAGGGATTGAACTTGAGTCTCTTGCATTGTCAGGGAGATTCTTTACTACTGAGCCACCAGGGGCTTTTTTTCTTTTTCTTTTTTTTTAGTTTATTGGTATGCTTATTTACTATCTGTATGTTTTCTTTGGCCAGGTGTTCAGATTTATACATTTTTAATGAGGTTGTTTGTTCCAGGTTTTTTTGGTATAGTTGGAGTAAAATCCTTTATCAGATATGTATTTTGTAAATATAATTTTCTGTGGCTTGTGTTTAGGTTTTGTGAATAAGGTTTTTCACAGAGTTTAAATTTCTAATTTTTTAAAGTTCATGTTATAAATTTTATATCCTTTTTTGGATAGAATTTAGTTTTTTTGTTGTTGTTAAAATTCATAAGCAAAACTGAGGTGCTATAGATACAGTTTTAAGCAAAGCTGAGGTAGTGTAGATACAGTTTTGCATTTTGTGTAATGAGAAGTTTGAGTGAAGTGGGTGTAGATGTAAAATTATGTCTATATTCATTTGATTGCATATGGTTTCCAACTATTTGTATAATTGTTTTTAGAGATGTCATGGGAAGTCAGTTTCCCCAAGGAAAGCTGGGTCCAGGAAACATCAACTCTCTTTGACCCCTGGGAATCACTTTCTGCCTTTTTTGGCTTTCAATTTGACTTGTTTGGATATCTCATACTAGTGAAATCACAGAACGTTTGTCCTTTTTGGTCTGGTTTGTTTCACTTAACATAATGACCAAAAGGTTCATCCATATTGTAGCATTGTCAGAATTACTGACTTTTAAAGGCCTAGTCATATTCCATTGTGTGTATACCACAGTTTGTTTATGAAATTGTATGTTCCTGGATACTTGGATTGCTTCTGTTTGTTGGCCAGTGTGAATAATGCTGTTGTGAATATGAGTGTAGAAATATGTATTTTTTTTCAGTCACTTTTCCCAAAGCTTTTGGGTACATAATGTGAATTAGAATTGAATTATCATATATTAATTCCATGTGTTAGTTTTGGAGTAATTTCTGTAATGTCTTGCACAGCGGCAGCACCATTTCAGTTTATTTTTTGTATGGTAGAATACTGTTCAAGCTTTTGAATATATCCTGTTTTGCATATTCATTCACCCACCGATGGACACTTGAATGGGTTCTGCCTTTGGGCTGTTTTGATAATATTGATATGAATAATTGTGTACCACTTTTTGTTTGAATTATCAACTAATACACTCTACTATATATGAAAGAAATCACAAGGATCTACTGTATAGTATAGGAAACTGTATTGAATATCTTATGATAATGTATAATAGAACAGAATCTCAAAAGGAATATATGGAAAAAACATAATAGCAATGATAATTATTGTGCCAACACTAAGAATTATCATAGCACTACTCAATGTGTATACATGCAACTAAAATGTTCACATCAGTAAGCATATTTCACTGATCAATCATATAAAAATAACTAGAGAATGCAAAGAGAGAATAAATAAACCTCCTGACATTACACTTCATCATTTATGCACTGTTACTACCTGTAACACTCATTGTATAAGTGCTGGACTAGGAATTTACACTACTGTAAACCAAGAGATTGCAAAGGTGTAAGGAAGTATAATTTATTTAATTCCTTAATGAAGGATTATAGAACTCTATGTATATGAAATGAATGAAAGTCAAACAGTTTAAATGAGTCACATTCTTACTAGAGTGATGAGCTTCCACCCCACCCAATGTTAGTTCACAGTTAAAACCTGCAGTCATCTGGCTTCAATGTCTGTTTCCTGCCATCCAGAAAGAAAAGGTGAGGAAGTCCTGACACATTTGATGCTATTTTTCTTATTTTGATTTGTATTTTATTGCAGAGCTTGACAAAGAGTGGGCCTAACCTGTTTTTGTCGGAGAAGGCAATGGCAACCCACTCCAGCACTCTTGCGTGGAAAATCCCATGGATGGAGGAGCCTGATAGGCTGCAGTCCATGGGGTTGCGAAGAGTCAGACACGACTGAGCGACTTCACTGTCACTTTTCACTTTTATGCATTGGAGAAGGAAATGGCAACACACTCCAGTGTTCTTGCCTGGAGAATCCCTGGGACGGCAGAGCCTGGTGGGCTGCCACCTATGGGGTCGCACAGAGTCAGACACAACCTAAGTGACTTAGCAGCAGCAGCAGCAACCTGTTTTTAGAGTTCCATTCCAAGGTTTGCTCTGGCACATTACATATGTTGACAAACTGCTGATTGTTTTCAACAAAGGACAATGATCTGCACTTCACTATTTGTTGCTTGAGCTGGAATTGTAGGCATCTCTCTAAGTCCAGTACTTCATGCTGAAGTAGGCATATCCTGAAGCAGTACCATAAGATGAACACATTTATAATGTAGCCATCGCATCCCATGAATTTGTAATAATTTTTCAGTTATTTCCATCATCATTGGAGGAACTGACTTGTCCCAGTAATAATTGGAGTACCCAGTATAACAGTTCCTTGACTAAATAATACACTTATGAGTACTTCTTCCAGTGTTCTTTCTCCTACTTTGGTCATGAAGAGTAGAAGCTGATGGCAGTGGTTCTTGAAATGTATATTGATTCCTAGGTGGTGCAGTTGGTAAATCATCTGCCTACCAGTGCAGGAGATGGAAGTGATGTGGGTTTGATCCCTGGGTCGGGAACCTAACAATTCATACACTAGTTTTATGTCAACATGTTTTATACACATGAGTTTTTTCTTCTGTATACAGAAAAACAAATGCTATTCAAGGATACTTAAAGAACCCTAATGTTGAAAATCAGATCTGTATTGTGAGCAATGCTTAGAAATTTGTGAGTTGAAACATAATTTTATGCCTATGATCCTTGTAGTTTCCTCAGTGAAATATTTTGATAAAAGCTCTTCATTCATGGTATAGATTCATGAAGAAACTAAATGGCATTAATCCTTTATGTTGACACTGGGAATTTAAATCTCCTGTGAATCATATGTGACAATTACATACACCACCATGATTTATTAGTATTATATCAATATCTGGTTTTTAGTCCTATTGTATTTCAACTAAAAATATCAATATATAATTGTACATGAAGTCAAGACTTAAAATCAGTACAAATACAAGATATTCCATCCTTTGATAAAGGGAGCAAAATATCTATGTGCTTTGCCTGTTGCATTTTTATGTATTAGATCCTTAAGTATTTTACTCACCACAACCAACTGAATGATTAACACATGTTTCAGAAAAGAAGGGATCATTTCTTTTTATCGATGAGTAGTTCAACTCCTCTCAAAGCAAATACCGGATGATAATAACTATAAAGGACAAAGTTGATTATTCATATTTATATTACTCATTCATTAGCTTGACACATGTACTAGATTTGTCTGGTACCACTTTTTTTTCTTTTATAACATCCACATGTGAAAGTGAAAGTGGCTCAGTTGTGTCTGACTCTTTGCGACTCACTGTACAGTCCAAGGGATTCTTCAGGCCAGAATACTGGAGTGAGTAGCCTTTCCTTTCTCCAGGGGATCTTCCCAACCTAGGGATCAAAGCTAGGTCTCCCCCATTGCAGGCAGATTCTTTACCAGCTGAGCCACGAGGGAAGCCCAAGAATACTGGAGTGGGTAGCCTATGCTTTCTCCAGGGGCTCTTCCTGACCCAGGAATTGAACCAGAGTCTCCTGCATTGCAGAGTCTCCTGCAAGCCCTATTAGGGCTTCCCTGGTCGCTTAGTTGGTAAAGAATATCTGCATAACTGTCTATAAATTTGGAATTAACAATCTGTCTGTGAGCAGGAACTGTCATAAGCAGCTTCTGTGATAAAA
Organism: Cervus elaphus; assembly: GCF_910594005.1. Taxonomy (NCBI): domain Eukaryota; kingdom Metazoa; phylum Chordata; class Mammalia; order Artiodactyla; family Cervidae; genus Cervus; species Cervus elaphus. The sequence continues at coordinate 36,846,662 of NC_057844.1, forward strand.
CAGAAGCATGTCTATCTAATTTTCTTCTACAAGGATTATTCACTGTTCTTGTGCTAGTAAACATGGAAAATATAAGGTTAGGTTTCTAAGTGAGAATTACAGTGAGAAACTAATTGCTAATATCACAGCTGGCCATTTAAGTACTTAATGTGACAGGCAGTCCTAGCTCTAATAAGTAGTAGCCATCATGAAATTAACTATTGTCATTGTAGCCATTTTCCTTGAATTTGCAGTGTTATTTGCTGTTTTATTTGAGAATATGCCTTTATCCTGTTAGTAAGCCTCTATTTTCATAACAGATAGTGATGCACTAAACCAATGTGCATTGTACAGTAAATCTCAGCCCTGATGTCTTTTTTTTTTTTTTAATATTTACTTTATTCCAGTAGTCTGAAACTAAACCCACAATATCTCTGGGGTATGTCTGTATAAAGAAATTTATTATAAGGAACTGGCTTACACAATTACAGAGGCTGGCAAGTCCCAAATCTTGCAGGTGAGTCAGCAAGCTTGAGGCCCAGGACAGCCGGTGGACTAGTTCCAGTCTGTGTCCAAAGTCCTAAGAACCAGGAAACTCAACAGGGTAGTTCCAGCCCAAAGGCCCGAAGTCTTGAGACTCAGGAAAAGCCAATGCTTTCAGTTCCAGTCCAAAGGCAGGAAAAGCTTATGTCCCAGTTCAAAGGCCGTTGGGCAGGAAGAATTCTCTCTTAATCAGAGGAGGGTCAGCCTTTTTGTTCTATTCAAGCCTTCAATGGATCGGATAGGCCCATGCATCTTGAGAAGGGCCATCTGCTTAATGCAATCTACCGACTTCCGTGTTAAGCTCATCCAAAAAAACACTCTCACAGAAACATTTAGATCAATTTTTTACCAAATACCTGTGGCCCAGTCAAGTCAACACATAACACTATCACATCTTTTTAAAATTTATTTTTGGCTGTCCTGAGTCTTCGTTGTTGCACAGTGGCTTTCTCTAGCTCTGGTGAGTGGGGACTACTCTTCCTCGTGGTGCCTGGGCTTCTCGTAGCAGTGACTTCTCTTGTTGCAGAGCACAGGTTCTAGGCACATTGGCTCAGTAGTTGCAGCTCATGGCCTTAGTTGCCTCACAGCATGTGGGAACCTCCCAAACTAGGGATTGATCTGGTGTATTGCAAGGTGGATTCTTAACCATTGGGTGAGACGACCAGGGAAGCCCCCACATTGATTTTATGCCCATCAATGTGCTCTTAAAGTGCTCATTTCACGTGGACACTTTATGTCCTGGGGCTCAATCTCTAGGACAAAGATGGCTCATTTGCCAGCCATCATTTTCCAGAACAGCCATAGCAATGGGTGAAGACAAAACCATCAGCATGAACTGCTCTAGAGTGTGACATTTTTTCCCTGTGGCTGCTAATCAGGGTCTACTGTCCTCCATAAACAAGGAGGTAGGGGGCAAGGCTGGAGGAGAGGGTGTGTGGCACCCAACACCAGCACTGAATTCCAGAAACATCTCATGCAGGCTTTGTTAAAGGCTCAGCCCTGATGTCTTATAGGAGCCTCTCTGGCCGTTGTCATAAGTTAGTCTAATTTTGTGTGAGACCATGTAAACTCAGTGTTTTTATCATGCTTGTGCTTATGACGAGAGGTCTGAGAAGGCACTTTTAAAGGTTTATTCATATCAGTCATTGTCATTTTTAAATGTTTAATCACTGAGGTGTTGCTTCTACACTTGTGCTAGGCAGTTGCTGGTTACCAACATGCCCTTTCTCTCTAAGTGCAGTAAAAGTCATTCCCACTTCCCAACATGTCTGTCTTCTGTCCTCTGGAGTATGTATTGCATAAGCTCACCACAGCCTGGTAGATGGAAATTGTCAGAATATTTTTGAAACCCTTTTTATTGCAGTCTCTTCAGGAGGTTACAATTGCTACAAACTTCAGGATTTTACAAAGCACATTTTACAACCTCATGGAGGATAAAATTCAACACTCATGACAGCCACAGGCTTCCATGGCCTGTACATGATCATTGGCTTTGCTTTCATAATCATGTGTTTCTTATACCAACTAAGATGTCACTGTGTTTTTTTTTTAATCATCATTTTACCATTGATGGTTTTTAGATATATTATGAATTTTCCTATATATCTTCACTTATTGATGAAAGTCTTATTTTAGTAGTAGTTACTAAAATTGACTTCCAGTCAAGTAGTTTTGGTAGAATAGGAAAAAGAATGACCAACTGTATATTATTAGCATTATGTAATGATATACTATTAGTTTTATTGTTTGCAGTCATCCAATTCTAACTTTTTGAAATAAACATTCAGAAAAATCATGTCCTTTTGAATGTCCATTTGACTATATAGGAGCACAGCAATGTTATTACATAAAATTGTTTACAGTGTCCATTACGTTTCTCCTGTTTAATGTAGATGTTGGCCTTTGGTTCTATCACTAGCATTGCAAGTAAAAAAAAAAAAACAAAAACATAATTAGAGCTCCAACGGTTATTTTACTGTTAGCAATAAGTATAGCATAAAGTGAACACAGAAGAAGTTAGAGTAGACCATATATGAAAATTAGTTTAAAATAAAATATACAATGTTGAGTTATTACAGTAGGATTAAATTTATAGTTATGAAGTTCCTTTAGTATAGACAAGTATTACTCTATCATTTCAGTTTCCTTTGTAGGGGTATTAACGTACAGATTCCAGTACTATGACTACAGTGAATAATACTATCATTATTCAGTAGAGCAACTCTACTAATTCTTAACACTCATGTCACTCAAGGTATTTTAATACCTATTATGTTAGTAATGTTTGTAGTTTGTGAAGTCACATAAGTTGTATTCATTCAAGCAATAGTATCAAACAGCTATGTCATCATCAATTATGTATTGAATGTGAATCTTTTTCACTGTGACAAGTTATTATTTAAGGTATTATGTTAATACCAGTAACAAAGCTGTGCAGAAATAGTACAATGTTTATTAAGAAAACAAGATTTATGAATTAGTTTTATTATTCTATTTCTTTTAAACCTATTTAATGACAACAGGCTTAACTTTTCATTAACTTGTATGACTAACAGCAATTTGACCAAGTTGAAGAACATGACTCATTAGTAGTACTCCTCATTAGCTCATTCCATCTACTAGCTTTAAAATCATTTAGTACAGAGCTCCCACATAGTCTAGGTGTTAATCCAGTGTTTTGTCTGATTATCATGCAGGATCATTTGTAAAGCAGAAGCATGCCTGTATGAATTAGAGCTGTGATTACAATAGTCCATATAGAGGCTTCCACTGAGAAATGTATAGTTTTTGCACAAGTGCTATGGAAATTTGTGGATGTGGTATACTGTGAATCACAATAATTGTGAACAGCTTCACATGCTACTTATTTGAAACGACCACTACTAATGACATTCTTAATTCATTTGAAGACTAAACATAGCCAACCTAGTCTGTGTTTGCCAAACAGATTTTGAAGTATTCTTCACATAGTCCTTCATTGGTCCATGGCACTTGTCAGATCTAAGAAACCCTTGCAACACTAAGGTTGTGAATATGTATACTCATGTTTTCTTTGAGATTTTAAAGTCATTTTTCAATTTTCTTTGAGGAATGGTTCCGTGTATGCCCCGTGGATCCCCAAATCCCTGATGTTCATATGTCTTGGGACTTTCCAGGTAGTGCTGGTGGTAAAGAACCCACCTGCCAATGCAGGAGACATAAGAGATACAGGTTTGATCCCTGGGTTGGGAAAATCTCCTGAAGGAGAGCATGGCAACCCACTCCAGTATCCTTGCCTGGAGAATCCCATGGACAGAGGAGCCTGATGGGCTCTAATCCATAGGATCCCAAAGAGCTGGACATGGCGTAAGTGACTTAGCAGAGCACATGATTCGTTGTAATAGCTAATATAATAGAGATGACATATAAAGAAGTGATCGCAGGTCAAATTCAATATTTACCACTTTGAAACTTTGGAATTTTTTGCAATATTTTTCATCCATATTTGTATGACTTCATAGTTGAAGAATCTATGCATGTGAAGGGCTGATTGTGTTACATTTATGTTGAGGGAAGATTTATTTTTATGTGGTTCGAGATACGGGTCCCATTTCATTCCTATGCATGTGTATACTCGTCACCTATCATTTTATGAAAAGACCATTGTTTCATTAATTGAATGTTATCTGCCTTGTGAAACATTGAGTCTAGAAGTATATGTTTATTTTGGGGGTATTTCATTCAATTTCATTTAAATGCATATGTTAATGGTAGTATTGCAAAGTTTTATATGCTGTTGCTTTGTATACTGACATGTGACATTGGGAAATATGAGACTCCAAGTTTGATTTTGTGTTTCAACTTTGTTTTTCTTTTTAGGGGTACAAAGAAAAATAATATGACTGTTAACATCAGCTTTTGTATTTTTTGCCAAATTTTAATTCTGATCACATCGAATCTGGAGATGTGTTTGTGCATTAATATCCTATTAACTATGTTAATTCATTTCATTATCATGGGATGTCTTCATATCTATTGAGGATTTACTTCATTTATTTTGGTCATACTTGTTTAATTTTCTGTCTTACAGTCTTGTTCGTAGATCAAACCTATTAAATATTGAAAATGACATTTGAAATGGTAATCTATTTTTAAATTCCTTGTGAGGTTATTCATTGGTAGTTTATAAAACTGAACGCATTGTGTGTAGTCATACAGTCTTATTGTAATTTTGTGAATTTGATGAATATTTGAAGTTGTTTATGCCTTTAACATTAATACCTACAGATGATGTCATATATTTATCTGAACAGACTTGCTTTCAATTTGTAGTTTCCTATGTGTATGCTTTTATGTCTTTCCTTATGGATTTGGATAGAACCTGTATTGGAACACTGAGAAATCTGTTAGAGCAACCATGCTGACCTTTTTTTCTGATGGTCATAATTAAGAGTTACTTAGTCAATAATGAGCATGACATTTGTAATGTCATTTTGCACAATGTTTTGGATCCTAGTGGAAAAATGTGCTGTTAATCCTACTTTTGTGAGGATTGATACTATTGTAGAGAATTGGAATTTGTTTAAATATTCTTATGTAATGATATATCTTGTGTTTATAATTACCCAGATTACCGTTCTAGATTCTAATTGCTGTATTAGATTGCTATGTTATAATATTTATGACATACATGTGTTTCACTGTTAATCATTGGATGCGTGGTGGAGAAGTATTTTGGTGGTACAAGTAATTTAAATGATGTGTTCACAGTGTTTATATTACTGGTATGTGGTTAATAATTCTTATATCAATGTTTAAAGTTTTATTCAGTTGTCTTTTGTTATGAATGTGATGTGCCTAAATTGAAGATGATGCAGGTAGGTATTTCAAAAGGTTAAGTCTAGCACTGGGGGTGTGGGTTAGGACACAGGGTTAAGGGTTGGGGTGAAGCACAGTGATTATCATGAGTCAGGATTAGGGTTTAGAGTATAAATTGGGCTTAAAAGTTACAGGTTAAGATTTATGATTTGGTTAAAGGGTTAGAGGGATAGGGGTTAGGGTTAGGGTTTAGGGTTAGGGGTTAGGGCTAGGGTAAGTGTATAGGGTTAGGGTTCAGGGTTTAGAGTTTAAGGTATGCATTGACAGAGTACTCTCTGCTGCTATTTTTGCTCCACAAAAGGTACACTTCCTGTCCTTACACCAGGAGTGCCTTGCACAGCTCTAAATATGCAGGGAAATGTGTTATCTTGAAGGTGGAAATTCAGGTAATATGGAAACATCGGTATATTACTCCTGTGAAAGCTGGATAGTTTCGGCCTGCCACCTACCAGGAGGAAACACACTGGGTCACTTGTCTCTGCATTATGACAACAGCTTTGGTCCATTATTTCAGTTTCCCAAAAGGAACATGCTGCTTGCCACTTTTTATAGGGAAGTCATCACCCAGTCCAGTTTCACCGAATTAGATTGTTGAGAACAGGTATGGCAGTCAACACTCCCAGAACACTCTCCACTGAACTCTTTACTCCTGGAATGCTGAAATCTGTCCTTGGGCTCTCCTACACAGCTTTTTAACTGCAGGGACTTTTATTTATGTTCACATGGGATTTGGAACCTAAATGGCAGAAGCAGCATTTCTTCCTGAGACTGCAGGGTGGTTGCAGTCTTGAGCCTGAAAGACACGCACCTGGGTTTGTTTTCCTTTTCCTTCTGACCACAGCTTTGCTTAAGTATCTGCATTTTCTGAAAACACAGGCGCTTGCTTATTCACACTAAAAAGTCAGGTGATAGCACAATTTTGCACATTCAGGATAGCAACAGGTATGGCAGAAGTTCTCACAGTTGTCCCTGAATTCTTTTCAAAGGGAATGTTAGAGCGTGTTCCAGGAGTTTCTTTGCGCAGCTCTGCAACTGTGGGGAAACGTTTCTTTGAACCTAGAACTCAAGGCCTTAAGACAAAGCAGCGTTTCGCCTAACGAACATGGAAGACTTGCCATGTCCAACCTGATGGAAGAGCTCATGTGGCATTCCTTTCATCTTTACGACTGTAAGTCTCATCAAGTAATTGTGTTTTCTGGGAGAAACATGCTACTTAACCAATTCTTGATGGGAAGTCCTTTGATTGTACAGGTTTAGCTAATCACGGTTAAAACAGATACAAAAATCCAGATTCGCAGATAGCACATTGTGTCCTAGGAATGCAATTATACAGCTTTGAAACTGCAGGGAGATGTCTTTTTGTGCACTGGGATTTGGGGTCTGCTGTGCAAAAGTAGTCATTTCCCTTTGTGAAACCTGTGTATTTGCAACATCTAACCTGCCAGAAAAGCAGAACAGGCTCATTCTACTGTTGAATTCCAGAACAGCTTTGGTTAAGTAGCTGACTTTTCAATGAATCCTGTGGGCTCTCCTGGTGGCTCATTGGGTAAAGTGTCTGCTTGCAATGTGGGAGACCTGGCTTTCATCCCTGGGTCGGGAAGTTCCCCTGGAGAAGGAAATGGCAACCCCACTCCAGTACTCTTGCCTGGAAAATTTGATGGACAGAGGAGCCTGGTAAGCTGCAGTCCATGGAATAGCAAGGAGAGCATAGAGTCAAACACAACTGAGCAAATTCACTTCTCATGAAGCCGATGGCTTGCCACTTCTTGCTGCGAGGTCTCCTGATGGTGCTTTTACCCTCAACTGGGTAAAGCGGGTTTCGCCCTCCACATTCACTGAGCAGTCTCGATGGGTATCTTTGTGTGCAAACAGTACAGTGTCTGCACACTAGGACAGTCTTGACACAGCTCTATGTGCAGGGAAATGTGTTGTCTTGAAGGTGGAAATCCAGGTAATATGGAAAAATCAGTATACTCTTCCTGTGAAAGCAGGATTGTAGCAACTTGCAAGCAGCCAGGAAGAAACACACTGAGTCACTTGACTGTGCATTATGAGAACAGATTGGGTCCATTATTTGAGTTACCCAAAAGGAACATGCTGCTTGCCACTTTTTATGGGGAAGTCATCACCCAGTCCAGTTTCACCGAATTAGGCTATTGACGACAGGTATGGCAGTCAGCAGTCTCAGAACACCCCCCACTGAACTCTACTTGTGGAATGCTGAAATCTGTCCTTGGGCTCTCCTACACAGCTTGCTAACTCCAGGGACATTTGTTTATGTTCTCAGGGGATTTGGAGCCTAAATGGCAGAAGCAGCATTTCTTCCTGAGACTGCAGGGTGGTTGCAGCCTTGAGCCTGAAAGACACACACACGGGTTCATTTTCCTTTTTATTCCGACCACAGCTTTGCTTAAGTATCTGAGTTTTCTGAAAGCACAGGTACTTGCTTATTCATGCTACAAAGTCAGCTGACAAGAGTAATTTTGCCCCCTCAGGGTAACAACAGGTATGGCAAAAGCTCTCACAGAACAGTCTTCCCTGAACTCAGTTTTCTAAGGGAATGGTGTAGTGTGTTGCAGGAGTGTCTTTACTCAGCTCTGAAGCTGTGTGGAAATGTTTCTCTGAACCTAGAACTCGGGGCCTGAAGAGAAAGCAGCATTTTCGCCTAAGGAACCAGAAATACTTACAGTCTCCAATTTGAAGGAGAAGCACACGGGATCATATTTCCCATCTTTAGGACCACAAGTCTTTTCAAGTTCTGGTGTTTTCTGAGAGAAACACACAGCTTGCCATTTCTTCACTGGAAGTAGTCTGAGTACAGTTTTATCTAGCAGGGTAAACACACATATAGAAGTCAGCATTCACGGATAACACACTGTGTCCTAGGAGTGTATTTACATGACTTTGGAACCATAGGGAGATGTCTTTTTGTGCACTGGAATTTGGGATCTGACATGCAAAAGCAGTCATTTCCCCTCGTGAAACCTGTGTAATTGCAGCATCCAAGCAGCTGTAAAAGCACAACAGGCTCATTCTACTCTTGAACTCCAGAACAGCTTTTGTTAAATAGCTAACTTTTTTTTTTTTAAATAGCTAACTTTTCAATGAATCTGGTGGGCTTCCATGGTGGCTAAGAGGGTAAAGCGTCTGCTACAATGTGGGAGACCCGTGTTCAATCCCTGGGGGTCGGGAAGAACCCCTGGAGAAGGAAATGGCAAACCCACACCAGTACTCTTGCATAGAAAATTTGGTGGACAGAGGAGCCTGGTAAGCTACAGTGCATGAGTCTGCAAAGAGTCAAACATGACTGAGCAAATTCACCACTCACAAAGCAGGTGGCTTGCCACTTCTTGCTGCAAGGTCTCCTGATGGTACTTTTCACTTAAACGGAGTAAAGCAGGCTTTGCCCTTCACATTCAGTGAGCACTGTTGATGGGTAATTTTGCTGTGAAACGGTACAGTGTCTGTATACTAGGAGTGTCTTGACACAGCTCTAAATGTGCAGGGACATATGTTATCTTGAAGGTAGAAATACAGGTAATATGGAAAAATCAGTATATTTCTCCTGTAAAAGCTGGATACTAGCATCCTTTAAGCGGCCAGAAAGAAACACACTGGGTCACTTGCACATGCATTATGACAACAGCTTTGGCCCATTATTTGAGCTACCCGAAAGGAACGTGCTGCTTGCCACTTCTTACTGGGAAGTCATTACCCAGCCCAGTTTCACCAAATTAGGCTGCTGACAACAGGTATGGCAGTCAACACTCCCAGAACACTCCCCACTAAACTCTCACAACACTACCCACTGAATTCTTTACTCATGGAATAGTGCAGTCTGTCCCTGGACTCTCTTACACAACTTTCTAACTACAGTGACATTTATGTTCACATGGGATTTGGAGCCTAAATGGCAGAAGCAGCATTTCTTCCAGTGACTGCAGGTTGGTTGCAGTCTTAAGCCTGAAAGACACGCACACCGATTCATTTTCCTCTTCCTTACAACCTCAGCTTTGCTTAAGTATCTGTGTTTTCTGAAAGCAGAAGTGCACCTGGCAGTGTAATATCGCCCTCTCAGGGTAACAACAGGTATGGCAGAAGCTCTCACAGAACATGCTTCCCTGAACTCTCTTCTAAGGGAATGGTACAGTTCTAGGAATGTCTTTGTACAGCTCTGAAGCTGTGGGGACATGTTTCTCTGAACCTAGAACTTGGGGCCTGAAGAGAAAGCTGCATTTTGCCAAAAGAACCTGATACACTTGCAATCTCCAACATGATGGAAGAGCACACGGGGGCATTTTCCCCAACTTTTGTACCTCAGGTGTCATCAAGTATTTGCGTTTTCTGAGAGAAACATACTGCTTGCCATTTCTTGATGGGAAGTCCTTTGACTGTACAGTTTTTGCTGATCAGGGTAAAAACAGATACAGAATTCCACATTCACAGATAGCACTTTGTGTCCTAAGAATGCATTTACACAGCTTTGAGACTGCAGAGAGATATCTTTTGTGAACCTGGAATTGGTGTATGACGTCCAAAAGCAGTCATTTCCCCTTGTGAAACCTGTATGGTTGCAACATCCAACCTGCCAGAAGAACACAACAGGCTCATGCTACTCTTGAATGCCAGAACAGCTTTGGTTAAGTAGCTGACTTTACAGTGAATTTGGTTGGTTTCTCTGGTGGCTCAGAGTGTTAAGCGTGTGGCTGCAATGTGGAAGACCTGGGTTCAATCCCCAGGTCGGGAAGATACACTGGCGAAGGAGATGGCAACCCACTCCAGTACCCTTGCCTGGAAAATTCCAAGGACGGGGGAGCCTGGTAAGCTACAGTCCATGGAATCGCAAAGAGTCATACACGACTTAAGAAATTCACTTGTCATGAAACAGGCGGCTTGCTGTTTCTTTCTGTGAGGTCATTTGACAGTACGTTTCAGCTAATTAAGTTAAAAACAGGCTTTCCCTGTACATTCACAGAGCTCTCTCCACTGATATCTTTGCTACACAAACGGTTCAGTGTCTGTACATCAGGGAGTGTCTTTTACACAGCTCTAAATGTGCAGGGAAACATGCTTTCTTGAAGCTGGGAATCCAGGCAATCTGGCAAAATCAGTATATTCCTCCTGTGAAAACTGGATATTTATAGTCTCAAATGAGCCAGGAAAAAACACACTTGGTCATTTTTCTCTGCAGTATGACAACAACTTTTAACCATTACTTGAGTTTTCTGAAAGGAGCACGCTGCTTGCCGTGTCTTACTGGGAAGTCTTCACCCAGTCCAGTGTCACAGAATTAAGCTGACAATGGGTATGGCACTTAACGCTCATGGAGTACCCCCCACTGAATTCTCAGAACACTCCCCGTTGAACTCTTTACACTGAACTCTTGTGCTCTCTTACACAGCTTTCTAACTATACTTGTTAACATGAGATTTGTACTGTAATGACAGAAGCCGCATTTTTCATGTGACTGCAGGGTGCTTGCAGTCTTAAGCCTGAGAGAAATGCACACGGGTTCATATTCCTCTTCCTTATGACTGCAGTGTGTTCTAGGAGTGTTTCTGCATAGGTCTGGCCCTGTATGGAAACTTTTCTCTGAACCTAGAACTCCAAGCTTGAAGAGAAACAGCATTTTCACCTAAAGATCACGGAAGAATTGCAGTCTCCAACCTGAAGGAAAAGCACAGGGCAGCATTTTCCCCTTCTTTATGACCAGAAGTCTCATCAAGTACTTGTGTTTTCTGAGAGAAATATGCCCCTTGCTGTTTCTTGATTGGAAGTCCTCTGACAGTACAGTTTTAGCTGATCTTCGTAAAAACACATACAGAAGTCAGCATTCACGGATAGCACATTGTGTCCTAGGAAGGCATTTACACAGCTTTGAAACTGCAGGGAGACATCTTTTCATGCTCCTGGAATTGGGGTATGATGTCCAAAAGCTGTCATTTTGATTTAGGCCATACCTGAATGGTCTAGTGGTTTTCCCTACTTTCTTCTATTTAAGTCTGAGTTTTGCAATAAGGAGTTCGTGATCTGAGCCACAGTCAGCTCCTGGTCTTGTTTTTGCTGACTGTATAGAGCTTCTCCATCTTTAGCTACAAAGACTATAATCAGTCTGATTTTAGTATTGACCATCTGGTGATGTCCATGTGTAGTGTCGTAGTGGTTTTGGAACCCCAGATAATGAAATCTGTCACTGTTTGCCCCTTTCCCCCATCTATTTTCCATAAAGTGAAGAGACCAGTTTCCATGATCTTAGTTTTTTGAAAGTTGAGTTTTCAGCCAGCTTTTTCAGTCTCCTCTTTCACCTTCACCAAGAGGCTCTTTCTTTAGTGCCGCTTTGCTTTTTGCCATACAGGTGGTGTCATCTGCATATCTGAGGTTATTTCTCCGAGGAATCTTAATTCTAGCTTAAGCTTCATTCAGCCTGGCATTTTGCTTAATATACTCTGCATAGAAGTTACATAAGTAGGGTTGCAATATATAGTGTCATACTCCATTCCCAATTCGGAACCAGTTCATTGTTCCATATGCATTCTAACTGTTGCTTCTTCACCTGTATACAAATTCATCAGGAGGCAGGTAAAGTGATTTTGAATTCTCATCTCTTGTAGAATTTTCCACAGTTTGTTGTGATCCACACAGCCAGATGCTTTAGCGATGCCAATGTAGGAGAAATAGATGCGATTCTGGAATTCCCTTGCTTTTTCTCTGGTCCAGCAAATCTTGGTACTTTGATCTCTGGTTCCTCTGCCTTTTTTAAATGCAGTTTTTACATCTGGAAATTCTTGGTTCACACACTGTTGAAGCCTAGCTGGAAGGATTTTTGAGCATTATTTTGCTAGCATGTGAAATAAGTGCAGTTGTGCAGTAGTTTTAGCATTTTTTGTCATTGCGTTCCTTTGGGATTGAAATGAAAACTGACCTATTCCAGTCCAGTGTCAACTGCTAAGTTTTCCTAATTTGCTGGCATATTGAGTGAAGCACTTTCACAGCATCGTCTTTTACAAATTGAAATAGTTCAGCTGCAATTCCATCACCTCCACTAGCATTGTTTGTAGTAATGCCTCCCAAGCCCCACTTGACTTCACACTTCAGGATGTCTGGCTCTAGATCAGTGATCATACCATCATGGTTATGCAGGTCATTAAGACCTTTTTGGATAATTCTTCTGTGTATTTTTTCTACCTCTTCTTAGTATCTTTTGCCTCTGTTATGTCCATATCATTTCTGTTCTTTAGTGTGTCCATCTTTGTGTGAAATATTCCCTAATACCAATCTGTAATTTTCTTGAAGACATCTCTAGCGTCTTTCCCATTCTATTCTTTTCCTCATTTTTTTTGCATTGTTCACTTAAGAAAGCTTCTTATCTCTTGTTGCTGTTCTTTGGAACTCTGCATTCAGATGGGAATATCTTTCCTTTTCTCCTTTGCCTTTCACTTCTCTTCCTTTCTGTTATTTTTGTCTCCTTTTTGTCTTCTTGCATATCTTTTTCTTGGTGATGCTTTTTGTCACTGCCTCCTGTACAGTGTTGTGAACGTCCATCCTTAGTTCTTCAGGCACTGTGTCTACCAGATCTAATCCTTTGACTCTATATGTCACTTTTACTGTATAAGTATGGGATTTGATCTAGGTCATACCTGAATATCCTAGTGGTTTTACCCTACTTTCTTTACTTTAATTCTGAATTTTGCAATACGGAGTTCATAATCTGAGCATTGTCAGCTTCCAGTCTTGTTTTTTTCTGATTGTATAGGGCTTCTCCATCTTTGGCTTCAAAGAATATAATCAATCTAATTTCAGTATTGACCATCTGGTGATGTCCATGTGTAGAGTTGTCTCTTGTGTTGGAAGAGGGTGTTTACTGTGACCAGTGTGTTCCCTTGGCAAAACTTTATTAGCTTTTACAGTGATTAACTTTTTACTACATGGCCAAACTTGCCTGTTATTCCAGCTATCTCTTGACTTCCTATTTTTACATTCCAGTTTGAGTAAACTCCAGGAGTTGGTGATGGACAGGGAGGCCTGGCGTGCTGCAGTCTATGGGGTCGCAGAGTCAGACACGACTGAGTGACTGAACTGAACTGAACTTAACTCATGACGAAAAGAACTTTTTTTTTTTTTTTTGGGTGTTAGTTCTAGAAAGTCTTGTAGGTCTTCACAGAACCATTCAACTTAGCTTCTCTGGCATTATCAGTTGGGGCATAGACTTGTAGTACTGTGATATTGAATGGTTTCCCTTGGAAACAAGCTGAGATCATTAAATTAAATGAGATCATTCTGTCATTTTTGAGATTAAAGCCAAGTACTGTATTTTGGGCTTGTTTTTGACTATGAGTCAAGATGGTGGAGTAGAGGGACATGAGCTCCCCTTCTCCTGCAAAAACAACAAATTGCACCTAGCTGCTGAGCAATCACCGACAGGAGAATGTTGGAACACATCACAGAAAGATACCCCTTGTTCAAGGGCAAAGAAGCCAAAACAAGATGATAGGAAGGGCACAATCATGTTTAAAATCAATCCTCATACCCGCCAGAGACACTTGGAGGGCACAAATAAAACCTTGTGTGCATCAGGACCCAGGGAAAGCAACTCTGTTCCTATTTAAAAAAACAAAACAAAACATGCAACGCACTTCTATTTTCCTGTAGTTACCGAGCTTATATTACATCTCAAGGCTTATTTATTTTATAACTGGAAGTTTGTAACTTTGATACCCTTCCTACTTCTCTCCCATGCCATCCCCACATCTAGCAACCACCAATATGTTCTCTGTATTACACACTTGGTGTTTTGTTTTCTTTTTTTTTTTCACTTATATTCCTCATGTAAGTGAGATCATATAATCTTTGTTTTTTCTCTTTCTAACTTATTTCACTTAGTATATTTCCCTTAAATTCTATCCATGTTGTTGCAAAAAGCAAGATTTCATTATTTTCATGTCTGAACAAGATTCCATTTTATGTATGTATTACCTTATTTTTAACCACTCATCCATTGATGGACACTTAGGTTGTTTCCGTGTCTTGGCTCTTGTGAATAATACTGTAATGAACCATAGATATGAAGATATCTTTTCAAGTGTTTTTGCCTTCTTTGAGTAAATATCCAGAAGTGGAATTGTTGGATCATATGATAGTTCTATCTGTAATTTTTGAAGAAAACTCAATAGCATTTTCCACAGTGGCTGCACCGATTTATATTCCCACCAGCAACGAACAAGGATTCTGTTTTCTCCACATCTGCACTAGCACTTGTTATTTCCAGGCATTTGGACAATAGCTGCTGTAATAAGTGTGAGGTAATATCTCATTGTGGTTTTGACTTGCATTTCCCTGGTGATTAGTTAAATTGAACACCTCTTAATATACTTTTGACAATTTCTTTGTCTTCCTAGGGAAAAAAAAATGTCTATTCAGATCCTCTGACCATTTTTCAATTGAAATGCTTTTGGTATTAAGGTATATGAATTTTTTACATGGTTTAAATATGAACTTCTTATAATTTCAAAATATATTCTATTATGTAGGTTGTCTTTTAATTTTCTCATTGTTTCTGTTCCTGTGAATAAGCATTTTACTTTGATGCAGTCTTGCTTGATTTTTGCTTTTGTTGCTTTTGATTTTGGTGTCAAATAAAAAAAAAAAGATTATCACCAACACCAATGTCAAGGAACTTACTGCCAATGTTTTTGTCTAAAAATTTTATTCTTTCATGTCTCATATTCAAGTATTTAATCCATTTTAATTCATTTTGTTGTATGTTATAAGATAATGGCCTAGATTCATTCTTTTGCATGTGGATGTCTAGTTTTCCCAACACTGTTTATTAGCTATGTTGACATTTTGGTCCAGTTTCATTCTTTGCATATGGTCTTCCAGTTTTCTTTCCCACACTTCATATTGAAAATACCATCTTTTTTCCATCATATGCGTGTGTGCTGTGTCGCTCAGTTGAGTCTGACTCTTTGCAGACCCAAGGACAGTAGTCCACCAGGCTTCCATGGAATTTTCCAGGCAAGAAAACTGGAGTGGGGTGCCATTTCCTACTCTAGGGGATCTTCCTGACCAGAGATCAAACCCACGTCTCTTGTGTCTCCTGTATTGGTAGGCAGGTTCTTTACCACTAGCACCATCTGGGAAACCTCTATATTCCTAGCTTATTCGTCATAATTTAATTGGCCATATAGGTGTGGGTGTATTTCTGGGCTTTTGATTTTGTTTCATTAATCTATATATCTGGTTTTTATGGCAATACCTTACTACTATGATTATTATAGCTTTGTAATAAAGTTTGAAATCAGAAGCATGACTCCTTTAATTCTCTTCTTTCTTCAGATTTCTTGGTTATTTAGAGATCTTTTGTAGTCTTCTCTGTCAAAGTTTAGAGTTGTTTGTTTTATTTATGAGAAAAATGCCCTTAATATTTCAATATGGTTTGCACTGAATTTGTACACTGGCTTGGATGCTATGGATTTTAACAATTTTAATTTTTCTAATTCATGAGCATGAAGTATTCATTTACTTATATGTCTTCTTCAATGTTTTTCACCAATGTCCTATAGTTTTTAATATATGAATCTTTATCTCCTTGGTTAAATTCATTTCTAGGTATTTTACCCTGATTGTAAATGGGATTGTTTTCTTAATTCTTCTTTCTGTCAGTTTGTATGAAAGTATAGAAATGTGACAGATATTTGTACCTTGATTTTGTTTTGCATAATTTTACTGAATGTATTTACTAGTTTTAGCAGTATTTTGGTGGAGTCTTGAGGGTTTTCTATATATAATATCAAGTCAACTGCAAAGTTTTACTTCTTTTCCAATATGGATAACCTTCATTTCTCAGTCTTTCCTACTACTCTGGATACAATTCTGGTACTATGTTAAGTATAAGTAGCACTGTGGGCATCCTTGTAGTTTCTGATCTTAGAGAAAAAGCTTCAGTTTTTGACCTTTTGAGTATTATGTCATGTGTGATCTTGTCATACATACCCTTTATTATGCTGAAGTGTGCTCCCTCTATACACATTCCATTGATCATTCTTATCATAAATGCATACTGAATTTGGTCAAATGCACTTTCATCATCTGTTGAGATGATCATATAATTTATATCTTTCACTTTATTAATGTGCTATGTCACATTGATTTGTGGATGTTTAAAAATTCTTACATCCCTGGAATAAATATCCCTTGACTGAGTTGTATTTTAAAGTATTGTTGAATTAAGTTTGCTAATATTTTGTTCAGAATTTTTCCATCTATGTTCATCAGAGATGCTGGTCTGTAAAGAGGGTAGTGCTGGCCTCATAAAATTAGTTTGGAAGAATTTAATCCTCTTCTAATTTTTGAAAGAGTTTGAGAATTAGTAATAATTTTGTTTTAAAGATGCCTGATAGTATTTATCAGTGTAGCTGTCTTGTTCTTGTCTTTTATTTTTTGCTGGGAAGTATTCAATTATTAATTAAATTTTCTAACTAATAATTGGTCTGTTCAGATTTTCCATTTCTTCATGATTCAGTATTGGTAGGCTGTGTCTTTCTAGGAATTTATCTAATTTTGTCTAGGTTGTCCAATTTGTTGGCATATACTTATTCACAGTAGTCTTTTAGAGTTCTTTGTGTTTCTGTGGTTTTAGCTGCAATGTAACTCTTTCATTTCTAATTTTATTGATTTTACTCCTCTCTCTCTCTTTTTTTCCCTTGGTGAGTTTACCTAAAATTTATCAATTTTTCCCAAAAAATCAGCTCTTGGTTTCATTGGTCTTTTCTATGTCTTGTTAGTCTCTGTGTAATTTCTTTCCACTGTCTTTTGTTTTTTCTTTCTTTTGCTAGTGCCTGGCTTTATTTATTGTTTTTCTAATTCTTTGAGGTATGAATATAGGAGGTTTGAGACTTTTCTTGTTTCCCTAGGTAAGCACTTATTGCTATGAAATTCCTTCTTTGAACTTCTGTTGCTACATCCTCAAACTTTGGTATATTGGTTTTCTTTTTATTTGTGTCTAGGTGCTTTTAATTTCTGTTCTGTTTTGTTCTTTGATGCATTGTTTGTTCATTAGCATGACTTTTTGCCTCAATATATTTGTGAATTTTCCTGTTTTCTTCTTGTAATTGATTTCTTGTTTCATAATGTTGTGGTGGGAAAATATAATTGCTATAATTTTAATCTTCTTAAATTTATTGACTTGTTTTATGGTCTATTATCTATTCTGCAGAATGTTCCATTTGCTACTGAATAAAATATGCATTCTGCTGCAGTTGAACTGAACATTTTGCATATATCTGTTAATCCCTCTGGTCAAATGTGTCTTTTGTGGAAAATGTTCTCTAATTGAGTTTCTGTCTGGATGAGCTATCCATTGATGAAGTGATATATTAAAATGCTCTACTATTCCTGTGTGGCTGTTTATTTCTTCCTTTAGTCTATTAAGATTTTCTTTGTAAACTTAGATGCTCTTAAACAGGTACAGAGATTTACAAATGCTATTTATGAATGATAAACATTGTCTTGTTGGATTGACCCCTTAATCATTATGTAGTGATCCTCTTTGGTTCTTATTATGGAATTGTTTTAAAGTTGATTTTGTCTGCTATCAGAAGAGCAACACCTGCTTTCTTTTACTTTCATTTGTATGAAATATTTTTTTCCATATTTTCACTTTCAGCCTGTGTGTCTTTTTACCTCTGAAATGAGTCCCACGTAGGCAGCATATAGATGGGTGTTGGTTTTGTTTTGTTTTTTATTCACCACTCTGTCTTTTGGTTGAAGAATTCAGTTCATTTACAGTGAAAGTATTGATAGGTGTATATTTGTGACCACTTTGTATTTGTTTTCTGGCTGTTTTTTAGTTCTTCTGTCATCCTTTTATTCTCTCTTGCCCTTTTCCTTTGCAGTTTGATAAATGTCGTTGGTGATAACTGAGGTTTTGTAGGTGAAACAAGGTTTCTGTAGGTGAACTTAAGAATCATCAACTCGGTTCTGAGAGTGCAGTGGCCTCGTCCACTGGCTTAGGAGCCTCTTCGACAGGTCTGGCATGCCGGGAGTGGGAGTGGGGGTGTGGGGAAGGGAGGGAGACATCCAGAAGCCCGTCTGTCCATGCAAGAGCATGGGTGGCTGGTAGTCAGGTCCAGTGGTATTTCCAGTGGAGAGGAAAGAGAGTGAGAAGGTGCTGGGCAGCATGAAAGGGGGTCGGGTAGGAAGGTGGCTTCTTGCCTTCTTGCCGCATTGCACACTCCATGCTTCCCCACCTGGTGGGTTGAGGCAGCCCCCACATACCGCTTCCCATGAGTCATTTCCAGATTCTTTCTTCCATCCAATGTCCCCACCAGGTCCCGTGAGGCTGGGTTCTGGGTGACCAAGGTCACCTCTATGCACCTTCACCTATCCTTATTTCAAAATTCAGAGTTAAATTGAAGAAAGCAGAGAAAAGTACTAGACAACTCAGTTCAGTTCAGATACTCAGTCATGTCTGACTCTTTGTGACCCCATGGACTGCAGCACACTAGGCTTCCCTGTCCATCAAAAACTCCTGGAGCTTGTTCAAACTCATGTCCATCATGTCGGTGATGCCATTATCCATTGTCCCCTTCTTTTGCCTTCAACCTTTCCCAGCATTAGGGTCTTTTTCAATGAGTCAGTTATTCATGTCATGTGACTGCCGTATTGGAGTTTCAGCTTCAGCATCAGTCTTTCTAATGAACATTCAGGACTGGTTTCCTTTAGGATGGACTGGTTTGATCTCCTTGCAATCCAAGGGAATCTCAAGAGTCTTCTCAAACACCGTAGTTCAAAAGCACCAATTCTTTGGCTCTCAGCTTAGTTTATGGTCCAACTCTCACATCAATACATGACTATTGGAGAAACCATAGCTTTGACTGGACAGACCTTTTTTTTGGCAAAGTAGTGTCTCTGCTTTCTAACATGCTGTCTAGGTTGGTCATGGCTTTTCTTCCAAGGAACAAACGTCATTTACTTTCATGCCTGCAGTCATCATCTGCAGTGATTTTGGAGCCCGCCCCCGCTCCCCCCCCAAATAAAGGCTCTCACTGTTTGCACTGTTTCCCCATCTATTTCCCATGAAGTGGTGGGACCGGATGCCATAATCCTAGTTTTCAGAATGTTGAATTTTAAGCCAGCCTTTTCACTCTTCTTTTTCACTTTCATCTGGAGACTCTAGATCTTCTTTGCTTTCTGCAATAAGGGTGGTGTTATATGAATATCTGAGGTTATTGATATTTCTCCCTGCAATCTTGATTCTAGCTTTTGCTTCATCCAGCCTAGCATTTTTCATGATGTAGTCTGCATATAAATAAATAATCAGGGTGACAATATACAGCCTTGATATATTGTGTATATATATTGTGTATGTATATTGATATATTGTGTGTATATATATATGTATATATACATACACACTTTTATTTGGTCTTTTTTACAGTATGAAAAGGCAAAAAATCCATTCAGGTATGACCTAAATCAAATCCCTTATGATTATACACTGGAACTGACAAATAGATTCAAGGAATTAGATCTGGTAGACAGAGTGCCTGAAGAACTATGGACAGAGGTTTCTAACATTGTACAGGAAGTGGTGATCAAAAGCATCCCTAAGGAAAAGAAATGAAAAAAATGGCAAAATGGTTGTCTGAAGAGTACTCAGAAAAAGTTGAGAAAGGAAGAGAAATTAAAGGCAAAGGAGAAAAAGAAAGATATACCCATCTGAATGAAGAGTTCTAAAGAACAACGAGGAGAGATAATAAAGCCTCCATAAGTGACCAATACAAAGAAATAGAGGGAAACAATAGAACGGGAAAAACTAGAGATCACTTCAAGAAGATTAGAGATACCAAAGGAACATTTCATGCAAAGATGGGCACAATGAAGGACAGAAATGGTATGGACCTAACAGAAGCAGAAGAGATTATGAAGAGGTGGCAAGAATACCCAGAAAACCTATAAAAAACAGATCTTAATGACCCAGATAACTATGATGGTGTGATCACTCACCTAGAGACAGATATCCTGGAGTGCAAAGTCAAGTGGGCCTTTGGAAGCATCACTAGGAACAAAGCTAATGGAGGTGATGGGATTCCAGCTGAGCTATTTCAAATCCTAAAAGATGATGCTGTGAAAGTGCTGTACTCAATATATCAGCAAATTTGGAAAACTCAGCAGTGGCCACAGGACTGGGAAAGATCAGTTTTCATTCCAATCCCATAGAAAGTCAATTGGAAAGAATGGTCAAACTACTGCACAGTTGCACTCTTCTCACATGCTAGCAAAGTAATGCTCAATATTCTCCAAGCTAGGCTTCAACGGTACATGAAATGAGAACTTCCAGATGTTCAAGCTGGTTTTAGAAAAGGCAGAGAAATAAGAGATCAAATTGCCAACATCCTTTGGATCATAGGAAAAGCAAGAGAATTCTGGAGAAACATCTATTTTGCTTTATTGACTACATTAAAGCCATTGACTGTGTGGGTCACAGCAAACTTCAGAAAATTCTGAAAGAGATGGGAATACCAGACCACCTGACCTGCCTCTTGAGAAATCTGTATGCAGATCCAGAAGCAACAGTTAGAACTGGACATGGAACAATAGAGTGGTTCCAAATCAGGAAAGGAGTATGTCCAGGCTGTATATTGTCACTTGCTAATTTAACTTATATGCAGAGCACATCATGTGAAATTCCAGGATGGTAAAGAACAAGCTGAAATCAAGATTGCTGGGAGAAATATCAACAACCTCCGATATACAGATAACACCTCTCATAGTGCAGAAAATGAAGAGGAACTAAAGAGCTTCTTTATGAAAATGAAAGAGGAGAGTGAAAAAGCTGGTTTAAAATTCAACATTCAAAAATGACGATCATGGCATCTGGTCCCATCACTTTGTGGCAAATAGATGAGGAAATAGAACAGTGGCAGACTTTATTTTCTTGGGCTCCAAAATCACTGCAGATGGTGACTGCAGCCATGAAATAAAAAGATACTTGCTCCTTGGAAGAAAAGCTATGACCCAGCTAGACAGCATATTAAAAAACAGAGACATTACTGTACCAACAAAGGTCCGTCTAGTCAAAGCTATGGTTTTTCCAGTAGTCATGTATGAGTGTGAGAGTTGGACCATAAAGAGGACTGAGTGCTGAAGTATTGATGCTTTCGAACTGTGGTGTTGGAGAAGACTCTTGAGAGTCCCTTGGACTACAAGAAGATCAAACCCGTCAATCCTAAGGGAAGTCAGTCCTGAATATTATTGGAAGGGCTGATGCTGAAGCTGAAGCTCCAATACTTTGGCCACCTGATGCGAAGAACTGACTCATTGGAAAAGACCCGAATTCTTGGAAAAGTTGAAGGCAGAAAGAGAAGGGGACAATGGATAATGGCATCACCAACACGATGGACTTGAGTTTGAGCAAACTCTGGGAGTTGGTGATGGACAGGGAAGCCTGGTGTGCTGCAGTACATGGCATCACAAAGAGTGTCAGAACTGATGTTTAGGTTCCTTTGCTTTATTTTTTAAAATTTATTTATTTTTTATTTGAAGGATAATTGTTCTCTCGCTTGCCATTTTTTTTCATTTATTTTTATTAGTTGGAGGCTAATTACTTTACAATATTGTAGTGGTTTTTGCCATACACTGACATGAATCAGCCATGGATTTACATGTGTTCCCCATCCTGATCCCCCCTCCCGCCTCCCTCTCCATCCCATCCCTCTGGGTCTTCCCAGTGCACCAGCCCTAAGCACTAGTCTCATGCATCCAACCTGGGCTGGTGATCTGTTTCACCCTTGATAGTATACTTGTTTCAATGCTGTTCTCTCTGAACATCCCACCCTCACCTTCTCACACAGAGTCTAAAAGTCTGTTCTGTACATCTGTGTCTCTTTTTCTGTTTTACGTATAGGGTTATTGTTAGCATCTTTTAAAATTCCATATATATGCGTGAGTATACTGTATTTGTGTTTATCTTTCTGGCTTACTTCACTCTGTATAATGGGCTCCAGTTTCATCCATCTCATTAGAACTGATTCAAATGAATTCTTTTTAGTGGCTGAGTAATATTCCATGGTGTATATGTACCACAGCTTCCTTATCCATTCGTCTGCTGATGGGCATCTAGGTTGCTTCCATGTCCTGGCTATTATAAACAGTGCTGCGATGAACATTGGGGTGCACGTGTCTCCTTCAGATCTCGTTTCTGTGGTGTGTATGCCCAGAAGTGGGATTGCTGGGTCATATGGTAGTTCTATTTCCAGTTTTTTAAGAAATCTCCACACTGTTCTCCATAGCAGCTGTACTAGTTTGCATTCCCACCAACAGTGTAAGAGGGTTCCCTTTTCTCCACACCCTCTCCAGCATTTATTGCTTGTAGACTTTTGGATAGCAGCCATCCTGACTGGCGTGTAATGGTACCTCATTGTGCTCTTGATTTGCATTTCTCTGATAATGAGTGATGTTGAGCATCTTTTCATGTGTTTGTTAGCCATCTGTATGTCTTCTTTGGAGAAATGTTTGTTTAGATCTTTGGCTCATTTTTTGATTGGGTCATTTATTTTTCTGGCATTGAGCTGCAAGAGTTGCTTGTATATTTTTTGAGATTAATCCTTTGTCTGTTTCTTCATTTGTTATTATTTTCTCCCATTCTGAAGGCTGTTAATTGTTTTACAGAATTTTATTTTTTTTCTCTCAAACCTCAGCACGAATCAGCCATATGTAGACATATATTCTCTACCTTTTGAACCTCCCTCCCTATCCTACCCCTCTAATTGGATACAGAGCTGCTGTTTGAGTTTCCAGAGTCATACAGCCATACAGTCAATTCCCATTGGCTATCTATTTTATATGTGGTAATCTAAGTTTCCATGTTACTCTTTGTCACCCTCTCCTTCCCTCTCTCCATGTCCATAAGTCTATTCTCTATGTCTGTTTCTCCACTGCTGCCCTGTAAATAAATTGTTCAGTATTCATTTTTCTAAATTCCGCATTAGAATATGAATTAAAAAAAATTTTTTTATGACTTACTTCACTCTGTATTATAGGTTCTAGGTTCACCCACCTCATCAGAACTGACTCAAATGCATTCCTTTTTATGGTCGAGTAATATTCCATTGTGTATATGTACCACAACTTTATTCATTCATCTATTGATGGACATGTAGGTTGCTTCCATGTTCTAGCTATTGTAAATAGTGCTGCAGTGAACAATGGGATACATGTGTCTTTTTCAATTTTAGTTTCCTCGGGGTATGTGCCTAGGAGTGGGATTGCTGGGTTATATGGTGGCTTTATTCCTAGTTTTTAAAACAATCTTGATATCATCCTCCGTAGTGGCTGTATCAGTTTACATTCTGACCAACAGTGGAAGAACGTTCCCTTTTCTCCACACCCTCTCCAGCATTTATTGTTTGTAAACTTTTTGATGAGGGCCATTTTGACCAGTGTGAGGTGATATCTCACTGCAGTTTTGATTTGCATTTATCTAATAATGAGCAGTGTTGAGCATCTTTTCATGTGTTTGTTAGCCATCTGTGTGTCTTCTTTCAAGAAAAGTCTGTTTAGGTCATTTCCCCACATTTTGATTGGCTTGTTTGTTTTTCTGGGTTGTTTGTTTTTCTGGTATTGAGTTGTATGAGCTGCTTGTATATTTTGGGAATTAATCCTTTGTCAGTTGTTTCATTTGCTCTTATTTTCTCCCACTCCGAGGGTTGTCTTTTCACCTTGCTTATAGTTTCCTTTGCTGTGATAAAGCTTTTAAGTTTAATCAGGTCTCACTTGTTTACTTTTGTTTTTATTTCCATTACTCTAGGAGGTGGGTCATAGAGAATCTTAACTTTGATTTATGTTATTGAGTGTTCTGCCTATGTTTTCCTCCTAGTTTTGTAGTTTCTGGTCTTACATTTAGGTCTTCAATCCATTTTGAAGTTATCTTTTTGTATGGTGCTAGGAAGTGTTCTAATTTCATTTTTACATGGAACTGTCCAGTTTTCCCAGCACCATTGATTAAAGAGGCTGTCTTTGCTCCATTGTATCTTCTTGCCTCCTTTGTCAAAAATAAGGTACCCATAGGTGCATGGGTTTATTTCTGGGCTTTCTATCTTGTTCCATTGGTCTATATTTCTGTTTTAGTGCCAGTACCATACTGTCTTGATAACTGTAGCTTTGTAGTATAATCTGAAGTCACGAAGGTTGATTCCTCTAGCTCCATTCTTCTTTCTCAAGACTGCTTTGGTTATTTGGGGTGTTTTGTGTTTCCATATGAATTGTGAAATTTTTTGTTCTAGTTCTGTGAAGAATGCCATTGGTAATTTGATAGGGATTGCATTAAATCTGTAGATTGCGTTTGTTAGTATAGTCATTTTCACAATATTGATTCTTCCTACCCAGGAACATGGAATCTCTCTCTATTTGTTTATGTTGTCTTTGATTTCTGTCATTAGTGTCTTGTAATTTTCTTTTTACAGTCCTTTTGTCTCCTTAGGTAAGTTTATTCCTAGATATTTGATTCATTTTGTTGCAGTGGTGAATGGGGTTGATTCTTTAATTTCTCTTTCAGATTTTTGGTTGTTAGTATATAGAAATGCAAGAGATTTCTGCATATTGATTTTGTATCCTGCAACTTTGCTAAATTCATTGATTAGCTCTAGTAATTTTCTGATATTGTCTTTAGGGTTTTCTATGTTTAGTATCATGTCACCTGCAAGCAGTGAGAGCTTTACTTCTTCTTTTTTGATCTGGATTCCTTTTATTTCATTTTTTTCTATGATTGCTGCAGCCAGGACATCCAGAGCTATGTTGAATAATAGTGGTGAAAGTGGACACCATTGTTCCTGAACTTAGGGAGAATGTTTTCAGTTTTTCACCATTGAGAATGATATTTGCTGTAGGCTTGTAATATACGGCCTTTACTATGTTGAGGAAGGCTTTTTCTATGCCCATTTTTATTTTTATTTATTTATTTTTTTAAAAATTTTTTTCAGTGGGTTTTGTCATACATTGACATGAATCAGCAATAGATTTACGCGTATTCCCCATCCCGATCCCCCCTCCCCCCTCCCTCTCCACCCGATTCCTCTGGGTCTTCCCAGTGCACCAGGTTCAAGCACTTGTCTCATGCATCCCACCTGGGCTGGTGACCTGTTTCACCATAGATAATATACATGCTGTTCTTTTGCAACATCCCACCCTCACCTTCTTCCACAGAGTTCAAAAGTCTGTTCTGTACTTCTGTGTCTCTTTTTCTGTTTTGCATATAGGGTTGTCGTTACCATCTTTCTAAGTTCCATATATATGTGTTAGTATGCTGTAATGTTCTTTATCTTTCTGGCTTACTTCACTCTGTATAATGGGCTCCAGTTTCATCCATCTCATTAGAACTGGTTCAAATGAATTCTTTTTAACGGCTGAGTAATATTCCATGGTGTATATGTACCACAGCTTCTTTATCGATTCATCTGCTGATGGGCATCTAGGTTGCTTCCATGTCCTGGCTATTATAAACAGTGCTGCGATGAACATTGGGGTGCACGTGTCTCTTTCAGATCTGGTTTCCTCAGTGTGTATGCCCAGGAGTGGTATTGCTGGGTCATATGGCAGTTCTATTTCCAGTTTTTTAAGAAATCTCCACACTGTTCTCCATAGCGTCTATGCCCATTTTTAAAAAAAGTTTTAATAATAAATGGGTGCTGAATTTTGTCAAAGGCTTTTTCTGCATCTATTATCATATGGTTTTTATCTTACAGTTTGTTAATATGGTGTATCACATTGATTGATTTGCGTATGTTGAAGAATCCTTGCATCCCTGGAATAAACCCATCTTGATCATGTTGTATGAGCTTTTTGATGTGTTGCTGAATTCTGTTTGCTAAAATTTTGTTGAGGATTTTTTCATCTATGTTCATCAGTGATATTGGCTTGTAGTTTTCATTTTTTGTGTTGTCTTTGTCTGGTTTTGGATCAGGGTGATGGTGGCCTTGTAGAATGAGTTTGTAATTATTCCTTCCACTGCAATTTTTTGAACGAGCTTTGGAAGGGTAGGCATTAGCTCTTCTCTAAATGTTTGATAGAATTCTCCTGTGAAGCTGTCTCTTCCTGGGCTTTTGTTTTGTGGGAGATTTTTGATCACAGTTTCGATCTCATTCATTGCATTGTTCATTTTTAATTGACTCTTTTTTATTTCTTCTAGGTCTTTATTAAACAATTCTTGTATCTTTTCAATCTTTGTCTCCAGGCTATTTATCTGTAACTCCATTTTGTTTTCAAGATTTTGGATCATTTTTATTATCATTATTCTAAATTCTTTTTCAGGTAGATTCCCTATCTCCTCCTCTTTTGTTTGACTTGGTGGGCATTTTTCATGTTCCTTTACCTGTTGGGTATTTCTTTGCCTTTTCATCTTGTTTAGATTGCTGTGTCTGGAGTGGACTTTCTGTATTCTGGAGGTCTGTGGTTCCTTTTTATTGTGGAGGATTGATCACAGTTTCATTTTCAGTGCTTGTAATTTGGTTGTTCATAATTTCTATTTCTTTCTGGTTCAGTATTAGGAGATTGAACTTTTCTAAGAATCTGTCAATTTCTTCCAGGTTATCCATTTTATTGCCATATAGTTGTTCCTGATAATCTCTTATAATCCGTTGTATTTCTTCATTGTCTGTTGTAACCACTCCTTTTTCATTTCTAATTTTGTTGATTTGATTCCTCTCTCTTTTATTCTTGATGAGTCTGACTAATGGCTTGTCAATTTTGTTTATCTTCTCAAAGAACCAATGTTAATCTTTGCTATTGTTTCTTTCATGTCTTTTTCATTTATTTCTGCTTGGATCTTTATGATTTCTTTCCTTCTACTGTTTTTTTTCTTGTTCTTCTTTTTTCAGTTGTTTTAGGTGTAAAGTTAGGTTGTCTATTTGATATTTTTCTTGTTTCTTGAGGTAGGATTGTATTGATCTAAATTTCCCTCTTAAAACTGCTTTTGCTTCATCCCATAGGTTTTGAGTTGTCATGTTTTCATAATTATTTTTTTCCAGGTTTTTTTTTTTTTTTGATTTCCCTTTGATTTCTTCAGTAACCTATTGTTTATTTAGAAACATTTTGTTTAATCTCCACGTGTTTGTGTTTTGTCAGGGAACGTTTAAGGACTCCTATATGTTGTTTTCTGTTTCTCAAGGGCCCTCTGTTCCTGTTTCAGTTCCTGGAAAACAGGAACGAGCAGAGTTGCAAGTAGTTCTCAGGACTGAGGCCATGAGGCAGAACACATACATGGATTCCTTTCAGTAACCTTTTTACTTTTCTGTTAAACTACTTAGTCATGTTCCTATTTCCAATACATGGATTGTCTTTTGGCCCTGTGATGATTGTTATTCCCCTAGTTACTATTGTTATAGACCTATGATTATTGTTATTCCCTCAGTTACTGTTGTTATGCGTCTGGTTTCAGTGTTTCTTACTCAACTTTATTTTTCTGCCTAAAGCTTCCTTGTATAACAATATATAAACACAGGTTGCCATGAATAAAACACCCTTGTTCCACTAGAGACTTGGGTCCCCTGCTTCCTTCTTTTCTTTGCCTTCTTTTCGTTGACTCCTGTCCCCAGGTTCTGGTCTGTCACGAAGACCATAACAGTGTTTCTTACAGTTTTTCTCTTGTAGTTGATATCTAGTCTCATAACGTTGTGGTTGGAGAAGATGTTTGATATGATTTCAATTTTCTTAAATTTAGTGAGGTTTGATTTGTGACCCAAGATGTCATCTGGCCTGAAGAATGTTCCATGTGCACTTGAGAAGAAGGTGTGTTCTGCATTTGGATGGAATGTCCTGAAAATATCAACGAGATCCATCTCATCTAGTATATCATTTAAGACTTGTTTTTCCTTATTAATTTTATGTTTTGATGATCTGTCTAGTGGTGTGAGTGGGGTGTTAAAGTCTCATACTATTATTGTGTTACTGTCAGTTTCTCCTTTTATGTCTGCTAGTGTCTGTCTAATGTATTAAGGTGCTCCTATGTTGGGTGCATAGATATTTACAATTGTTACATCTTCCTCTTGGATTGATCCCTTGATCATTCTGTAGTGTCCTTCCTTATCTCTTGTAATCTTCATTTTAGGTCTATTTTTTCTGATATGAGGATTGCTACTCCAGCTTTCTTTTGCTTCCTATTTGTGTGGAATATATTTTTCTATCCTCTCCCTTTCAGTCTATATGTGTCTTTAGATTCGAAATGGGTTTCTTGTAGACAGCATACATATGGGTCTTGTTTTTATATCCATTCATCCAGTGTGTCTTTTGGTTGGAGCATTTAGTCCATTTACATTTAAAGTAATTATTCATATATATGTTCCTATTGCCATTTACTTAATTGTTTCTGGTTGATCTTGTAGATCATTTTCTTCTCTTGTGTTTCTTGCCTATACAAGTCCCTTTAATGTTTGTTGTAAAGCTGGTTTGGTGGTACTGAATTCTCTTGACTTTTGCTTGTATGAAAAGCTTTTATTTCCCTATCAGTTTTGAATGAGATTCTTGCTAGGTACAGTAAATTTGGTTGTAGATTGCTCCCGTTCAGTACTTTAAATATATCCTGCCATTCCCTCCTGACCTGCAGGGTTTCTGCTGAAAGATCAGCTGTTAAGTGTATGGGGTTTCCCTTGTATGTTACTTGTTGCTTTTCCCTTGCTGCTTTTAATATTGCTTCTTTGTGTTTAGTCTTTGTTAGTTTGATTAGTATGTATCTTGGCATGTTTCTCCTTGAGTTTATCCTGTATGGGGCTCTTTGCACTTCTTGGATTTGAATGGCTATTTCCTGTTCCATGTTGGGGAAATTTTCAACTATAATCAAAAAGTTTCTCATACCCTTTCTTTTTCTCTTCTTCTTCTGGGACCCCTCTAATTCGAATGTTTGTGCATTTGATATTGTCCCAGAGGTCTCTGGGACTATCCTCAGTTCTTTCCATTCTTTTTACTTTATTCTGTTCTTCAGAAGCTATTTGCACTATTGTATCTTCCAGCTCACTGATTCGTCCTTCTGCTTCAGATACTCTGCTATTGATTCCTTCTAGAGTATTTTTAGTTTCAGTAATTGTGTTGTTTGTCTCTGTATGTTTCTTCTTTAAGGCTAGGTCTTGTTTAATTGATTCTTGTATTTCCCCCATTTTGTTTTCAAGGTTTCTGATCATTTTTACTCTCATTATCCTGAATTCTTTTTCAGGTACTTTGTCTATTTCCTCTTCATTTATTTGGACTTCTGTGTTTCTAGTTTGTTCCTTCATTTGTGTAGTATTTCTCTGCATTTTTATTATTATTATTTTTAAACTTATTGTGTTTGAGGTCTCCTTTTCACGGGCTTCAAGGTTGAATTCTTTCTTCCGTTTTGTTTCTGCCCCCCCGCCCCCCAAAGTTATTCCAGTGGTTTGTGTAAGCTTCATATAGGGTAAGTTTTGTGCTGAGTTGTTTTTGTTTTTATTTGTTTCTCCTCTGATGGGCAGGGTTGAGTGAGGTGCTAATCCTGTCTGGCAGAAGCTCAGATTCTAATCTGGTCCTACTCCTGTGTGTTCTTGCCTCCAACGTTCACAGGTATCAGAACTAATGCATTTTCTTTTGTGAGAACTCTCATTGTCCTTTTATATATTCCATAGGCACAGAGTCTGCCTAGTTGATCATGTGGATTTAATCTGCAGCTTGTACAACTGGTGGGAATGTTTGGGGTTTTCTTCCTTAGCCACACTGCCCCTGGATTTCAATTGTGGTCTTATTTCCATCTCTGCATGTGGGTCATCCACTGCATGTGGGTCGTCCACTCCTGAGGCTTCCCTGAAGGACTTGGGTCTGCCCCAGTGAGTGCCAGGTGTGGAGGTGGTGCAGCTGCAGGGGTTCTGGCAGCACCAGTTACTGAGGAGAGTTGGTGGCTAGGGCACCAGGAAATACAGTGCTCTAGAATGGTATGGCAGCCAGTATTGGTCAATATGCTCCAGTTCTTGCCTGGAGAACCCCCCAGACAGAGAAGCCTGGCAGACCACAGTCCACAGGGTCGCACAGAGCCAGAGACAACCAAAGCGACCCTGCACACTTAGACATATTAGGTAGGTAGAATAGGAAAAAGGAGCCCAAAATTGTGGTGGCTAAAAGACAAAGAAGTGAAAATCCTTTGAAAATAGAACAAAGGAAGGTCCAAGGACCTATTGAGAACCTCATGTGAAACAAACAGCTCTCTTGGCTTGCCCAATTTACATTGGACAGGTTTAGAGGGAGGAGGAAAAACATACAAAAGAGGAGCCAAAATTGAGCTTCAGGCTTCTCTTTGCTTCTTTTGGTTCAGCCCACCCTCACACCTTGAGGATGTATTTTCCTTTGGTTGACAAATAAAACCAAGTTGTAAAACCAATCCATCCATTGCTTCAAATTTTTGCTGTGGCAAGACAGAACTGAGGAAATTACAAACTGCCCTGACATCTATGGTGCCATGACTCAGGTTTAACCTTGCTGAAACACCCTCAGCTCGGCCCCTGTGAGGTGGAGGCCAAGCACAGCAGAAGCCAACTGGGTGAAAGCTCCCATGGTGGAAGCTGAATACAAAGAAAACCCAGTGCAAGGGAAGTGACAATAACCCCAGTGTGCTGGAAACCAGGACAGCAAAAACAAACTTGGCAGAAAGCTCATGCAGCTCAGTCTCAGAATACAGAAATCCTCTGGTTGGGATAGGAAGTCCTTGCTCCTATCTATGGCTGGAAGGACATATGGCTAACAAAATCTTAATTCCTTTACAATCTTGTTTTCTTGAAACCCCTACGAACAGGTGAGCAGTAGTGGGTGCTGCGGGGTGTCCCAAAGGCTCTACTATCTGCCGTGCCTTAGTAGCTGTTGCCCATGTGTGTGTGGGTTCTTCTGTCCTTAATCTTCTTTGTGCCAAGGATAAGGCCAATGAAAACTGTGAGCACAGGTCAGGTATTTAGCAGATTTTCCGGCAGGGGATTACTCGACACATTTTTCCCCACTGCTTTTTCCTCCTGTCCTTCAGCTCCTCTCTTCACCTATGCCACTGCTTACAAAGTATTGGGCAGGTCATCATCTTTCCATTTCTGAAAGTTGTACTTGAAACGTTTACCTAAGATTGGGACTCAGACCCACATGGCAGGGACTCTGTGCTATGCTTAGTCGCTCAGTCATATCCAATTGGGACTTGAGCCTGGCCAAAACCCACAGTGCCTGGTTTTAGGACCAAATGAAACTCAGGCTTTTGATTTCTCATTGCAAAAAAATTCAGTGAGAGGCAGTAATAGGTAAGAGGTGGATTTGTTCAGATTCAGAGAGAAGCACATTTTACAGGGTGTGGGCCATTGCAGAGGGCCAGCGCAGCAGCCATGGAATGTTGTGTGGTTAGTTTTTGTGAGCTGGGTGATTTCATATGCTAATGAGTGGGAGGATCATTCCAACAATTGAGGAACCACCCACTCCTCAGTTTTTTGACAGTGACTTGGAACTGTCCTTGGGCTTCCCTGGTGGCTCAGAGGGTGAAGCATCTGCCTGCAGTGTTGGAGACCCGAGTTTGATCCCTGGGTTGGGAAGATCCCCAGGAGAAGGAAATGGCAACCCACTCCAGTATTC
This sequence comes from Cervus elaphus, assembly GCF_910594005.1. NCBI lineage: Eukaryota > Metazoa > Chordata > Mammalia > Artiodactyla > Cervidae > Cervus > Cervus elaphus. Next base: position 36,878,633 of record NC_057844.1, read on the forward strand.
TTGCCTGGAGAATCCCAAGGACAGAGCAGCCTGGTATGCTACAGTTCACAGGGTTGCAAAGAGTTGGACACGACTGAGCGACTTCACTTCACTTCACTTCACTTTGGAACTGTCCTGGCATCTCTGGGTGTGTCATTTAGCTTGCAGAGTGAGGATCAAGGTTTAATTGAATTTTGACTTGTCATCTTGGACCCATTTGATTTTAATTGGTTTATGTTATGCCCTTGGGCTATACAATTCTTTCAAAAGTGGTGCCCTGCCCGCTTCCCTCCTGTTTCATGCTCTTTTCCTGAGCCCTGTCCAGGTCCACAATGTTGCATCTACAATCTTTAGGAGGGGCAATCAGAAAATAGCTGGCCCAAGGGAGGGAAATACTGTGTAATATCCAATCTCTGTAGATAGTCAGCCCTTCATATTCCATGTTTCCTACAAGTGTGACAACAGTACCTCTCAGTGGACCTGCTCAGGTGGGTGACAGGCACACAATGCCTGCTAGAAGTACATCTGTTGGTGGCATCCCTTCAAGGGCAACTGGACTTCCAGGGATAATGTTTTCCACTTTGGGAGTTAAGCCCTGTAAGCTGTTTGGGCCCAAACCCTTACCACCTTTCTCCTAAAGTTACAAACATACCCCACTCCACTTTTGTGAAACATCTGCTCTGTTGCCTCTTATCAATTTGTTCTTAAGAAACTTACTGACTCCTACAACCAGGACCCTGCCCCCTTGTAGGCAACATCGCTCCACCCCACTAATTATTAAAATACTCCTAATGCCTCTAACATGACCATTTTGACTATAATGACTCCTTTGTCATTACTTCTGTTATTACCTAAAGTGGGTCTATGACAATGAAATGTTTACCATTGGAAACACTCTAAACTGCTCTTATGGAGGACTAGGGGATGAAATCAATGACTTAAACTTCCTCAGAGCAATAAGAGGATAAGGCCTATGGCTATTTCCCAGGTTCCCAGTCTCAGGGCACAGGCTTGGACTGCTTTACATCATGGTCTCTATTCCCATCCGTGGTGGACAAATCAGCAATGAGTTAAGATTCAGTTCAGTTCAGTTCAGTCGCTCAGTTGTGTCTGACTCTTTGCGACCCCATGAATCGCAGCACGCCAGGCCTTCCTGTCCATCACCAACATCCGGAGTTTACTCAAACTCATGTGCACTGAGTTGGTGATGCCATCCAGCCATCTCATCCTCTGTCATCCCCTTCTCCTCCTGACCCCAATTCCTCCCAGCATCAGGGTCTTTTCCAATGAGTCAACTCTTCCCATGAAGTATTGCAGTTTCAGCTTCAGCATGAAGTATTGCAAAGTATTGCAGTTTCAGCTTCAGCATCAGTCCTTCCAATGAACACCAAGGACTCATCTCCTTTAGGATGGACTGGTTGGATCTCCTTGCAGTCCACGGGACTCCCAGGAGTCTTCTCCAACACCACACTTCAAAAGCATCAATTTTTTGGCGCTCAGCTTTTTTCACAGTCCAACTCACATCCATACATGACCACTGGGAAAACCATAGCCTTGACTAGATGGACCTTTGTTGACAAAGTAATATATCTGCTATTTAATATGCTATCTAGGTTGGTCATAACTTTCCTTCCAAGGAGTAAGCGTCTTTTAATTTCATGGCTGCAATCACCATCAGCAGTGATTTTGGAGCCCCCCAAAATAAAGTCTGACACTGATTCCATTCTTTCCCCATCTATTTGCCATGAAGTGATGGGACCAGATGCTATGTTAGGTCCATGAATCAAGGCAAATTGGAAGTGGTCAAACAGGAGATGGCAAGAGTGAATGTCGACATTCTAGGAATCAGCAAACTAAAATGGACTGGAGTGGGTGAGTTTAACTCAGATCACCATTATATCTACTACTGTGGGCAGGAATCCCTTAGAAGAAATGGAGTAGCCATCATGGTTAACAAAACAGTCTGAAATTCAGTACTTGGATGCAATCTCAAAAACAACAGAATGATCTCTGTTTCCAAGGCAAACCATTCAATATCACGGTAATCCAAGCCTATGCCCCAACCAGTAATGCTGAAGAAGCTGAAGTTGAACGGTTCTATGAAGACCTATAAGACCTTTTAGAACTAATACCCAAAGAAGATGTCTTTTTCATTATAGGGGACTGGAATGCAAAAGTAGGAAGTCAAGAAACACCTGGAGTAAAGACAAATTTGGCCTTGGAGTATGGAATGAAGCAGGGCAAAAGCTAATAGAGTTCTGCCAAGAGAATGCACTGGTCTTAGCAAACACCCTCTTCCAACAACACAAGAAAAGATTCTACACATGGACATCACCAGATGGTCAACACTGAAATCAGATTGATTATATTCTTTGCAGCCAAAGATGGAGAAGCTCTATACAGTCAGCAAAATCAAGACCGGGAGCTGACTGTGGCTCAGATCATGAACTCCTTATTGCCAAATTCAGATTTAAATTGAAGAAAGTAGGGATAACCACTAGACCATTCAGGTATGACCTAAATCAAATCCCTTATGACTATATAGAGTTAAGATTACAATCCCTTAATCCTACCCAACCCCAGTCATGCTGGAGACTTTGGGGTGCCCAGCTCCCGCCCGGAGGTCCCGGGAAGTTAACCTGCCTCGACCTGCCTAGGGATCTGGTCCTCAGGAGGTTGTCATGCCTTAACCTGTTCGGGGACCCATCAGTCCATGGGTCCCAGGAGGTTGACATGCCTCAACTTGCCCAGGGACCCAATTCTTGAGAGGCTGACATGTCTCAGCCTGCCTGGGGATTCAATCTCCAGGAAGTTGTCATGCCTTAATCTTCCTGGGGATTTGCACCCTGACCTGGGGATGCCTCGCTTTCAGGTTGCAGCAGTACTGGGTAGGATAAACTTCAAAAAGACTCACCCCTAAGGAAGTCCACCCATGAAAATAGAAGGAAGCCTATTAGCTGTGGGACTATGCCTGGTCTCAGCAATAACTCAGGAGCCCAATGAGAACCACATTGCCTTTCTGGAAAGGCTAAAAAATGCCCTCCAAAAGTTTACAAATCTGGACTTTTACAAGGGATAGGTCACTTTAAAGGACAAATTCATGTCCCAGAGTGTATCAGACATCAGGATAAAGTCAGGACTCTGCTGCCTCTCTAGATGAGATGGTCCAGACAGCCACCAATACGTTTTATAACAGAGAACAGGAGAGGGAATTCAAGGCCCAGGAAGGGAAGTCAAGGCCCAGGAAAGGGAGAAAAGGAAAGAGACAAGGCATGCCCAAATGCTGGTTATCTTCCAGGGAAGCCCTATGGCAAATCCTAAGTCCTTGAAGGACAAGGCACAAGACAAATGCCTAACCTGTTGACAGGTGGGACATTGGGCCAAAGAGGGTCCAAACCATGACAAATCTCCTAAAATGACTTGCTACAAATGCCATCAATTGGGACATTGGGCAGCACTCTGCCCTGGGGACCCAAGAACCTCAAGGTCAAGTGTCAAGCCTTCCCTCATGATGGTTCATGATGGTTCAATAGGACTGAAGCAGCCCACTCCAGCCAGCCTGCCTGTCACAGGTAACCATCAAGGGGCTGGAGCCAAGGATGCAACTGGATGTGGCAGATAGGTTCGAGAATTTCTTGGTTGACCCAGGGGCTAACTACTCTGTCCTGACTTCATGCTTCAGAGCCTCCTACCCCCAAATCTGTACCATTTTGGGTGCTATAGGAAAAACAATTACAAAAAGATTCACATGAGCACTTCTTTGTTGCTGGGGTGGACAAATATTTTCCCTCTAGGTTTTGGTGGTCCCTGAGTGTCCTACTCCCTTATTGGGAAGAGATCTTTCCCTACCTTTGAAATCTTGCAGCTATTGCAGTCCTGATAGAAGATGCCTTAAAACTCTCTCCGGGGGGGGGGGGGGGGGGAGAGGGTTGGGAGGTCTGGGGGCAAACTAACTATTTACCAGCCACCAAGTGAAACAACTCCTGAATGGGAGAGGCCATTTATGGATGTCTGATCAAAGGGTCCTCAGATATCAAATAGGGCTGATGGAAAATCCAGGCCTGAATATATCCCCTTGTGAGATTCTTAACCCAGCTACCCTCCTGCCTACCCTTGAGGGTTCTCTCCCCTTTCACTCTTGCCTAGAAACCTTGGACCACTGGACAAAACCCTGAGAGGGATTGTCAGAAGATCCTCTGACCAATCATGAGGAAATCTGGTACACTGATTGGAAGCTGTTTTCTCTTGGATGGAAAAAGAAGAGCCAGATATGCAGTAGTCTCCAATTTTGAGACCATAGAGGCTAAACCTTTCCCACCAGGTACTTCAGCCCAATTAGCGGAGCCCATAGCCCTGACTCGAGCTTTAGAGCTGGGAAAGAGAAATAGAGTAGCCATTTACACTGACTCCAAGTATGCCTTTCTGGTGCTACATGCACATGTTGCTATTTGGAAAGAAAGAGTCCACTTGACCACCTGAGGGTGCCCAGTCAAATATGGTGATCAAATTCTTAGGCTCTTGGCAGCAATCCATCTGCCCGCTGAGGTTTCAGTCTCGCATTGTAGAGGACACAAAAAAGGGAGCATGGAAGTGGCATGAGGGAACCAAGCAGCCAATTAGGTAGCTAAGAGAGCAGCATTACAGAACAATGATGTAATAGGGGTTGCCACCTCAGTTCCACAGACTAATTTGTCAGAAACTCCTTCATATACTGAAGGTGAGACTCTTAAAGCTAAGAATGAGGGCTTTCAAGAAGATCATATGGGGTTGTTCCAAAAGGAGGGACTCCTTTTTCTGCCCGAGAACCAGGCAGAAACTCCTATCTGCCTAACAATGTAAGTTGGTTAACTCCTTACATTCCACCACTCATTTAGGGGACAAGGCCCTCCAAAGATTACTAGAAAGGTCCTTCAGTGAAACAGGCCACCAAACGAGTATAAGGCAAGTGGTCTCCTCTTGTCCCACTTGCCAATTAAACAACCCTCAAGGAGCTTGAAGACCCCAGCTGGCTCAGCCCATCCAATGACCTGGGACCTACCCAGGAGAGGACTGGCAGATGGGCTTCACCCAGATGCCAGTTTCTCAAGGATATAAATACATATTAGTCATGATAGATACATTCCCAGGATAGATTGAAGGCTTTCCTTCCCAGACTGAGAAGACTGAGGAGGTGGTAAATAAACTGTTCCATGAAATCATTCTGAGATTTGGTCTGCCAAGGTCATTACAAAGTGACAATGGGATATCATTTACTTCTAAGATCACCTGAGGGATCTCTAAAGCATTGGGCATTACTTATTATCTCCATTGTGCCCGAAGGCCTCAGTCTTCAGGAGAATTAGAAAGAGCCAACCAATTCTTAAAATCAGTGGTGAAAAGATAATCCAGGACACCTCCCTGGGGTGGAAGGAGGCTTTACCAATAGCTCTCCTCTGCACCCATATTGCCCCTAAGGAACAAGTTGGTCTTCATCCTTATGAGATGCTATGTGGGAGACCTTCTGTTTACACCAATGACCCCTTCCTAAATCCAGAGGCTCAGGTCCTCCAGTCTTATACCATGGCCATTGGGCAATTCCAACAAGATATATGCTTGTGAGTTGTCAACCAGGACCCAAAAGATTCTAAAGAGCCACCACTATATGCTCCAGGGACTCAAGTCCTAATTAAAGTCTGGAAAGATGGGTCCCCAAAGGCTCAAGTCTGGCCCACATGGAAGGGCCCCTACCCTGTAATACTTTCTACCCCCACAGCAGTAAGATACTAGGACATGACTCCTGGATTCACTACTCATGAGTCAAGCTGTTTAAGAAAACAGAATAGGACACTCAATACACTTGTGAGTCTCTAGGAGATCTCAGATATGTATTCAGGACTACAAATAAGTGCCATTCTAATGAACACTCACAAAATTATGTTTCTGGGGATAAGATTTCTCAGGATAGCTCTAAAGAGCCAACACAGCTTGGCAGGGGTTGTACTCCAAAAACACATCTCTTGATTCCTGAACAAGGAGGGACTTGAGTCATCTTGAATGAGGCATGTTGTTTCTATGTAAATATCTCCAACTAAGTTAAAGAAAGTCACAGTCCTCAAGAAAAAAATTCAGATCCTACAGGATCTCAAAAAATGATCTGGAGAGTTCTCAGGGTGGCTACAATCTCTTTTTGGGGCATCCTCCTCCTGGCGAGGGAGAATTTGAGTTAGCTAATGTCCTCACGAATCCCTGTTACCACCATATAGATGCTACTTATGGTTGTTCCATGTATTATCAATTGTCTAAGCTGTTTTGTCTCTGTCCACATCAACAGGCTACAGTGTGCAGTGCCAGTTCAACAAGGATATATAAAACTACAGCCAATCATGGAATGTATCACTCACCCTTAGATGGATACCGCTGTAAGACTCTGAGGCTTGCGACTAGTAGTAGGGGAGGCCCTCACTGTCCCAGTTCAGCAGGAAGTATCCAGAGAGACCTTGACGCCCGTATTCCCAAAGAATTTAGCCTCCCATCTTTTGAGGGGGGAATGTTAGGTAGTTAGGATAGGAAAAAGAAGTCTAGAACTGTGGTGGCTAAAAGACAAAGAAGTGAAAAGCCTATGAAAATAGAACAAAGGAAGGTCTGAGGACTGGAGTGAGAACCTCTGGTGAAACAAACAGCGCTCCTGGCTAGGGCAGGCTCAGAGGGAGGAGAAAAGCACATAAAAAGAGGAGCCAAAATTGAACTTTGGGCTTCTCTACGCTTCTTTTGGGTTGGCCTGCCCTCACGCCTCAAGCATATATTTTTCTTTGCTTGCCAAATAAACCTGGGCAGTAACACTGATCCGTCCGTTGCTTCAAATTTTGCTGCAGTGAGACAGAACTGAGGAAATTACAAATTCCCCCAACAGACGCAAGTTGTTTCTATCCTGTGGCAGCTCTGCCCCAGTGAGGGCTGAGTGTGAAGGTGGTGCAGCTACTTGGCTTGCAGGGCCCCTGGTGGTGCCAAGTGTGCAGGTACATGGATTGTCTCCATTGCAGGAGTTATGGCCCTATCAGAGTCTTTTTTAGCCTCTAGTAGCTGGTGATCAGAAGGCCTCTTTGGCTAGTCTTTCTTTGTAGCTCTGCCCATTCAGGCATTTAGAGCTCCCTTGTCTCACGTCCTTCTCTGTTGTTTGGCATATGAGACACATAGAAGAGCCCCCTGGCTGGGGTCCTAATGTGTATTGGCACATCAGGCACTTAAAGGGGCACCCTGGGTGGGGTCCTACTCTGTAGTTCAGTTTGTCAGGCATTTGATGGGCCAGCCTCTCTATTGTCCAGCTGCCGATGCTGGCTGTGGGGACAGAGAGGTTATTGTAACGGCTCCACCTCCTACACACGACTCAGCAGTATTGCCTTGCTTCCTAGGCTGCCTAGCTTTCCTCCACAGGCATTTCCCACCACAGTCTCCTCACTCACATCCCCTTGATCTATCTCTCTGCAGTCAATAGCAGCCCTCACCCTGGGATTTCTCCACAATCCCTAAACTCCAGCTCCCAACTGCTGCACCTTCTAGAAGACCTGCATCCCTGTTCGGGGTATGTATGACTGTACTAAGGACTGCCTGATTCTCATTCCATTTAGGCTGCCACAGATCAGCTCTTTCACTCTTCGCCTTAAATGCTCCTCCTGTGACTCAGACAATTGCTCCGATGTGGTGATCAGACCCCTGCTTCCGTTCCCCCACCCTCTGAGGGCAGGGGTCCTCTACTAGGTTCTTCCAGTCCTACTAACACTCCTGTTTTTCCCCCTAGTTCCTTTGTTCTACTGAGTTTTGCCTGGTTCTATATATTGTTTTCCACTGGTCAGGTACTCCTCTCTGCCCTCAGCTGGTGTTCTATATGCACTTCTGTGACTGAAGGTGTATTCCTGATGTATCCTTGGAGAGAGAGATGTACTCCATGTCCACCTACTCCTACACCATCTTGTTCTTCTAACCTTCCCTTTGCTTTTTGTGTACCTACTATAGGTTTTTCTTTGTGGTTACCACGAGACTTACATAAAACAACTTTCGTTTATAACAGTTTAAGTTGATTACAATTTAAATTTGAATAAGTTATAAATATCTTCATTTTTACTCCCTTCTGCATGTTTTATGGTTTTGATGGCTCATATTCCATATTTTTATCTCGTGTATCCCTTAACTAATTAGGACTTCCCAGGTTGTGCTAGAGATAAAGAACATGCCTCCCAATGCAGGGGAGGTAAAGAGATGTTAGTTCGGTCCCTGGGTTGGGAAGATTCCCTGGAGGAAGTCATGGCAACCCAGCTCAGTATTCTTGCCTGGAGAATCCCATGGAGAGAGGAACCTGGCTGGCTACAGTCCATAACATCTCAACGAATCAGACACGACTGAAGCAACTTGGCACAGCACTGCACATCCCTTATAATTACTGTAGCTATACCTGTCTTCACTACTGTTGTCTTTAACCTTCATACTAACTTTATAAGACTTCACAATGTTAGATTATTTTGATTTTTGGTATAAATTTAGCTGTACCAGTGAGATCTTTCTGCTTCTTTTTTTTTAACTTTTGACATTTTCATTATAATTGCTCTTTTTGGGTTCTAATTCGTCTTTTTGGCTTCATCTTTTTTGGAACTTTGTGGACTTCCTAGATCTACCTGTTTCTTGCACCTGTTTAGGGAAGTTTTCCACCATTATTTCTTCAAATACGTTTTCTACCACTTCCTCTATCTATTCTTTTTCTGGGATTCCTGTAACGCAAATTCTGGTTGCCTCAATATTGTCCCACAAGTCCCTTCGGTTCAGTTCAGTTCTGTTCAGTCGCTCAGTCATGTCTGACTCTTTGCGACGCCATGAATCGCAGCACGCCAGGCCTCCCTGTCCTTCACCAACTCCTGGAGTTTACTCAAACTCATGCCCATCGAGTCAGTGATGCCATCCAGCCATCTCATCCTCTGTCGTCCCCTTCTCCTCCTGCCCCCAATCCCTCCAGCATCAGGGTCTTTTCCAATGACTCAACTCTTCGCATGAGGTGGCCAAAGTATTGGAGTTTCAGCTTCAGCATCAGTCCTTCCAATGAACACCCAGGACTGATCTCCTTCAGGATGGACTGGTTGGATCTCCTTGCAGTCCAAGGGACTCTCAAGAGTCTTCTCCAACACCACAGTTCAAAAGCATCAATTTTTTGGCACTCAGCTTTCTTCACAGTCCAACTCTCACATCCATACATGACCACTGGGAAAACCATAGCCTTGACTAGATGGACCTTTGTTGGCAAAGTAATGTTTCTGCTTTTTAATATGCTATCTAGGTTGGTCATAACTTTCCTTCCAAGGAGTAAGCATCTTTTAATTTCATGTCTGCAGTCACCATCCGCAGTGATTTTGGAGCCCCAAAAAATAAAATCTGACACTGTTTCCACTGTCTCCCCATCTATTTCCCATGAGGTAATGGGACCAGGTGCCATGATCTTAGTTTTCTGAATGTTGACCTTTAAGCCAATTTTTTCACTCTCCTCTTTCACTTTCATCAAGAGACTTTTTAGTTCCTCTTCACTTTCTGCCATAAGGGTGGTGTCATCTGCATATCTGAGGTTATTGATATTTCTCCTGGCAATCTTGATTCCAGCTTGTGCTTCTTCCAGCCCAGCATTTCTCATGATGTACTCTGCATATAAGTTAAATAAGCAGGGTGACAATATACAGCCTTGACATACTCCTTTTCCTATTTGGAACCAGTCTCTTGTTCCATGTCCCATTCTAACTGTTGCTTCCTGACCTGCATACAGGTTTCTCAAGAGGCAGGTCAGGTGGTCTAGTATTCCCATCTCCTTCAGAATTTTCCACAGTTTATTGTGATCCACACAGTCGAAGGCTTTGGCATAGTCAATAAAACAGAAGTAGATGTTTTTCTGGAACTCTCTTGCTTTTTCAATAATCCAGCAGATATTGGCAATTTGATCTCTGGTTCCTCTGCCTTTTCTAAAACCAGCTTGAACATCTGGAAGTTCTTGGTTCACATACTGCTGAAGCCTGGCTTGGAGAATTTTGAGCATTACTTTACTAGCATGTGAGATGAGTGCAACTGTGCAGTAGTTTGAGCATTCTTTGGCATTGCCTTTCTTTGGGATTGGAATGAAAACTGACCTTTTCCAGTCCTGTGGCCACTGCTGAGTTTTCCAAATTTGCTGGCATATTGAGTACAGCACTTTCACAGCATCATCTTTCAGAACTTGAAATAGCTCAACTGGAATTTCATCACATCCACTAGCTTTGTTCATAGTGATGCTTTCTGAGGCCCACTTGACTTCACATTCCAGGATGTCTGGCTCTAGGTGAGTGATCACACCATTATGATTATCTGGCTTATGAAGATCTTTTTTGTACAGTTCTTATGTGTATTTTTGCCACCTCTTCTTGGTATCTTCTGCTTCTGTTAGGTCCATACCATTTCTGTCCTTTATTGAGCCCATTTTTTGCATGAAATGTTCCCTTGGTATTTCTAATTTCTATTTTCTTGAAGAGATATCTAGTCTTTCCCATTCTGTTGTTTTCCTCTATTTCTTTGCATTGATCGCTGAGGAAGGCTTTCTCATCTCTCCTGGCTATTCTTTGGAACTCTGCATTCAAATGGGAATATCTTTCCTTTTTTCCTTTGCTTTTCACTTCTCTTCATTTCATAGCTATTTGTAAGGCCTCCTCAGACAACTATTTTGCCTTTCTGCTTTTCTTTTCCATGGAGATGGTCTTGATCCCTGTCTCCTGTACAATGTCACGAACCTCTGTCCATAGTCCGTCAGGCTCTCTGTCTGTGAGATCTAGTTCCTTAAATCTATTTCTCACTTCCACTGTATAGTCATAAGGGATTTGATTTAGGTCATACCTGAATGGTCTAGTGGTTATCCCTACTTTCTTCAGTTTAAGTCTGAATTTGCCAATAAGGAGTTCATGATCTGAGCCACAGTCAGCTCCCAGTCTTGTTTTTGCTGACTGTATAGAGCTTCTCCATCTTTGGCTGCAAAGAATATAATCAATCTGATTTCAGTGTTGACCATCTGGTGATGTCCATGTGTAGAATCTTCTCTTGTGTTGTTGGAAGAGGGTGTTTGCTATGACTGGTGCATTTTCTTGGCAAAACTCTATTAGCCTTTTCGCTGCTTCATTCCATACTCCAACGCCAAATTTGCCTGTTACTCCAGGTGTTTCTTGACTTCCTACTTTTGCATTCCAGTCCCCTATAATGAAAAGGACATCTTTTTTGGGTGTTAGTTCTAAAAGGTCTTGTAGGTCTTCATAGAACCGTTCAACTTCAGCTTTTTCAGTATTACTGGTTGGGGCATAAGCTTGGATTACCGTGATATTGAATGGTTTACCTTGGAAAGGAAAAGAGATCATTCTGTTGTTTTTGAGATTATATCCAAGTACTGCATTTCAGACTCTTTTGTTGACTATGATGGCTATTCCATTTCTTCTAAGGGATTCCTGCCCACAGTAGTAGATATAATGGTCATCTGAGTTAAATTCACCCATTCCAGTCCATTTTAGTTTGCTGATTCCTAGAACGTCGACATTCACTGTTGCCATCTCCTGTTTGACCACTTCCAATTTGCCTTGATTCATGGACCTAACATTCCAGGAACCTATGCAATATTGCTCTTTACAGCATCGTACCCTGCTTCTATCACCAGTCTTATGCACAACTGGGTATTCGTTTTGCTTTGGCTGCATCCCTTCATTCTTTCTGGAGTTATTTCTCCACTGACCTCCAGTAGCATATCGGGCACCTACCGACCTCGGGAGTTCTTCTTTCAGTATCCTATCATTTTGCCTTCTCATACTGTTCATGGGGTTCTCAAGGCAAGAATACTGAAATCGTTTGCCATTCCCTTCTCCAGTGGACCACATTCTGTCAGACCTCTCCACCATGACCCGACCATCTTGGGTGGCCCCACACGGCATGGTTTAGTTTCATTGAGTTAGACAAGACTGCGGTCCTGTGATCAGATTGGCTAGTTTTCTGTGATTATGGTTTTAGTGTGTCTGCCCTCTGATGCCCTCTCGCAACACCTACTGTCTTATTTGGGTTTCTCTTACCTTGGATGGGGGTATCTCTTCATGGCTGCTCTAGCAAAGTGCAGCTGCTGCTCCTTACCTTGGACGAGGGGTATCTTCTTGGACGAGGGGTATTCTTTCTTCTTGTTGCTTCTCTTATCTCTTTCTCCTCCAGATATGTTTTTCTAGCACCCTAACCATGGACTGAGCGACTTCACTTTCACTTTTCACTTTCGTGCATTGGAGAAGAAAATGGCAACCCACTCCAGTGTTCTTGCCTGGAGAATCCCAGGGACTGGGGAGCCTGGTGTGCTGCTGTCTATGGGGTCCCACGGAGTCGGACAGGACTGAAGCGACTTAGCAGCAGCAGCAGCAGCAACCATGGACAAACTCAAACATGGTCTTCTCTGTCAGGTCTGAAGTTAGGCATGAGCAAGGAGGGGTGGCCTGGCTGAAAGGGATGCAAGTTGATCTCTAAATTCCATACTAGACACACCCAAGAGAGCTCATAGATATGCTACAAAATAACCTCTGAGACTTTTCAACTGCAGAGGTGCCCTAGGCACAGGATGGACACAAAATAAGTACAGGGGCTTATCTAAATAACCTTAGACAGTTAGGAGCCCAGTAAGGGTTCCTGAGTATTCTACATCTAATTATAACAGACTAAATTATGGGAAGATATAAACAACACAGCCTGCTGTTATATCATTTGCAATTGTCAATCAGCCTTGAGAGTGTGCCCATTTGCATTCCCTTTCATTGATTGGTGGTGGGTATAAGCCCTACTTTGCAGAGGGAATAACTAAAAGGAGAAGACTGGAAGTATTAAAGGGGGAAGTCAAGAAGGCTCAAGAGGAACGATGAGGAGGACTCCTTTTGGGAGTCCTGCTCCCATGTCCTGGGAGTGTGTGTTTAATAAAAGATCTGTCTACTTAAGCTGAATTAAGCTGTAAATTGTCTGTTGTTCTACACCCTTTAGTTCATCACTCCAAATTTTTGTTGGGATGAGTCAAGAACTGAGGAAAAGAAACAAACTGACCTGATATTCTGTTTTATTACTACAATGGATTATTCTTGGAAAAAATCCCACATCCTAGAATGAGAGTTTCACTATAGATTCATGGCTGCTAACCTCATTCAAGAACTTAATAAAAATCACTCTCTCACTCTGTACAACTCGTATTCTATCTTTTCCTCTTTTTTCAAATCTGCTATCCTTCCACTCTTTACTGATGGTTTTAACTCATGTCATTAAGAAAATAAAAGCAATGAGACACAAATTCCTTCATCTTTAGTTAAATAAAATGTTTAATATATTTAACCTGAATCCATCTTCTACCTCTGTTTGCGAAGATTCAATAGTTTTACATTTAGTTGAAGGACAATCTCTCCACAAAAACTGTAGATCAAATTTATATAATTTATATTCCAATTATTTCACATATATTATCTGTATACCCTTCTTTCTGGTCCATTCACTTCATGGCAAATAGAAGGGGGAAAAATGGAAACAGTGACAGACTTTATTTTCTTGGGCTCCAAAATCACTGCAGATGGTGACTGCAACCACAAAATTAAAAGACACTTGCTCCTTGGAAAAAATGCTATAACAAACCCAAACAGCATATTAAAAAGCAGAGAAATTAAAAGACACTTGCTCCTTGGAAAAAATGCTATAACAAACCCAAACAGCATATTAAAAAGCAGAGATATTACTTTGCCAATAAAGGTCTGTATAGTCAAAACTATAGTTTTTCCAGTAGTCATGTACGGATGTGAGAATTAGACCATAAAGAAGGCTAAAAGCCTATTTGTTAACTTGTTATGCATGAGCATATAATTTGGGAATGTTATGATTTGCCCTGTCTCATGAGAATAAATTGTATTCATCTCTTTCCAAACATATTTTCAATGCTTTCATGTTGATTTTCATGTTGACTGTTGTCATGATTTATGATCTCATAATAATCACCATCTTAAAGGTTCTAGCTCCATATACAGTTACAGTGGGAATTAGGGCTTTAACAAACATATTTTGGGGATACACAATCAATCCATATCAACCAGGAATCATATTGGGCCTTAAATAAGTTTTAAAAGGAAACAGAGCAAGACAGCTTTCCAGATTGAGCTATGAAGCATCAAGTTATTTATTAAATACATAATAAAAATGGAAGCATACTTATAAATCTAAATAAAATTATTACTATTTATTTGTTAACTTGTTATACATGAATATATAATTCATTATAAGAATAGGAACAGATACCAGAGAACGCTTGCTTTCTGAGTGTGCACAAAGTAGGGTCATTTGAGAATACAGTAAGTAAATGAGCATCTGTAGACCAGGAAGGGAGGCCTCAGCAGAAATCAACCTTTATGGCACCTTCATATTTAACTTCAAGCTTCCAGAACTGTGAGAAAACAAATTTCTGTTGTTTAAGTCCTTAGTGTGTGTTATTTTGTCATGATAGCTCTAGAGACTAATACACTATTAAACATTAGAAGAACATATTCTTAGATTTCTCCTTTTCTTAAAATAGATAATGGCATTGAGAGATGAGGGGGCAGACAGATGTATCATCAAGCTATATAATGCATACATGCAAGGTGGCACAGTGGTAAAGATTCTGCTTGCCAATGCAAGAGATGCAAAAGACATGAGTTCAATCCTTGGGTCAGGAAGAGCCCCTGAAGAAGGAAATGGCAACCAACTCCAGTATTCTTGCCTAGAGAATTCCATGGACAGAGTCTGGTGGACTATAGTCCATAGAGTCACAAAAAGTCAGAGACAATTGAGTGCCTGAGCATACACAGCACACACATTATAATAGATAGATATATTCTCATTTACTTTAATTTTATATACTAGAAATGTGACTGACTTGAAAAAAACCAATAATTTGATAAATATTCATATATGATCATAAAATATTCATATATAAATTTTATATAAGTGTATAACATTTCAGTAACTAGTGCTGGATTTTAAAGCCTATTCTGATAACTGTTTCTTCCCACATATGATGTGGTTTCAAAAGTGATCATCCCTGAAATAATATTCTTAGTTTAAAAAAATAAAATCTTTGCTTTCTTTGACTTCTTGCACTTTGTAGTTAATCTAAGTAACTTTTGTAATTATATCACTTTTCTTTAATGAGGCTATATTTTTATTTTTAAGAAAAAAATTGGAAAATAAAAATGAAATAGCCAATTACAAACACATGACATGATAAGCCCAATTCCCAACCCCCACCTCTGGTAATCATGTATTTGTTCTCTGTATGAGTTTTTTTTTAAAATAGATTACACATAAAAGTGAGAAGTCATATGGTATTTGTCCTTCTCTGTCTTCACATAGAATAATGCCCACATTGGCCATATATGTTGTCAGAAATAGCAACATTTGTCTTTGTTATGGCTAAATACTAGTTCATTGTATATATATGTGCCACATTTTCTGTATTCATTCATCCATCAATTAATACTTAGTTCATTTCCACATCTTGGGTATTGTAATAATGCTGCAATGAGCATGAGATGCGTTCATTTTAGTTATTTTCATTTTCTGAAGATGATTACCTAGAAATGGAATTGCTGGATCATATGATAGTGCTAGTCTAAATTCTTTGAGAAAGCTCCATATAGTTTTCAGTACTGGCTGCACCAATTCACATTAGCACCAGAAAGTACTCGAGTTCCTTTTCCTACACATCCTCACCAGCACTTGTTATTTTGATAGTAACCATTTTAACAGATGTGAGATGATATCTCATTGTAGAATTTATTTGGATTTCCCTGATATTTAGTAATGTTAAGCATCTTTTAATATATCTCTTGGACATTTGTATGCATTCTTTGGAAAAATGTCTATTTAATCTGCTCCCAAATTTTAAATTGGATTATTGTTTTGAATTGTTTGAGTTCTTTATCTATTTTTATTTTAACCCTGATCAGATATATTATTTGCAAGCACTTTTCCCATTCAGTAGGACTCCCTTTCATATTGTTGATGGTTTACTTTTGCGCAAGCTTTTTAGTTCCATGTTAGTTTTTCCTGTTATTTTTTTCTTCTGTTCCTTTTGCTTTTACTGCAAAACAACAGCAGAAACAACAATAAAAATGATCAAAACCAATGTTAAGGATCTTACTCCCTATGTTTTCTTCTGGGAGTTGGGTGGTTTCAGGTCACACATTAAGTTTTTAATCCACTCTGAGATAATTTTTAAGTAAGGTATAAGACACTGTCCAGTGTTACTCTTTTTGCATAATGGCTGCCCAAATTTTCCATTATTGAAGAGACTGTCCTTTCTCCATTGTATGTTCTTGACTCTCTTGTTAATTTAATTTGCTGTTGTTTCTAAGCTCTTGATTCCATTTTAGTGAACAGTTGAACAATGTGTCTTTGTTATTCCCATTATATATTGTTCTGATTATCATACCCTTTGTAATATGGTTTGATAAGTGAGTCTGATGCCTTCAGCTTAGCTTTTCTTTCTCAATATTTCTATGACTATTTGTGGTCTTTAATGGTTCCAAAAATTTTTTAGAATTGTTTGTTCTATTTTTGTGAAAAATGCCACTAAAATGTTGATAAGAACTGCACTGAATCAGTAGATTATCTTGGATGTTATGTATTATATTTTAATGGTTTAATTTTTATAATTCATGATCATGGACTATCTTTCTATTTAGTTATATCTTCTTCATCAATGTCTTCTAGTTTCTTTACACAGAGCTTTACTTAGTTGGCTAAATTTATTTATAGATACTTCATTCTTTTTGATGCAATTTAAAATAGGATTATTTTATTTTTCTTATATTTTATAGAAATTAGCATAGAAATTCAACAGATTTTTTTAATATTGATTTTTGTATCCTACACCTTTACTGAATTTGTGTAGTAGTTCTGACAGTTTTCTTGCTGAAGTCCTTAGGGCTTTGTATACATAATATCTTGTCATCTGCAAATAATGATAGCTTTACTTCTTTACTAATTAGGATGCCTTTTATTTATTTTTCATGCTTAATTTATCTGGCTAGGACTTCCAATAGCAAGTTAATTAAAGATGGTTAGAATAGGAATCATTGTTCCTGATCAGTGAAGAAAAACTTTCAACTTTTACCCTTGATTATGATGTTAGCTGTGGGCTTGTCCTTTATTATGGCTTTTATTAAGTTAAAGTATGTTCCCCCTATACCCACTGTTAGGCTTCCCTGATAGCTCAGCTGGTAAAGAATCTGCCTACAATGTGGGAGACGTGGGTTCGATCCCTGGGTTGGGAAGATCCCCTGGAGAAGGCAAAGGCTACTCACTCCAGTATTCTGGCCTGGAGAATTCCTTGGACAGTCCACGGGGTCACAGAGTCGGACATGACTAAGCGAATTTCACTTTCACTTTCATATCCACTGTTGAGAATTTTTCATGACTGGATATTGAGATTTCTCAAATGATTTTTCTATATATATTGAGAAATAATTATAATTTTTATTTTTCATTTGGTTAACATGATGTATCCTATTGTTTGATGTGTGGATCTGCAAACATCTTTGTATTTCTGGATTTAAATATTATGTATGATTCTTTTAATGTATTTTTGAAATAAGCTTTCTAATATTTTGTTGTGAGGATGTTTGCATCTAAATTCATCAGATATATTGATATATAATTTTCTTTTCTTGAAATGTCCTTGGCTCATGTCAGGGTAATGCTGACCTCATAAATGACTTTGGAAGTATTCCTTTTTCTTCATTTTTTGGGGGAAGAATTTGAGAAAGATTAGTATTAATTCTTCTTTAAATGTTTGGTAGAATTCACTAGTGAAGCCATCTGGTATTGGCATTTTTTGTTGTTGTTGGGATTTTAAGATATTTATTTATTTGGTTGTGCTGGTATCTTCATTGCTGCATGTGGGTTTTTCTTGCTGCACACCAGCTTTCTCTAGTTGTGGTGACCTAGGGCTACTATTTGTGGTAGTTCACTGGTTTTTCATTGCAGTGACTTTTCTTTCTGTGGAGCATGGGCTCTAGAGCACTTGAGTTTTAGGAGTTGCGTTACATGGGCTCAGTAGTTGTGGCTTGCAGACTATAGAGCATTTACTCAGTAGTTGTGGCTAAAGGGCTTAGTTGTTCCAAGACATGTGGGATCTTCCCAGAGCAGGCATCAAACCTGTGTCCCCTACATTGGCAAGCGGATTCTTAACCAGTGGACCACCAGAGTAGCCCTGCTGTGATTTTTTTGATGACTGATTTAATAACACTATTAGTAATTTGTTTGTTCTGTTTGTCTAGTTCTTCATGATATCCTTGAATTAATCAATTTCTTCTAGATGGTCCAATCTGTTGATGTATAATTGTTCATAGTAGTATCTTATGATCCTTTGCATTTCTGTGATGTCAATATTATGTCTCCCTTTTAATTTATGATTTTGTGTTCTCAGCTTTATTCTTTGTGAGTTTAGCTAAAAATTTTTCAATTTTATCTTTTCAAAAGCTAGTTCTTAGTTTTATTGATTTTAAAAAATTTTTTTAGTCACAATTTTATTAATTTCTTATATAATATTTATTTTTTTCCTTCTACTAATTCTGGACTTTGTTTGCTTTTCTTTTTTTGTTACTTGTTACTCGTAAGGAATCAGATATGACTGAGTGACTAACATTTTTGCTTTTCTATTTTTGTTATTTGAGATGTAGAGTTAGGTTGCTTATTTGAGACTTTTCTTTTTTCTTTATGTAGGCATTTATTGCTATGAACTTTCATAAGACTGCTTTTGCTATATCCCATAAGTTTTGGCAGTTGTATTTTATTTTCACTTGTTGTGGGGTGTTTTTTGACTTGACTTTTGAATTGTTCTTTGACCTGTTTGTTGTTCAGTAGCATGTTGCTTAAAAGCCACATATTTGTGAATTTTCCTTTTTTTTAAAATAATTTGTGGTATCAGAGAAGATTCTTGATAGTTCTTTGGACAGCAAGGAGATAGAACCAATAAATCTTAACAGAAATCAGCCCTAAATATTCATTGGAAGTTCTGATGCTGAAGCTCCAGTACTTTGGCCACCTGATGAGAAGAGTGGACTCATTTGAAAAAACCCTGATGCTGGGAAAGGTTGAGGGCAGGATGAGAAGGGGGCAACAGAGGATGAAGTGGTTGGATGGCGTCAACTCAATGGGCGTGAGTTTGAGCAAGCTCCAGCAATGATGGACAGGGAGGCCTGGAGTGCTACAGTCCACAGGTTCACAGGGAGTCAGACACAACAGAGCAACAACAATAACTAGTGATTGAAAAGGATGTTTAACATATTTAATATGACCACATTTAAGACCTGTTTAATGACATCCTGGAGAATGTTTTATGTGTTCTTTAGTAGAATGTGAATTCTGCTGCATTTGGTTAGAATATTCAGTATATGTCTGCTAAGTAAATTTAGTCTAATGTTTTATTTAAGGCTGATGTTTCCCTATTGATTATCTGGATGATCTATCCATTGGAAAATAGGGTATTAAATTTTTCTACTATTATTATGTTGCTATATATTTTTTAGGTCTGTTAATATTTGCTTTATGTATTTAGATGCTCCTAAATGGGTACATAAACATTTACAAATCATATATATTGCTTTGATGGATTGAGCCCTTAATCATGATGTAATACCCTTATTTGTCTTTTATTGGAGTTTTTGTTTTAAAATCTATTTTTGTCTGATAGAGGTACAGCAAGACCCACATTCTTTCAGTTTCATTTGTATAAAATATCACTTTTCACGTCTTCATTTTCAGTCTGTGTGTCTTTATATCTGAAACGAGTTTCTTGTAGGCAGCACATGGTTGGGTCACGTTTCTTTGTTTTTAATAATTCATTTTGTCACTGTATGTTTTTGGCTGGAGAATTTATTCTGTTTACATTTAAAGTAGTTATTGGTCATTGTGTATTTATTGCCATTTTGTAATTTGTTTTCTGTTTGTTTTATAGTTCCTTTTTCCTTCTTCCTTTTTTGTTCTCCTTTGTGATTTGATGTTCTTCCCTAGTAGTATGCTTAGATTTCTTTCTCTTTAAAAAAAAAAAAATCTACAAAAGGTTTTTATTATCTGTTACTATGAGGCTTACATCCAACAACTTATATTCAAAACAGTCTTTTAAATTTGATAACCTCAGCTTGAATGCATTGTAAGTTCTTTATTTTTATTTCAATCCTGATTTTGTGGTTTTGATTGTACACATTAAATGTTTTTGTCTTGTGAATCCCTTAACTGATTGTTGTTTTTGTACCTATTTTTACTACTTTTTAAAATATTAGCTTTATAAGTGATTATCACCACTTTTACATTAGATTTTTCTGAATATTACATATTCACCTTTAACAGGAAAATTTTTTCATATGTATTTCTATTAAAAATTAGCATTCTTTCATTCTGGAAAATCTTTATCCCTATTTCAATTCTGAATAACATTTTTTCTGGGTAAAATATGTAATTTGTAATTGTAATTTTCTTTCAGCACTTTGAATATAAATGACACTCCCTTATGGCTGCAAAATAACTGCTAAATAATCTACTGATAGTCATATGGGGATTTTGTGTGTGTCTAATATGTTTTTTCTCTTGCTGCTTTAAATATGCCTTTCTTGTCTTTAACTTCATAACATTTTAGTAAAAAATGTGTCTTAGCGTGAATTTCTTTGTGTTTCTCTTGTTTGGATGTCCATGAGAATCTGGAACAGGATTTCAATTTTCACAGCCTGATTAGAGAAGTTTTTAGCCATTACATAAAAATGCAATTATTTTGCTACTTTCTCTCCCTCTTCTTCTAGGACTTCTATAATGCAAATTTTGATCTGCTTACTGTTGTCCCATAAGTTCTTTAAAGGATCTTCCCTTTTTATTTATTTATTTTGCTATTGTTTGGGGTTTTCGCTGCTTTGTCTTTGATTTCACAGAACTTTTCTCTGTTTAATCTTCTGTTGAATATGTCTAGTGTACTTTTCAGTTCATTTTTTGTATTGTTGAACTATGTGATTTCCTTTTTGTAAATTTCTTATGTTTCTTTCTCTTTGCTGATGTTTATATCTTCTTCCAAGATTGTCAGTCATTTTTATGACCATTAATTTTGACTATCAGGTAAATCACTTATTTTCATTTCATAGAGGAATTCTTTTGAGATTTTATCCTTGTTTGGAGGAAATCCATTCCCCTTTTCCTTATTTTTTTTTTTTTAAATTCTCTCTGTTGGATACATATGTTAATATAATGTAGTCACCTCTCAGTCTTTAGAGATGACATAATGTGTGAGATGAACCTGCTCTTAGCTTTTTTCCCAATATTTTGTTATTGGCAAAGCAGATTCTTTTATTTTTAGTGGCTTCCAGTTTTTGAGGGTATACCAAGACCTCTCAGTGTACAAAAGGGGAGAATCTCGGTCAAGACCTAGATTCAGGCTGATTGGATGACAGCATCCAATCAGCCAGCAATTCTTAAAATATGTAAACATATACAGTACTGTGGAGCCATAAAGCTAAGTCCCACAGCCTCCTAGAATCAGATGCTATAGGCTTGTTCCCTGAAAAATATCTGCAGTGCTTGGAATGCCAAATGATTGCTCAAATTTTTTACCTGGGAGATACCAGCAACCTGGAATGAGTCAGAGGGAGACCACAAAAATGGTGTTTACCAGCCTGCAAGCCTTCAGTAGACCTCTAGATGTCTGCCAAACCTGATAACTTCCCTTAAGGCCAAAGTGATAGAAAAATAAAATAGGCCTCTTTCAGAAAAGGATTGGGGTATGTTTCCATCTGCTGTTTGTGCTGTTCCCTGTGGGTTGTTGTCAGTAAAAATCAATTTCTGCATTTTTATAATTCCATGGGACCTAGGGATACAAGCTCCACTGGCCACCAGAGCCAATTATAAAGGACATTTCTTAGGATGCAGCCCCATAAGCTACATCAGGGCATAAGATGTAAAAATCTGGGCACTAGGTATATGCACATACTTCCCTCTTGGAGATAGTGGAACTCTCATTGCAGTAGAGGAATAATGTTAATATTGTGCCTGACATATAGGGTCTCTAGATAGGGTTATAGTGGATAGTGGTTGTGTGCTTCAATAAACGCCTTCCCCTCGGACTTCAGATATGAAAACAAGCTAATAAACCTCTTTCAGAGAAAGAGTACATTACCTCTTTTTGTGCCTTGGGGATGGTAGCCAACTAAGAACTCTCTCTGTCACAATTTCTTGGGCTACACGAACACAGGCCCCACTGGTCACCAGAGCCAGATAATCTAGAGGTAACCACAGGCAGCAGTAAAAAGAAAAATGAGATGCTCATTGAAGATGCCTCCTTTTGGGGAAATTCTAGTGAGATGAAATGAGGTAGAAGGAGATTGCTAAAATGACACTGACCATCTTCCATTCCCTGAGAGCAGCCCAGTAAATATATAGTTATATATTATACCTGAAGCCTGTCCTTCATACTGAAGCTCTAGGAAAAGGATATAGGCCTGATTCACAGACTAGGAGTATGTTTCAGTCTATTGTCTGTACAGAAACCTAAGGATGATATCTGGTCAAGAACTGTCTCAAAATGTTACAGTTTGGTAAGGATAGAGGATCACAATCCCTTTTGGCCAACAGGGCCAGGCCAAACAGGGGCATCCTTTAGGTGTCAGTTGTAAAAAAAACTTGCACTAGATTCCTCTAAAAGCCCTCCTCTAGGAGATATTAGTGCCCTGGAGATCAGCACAGGGAAAGTACAAAGATGGTGCCTCTCAGATAGAGCAAGATGAGCTCTGAAGAGCACAGAGATAGTGCTGGAAGCCTTTGTCCCTAGAGAGCATTTCAGTAGAACTCTCAGGCTGACACTTTAAGATAACAAGCCTCTTTCACAGAAAGCCTGGGCATTTTTCAGTTAGCTTCCCTATGACTTCCCTGGGGGCTCAGATGGTTAAGCATCTGCCTGCAATGCGGAGACCCGGATTCAATCCCTGGTTGGGGAAGATCTCCTGGAGAAGGAAATGGCAACCCACTCCAGTATTCTTGCCTGGAAAAGCCCATGGATGGAGGAGACTGGTAGGCTACAGTCCATGGGGTTGCAAAGAGGTGGACACGACTGAGTGACTTCACTTTCACTTTTCACTTTCAATTTCCTGCTGAGTCTTGGGGTGGGTCCACATGCTTATGCCTTTAACTATGTTTCAGTTCACTATGCCATGTAAGTCTTATGAACTCAGCCACATTTGCTAATATTTTCTTGAGGATTTTTACTTCTATTTCATCAAATATATAGCCCATAATTTTCATTTTTTCCTGTAAGTAATTTATTTATCACTGAAAAACATAGCAGCAAATTCTCTGTTGGCTTCAATAGGACCAAATAAGCTTTAACATAGCTGTTGTTATTGTTAAGGCACTAAGTTATGTCCAACTCTCTGAGATCCCATGGACTGAGATGAAGCACATCAGGCTTCCCTGGCCTTCACTATCTCCTGGAATTGCTCAAACTCATGTCCATTGAGTCACTAATGCTATCCAGCCATCTCATCCTCTACCCTCTATCCCCTTCTCCTCCTGCCCTCAATCTTTCCTAGCATCAGGGATTTTTCCAATGAGCCAGCTCTTTGCATCAAGTGGTTAAAGTATTAACATAGTATTAACACTTATTAACAAAGCATTAACATAGCTACTATACTCCAAAATTGAAGTCAACACAGTCATTACTACAAATTACTTGTTGAAAGAACCTATCCTGAAGAGAAAGGAAATTAGGAAAAAGGATTTAAACAATTCCTCCAAACCAAACATTTATAAATATTGTCATATTTTAAATGCTTGAAAGGCATGAATTCTTCATAAATGGAAAAGCAGTTTAGTACTGGCAACAGAAAACCTCAGCAACACTTTACCAAATGCTTTAACATTTTAAAGCTATATCTGCTTGGGATTCACACAATGATATATATGGAACATAACAAAATCATTTCAAAGAGGGAAGTTTGTGGCTATACAAGTTAAACTCCGGAAGAAAGAAAAAAGTTCAAATAACCTTACATTAAAAAAAATAGAAATTTTTTCTTTGGGAAGAAAACCCAAATGAGTGGAAGGAAACAACTGACAAAGATCGAGTGTAAAGTAATAGAATATAAAATAAAAAAAGTTTTTTAAGTAACAATAGCAAAGATCAATGTAATTAAGATCTATATCTTTGAAAGGATAAAGAAAATTGATAAACCTTCAGAGAGTAAACCAGAAAAAAGAGAGAGTGCCTAAATAAATAAAATCAGAAATGAAACAGAGAAGTTACCAACAACACCATAAAAATACAAAAGATCATAAGAAAAGTGCAAACCATTATACACACAAAAAAGTTGGGCAAGCTAGAACAATGACTAAAGTTCTAGAAATGTACAATCTCTCAGACTTAATTAAGAAGAAATAAAATATGTGAACAGAGAAATTACTATTAAAAAAAAACTGATTTAGTAATTTAAAGGTTCCCAAAGGGAAAAACACAGGACCAGTAGGCATCATAGATAAATTCTACCAAACAATTTATAGAACAGTTAACAACTATTTTTATCAAAGTATTTCAAATACTTCACAAGGAAAGAAGGCTTCTAAACTCATTCTATTAGTCTGGCATCATGCTGACAACAAAATCAGGCAAAAACACCACAATAAAGGAAGTTATAGGCTGACATAACTAAGGAACATAGATAAACTATTCTCAACAAAATATTAGCAAACCAAATTCAAAAGTACAATAAAATACACCATGACCAAATGAGACTTTTTTTCTAATGATACAAAATGGCTCAACATCTGTAAATCAATCAATGTGATAAGTGATAGTAAAAAGTGAAAATAAAAATCATATCATTACCTCAATTGATGGAGAAAAATCTATGGATGTGATTTAACATCAACATGTGCTTTAAAACTCTCAAACAAGAGGGCATGGAGAGAAGCTATCTCAACATAATAAAGGCCTTATAAACACCAGACCTATACAAAAAAATCTTAATAACTAGGACAACCACAATGTAATAGTCACTCACCTAGAGCCAGACATCTTGAAGAGTGAAGTCAAGTGGGCCTTAGGAAGCATTACTATGAACAAAGCTAGTGAAGGTGATGGAATTCCATCTAAGCTACTTAAAATTCTAAAAGATGATGCTATTAAAGTGCTGCACTCAATATGTCAACAAATTTGGAAAACTCAGCAGTGACCACAGGACAGGAAAAGTTCAGTTTTCATTACAATCTGAAAGAAAGGCAAAACCAAAGATTGTTTATACTACCATACAGTTGCACTCATCTCATTGCTAGCAAGGTAATGTTCAAAATACTTCAAGTTAGGCTTCAACAATATATAAACTAAGAACTTCCAGATGTACAAACTAGATTCAGAAAAGGCAGAGGAACCAGAGATCAAATTGTCAACAACTATTGGATGATAGAAAAAGCAAAGGAATTCTTCCACAAAAATCTATTTCTCTTTCATTGGCTATACTACAGACTTTGTGTGGATCACAATAATGTGGAAAATTCTTAAGGGATTGGGAATATCATACCAATTTACCTGTCTCCTGAGAAAATTGCATGTGGGTCAAGAAGCAACAGTTAGAACCAGATATAGAAAAACAGACTGGTTCATAATTTGGAAAGTTGTATATCAAGGCTGTATATTGTCACCATGTTTATTTAATTTCTGTGCAGAGTACATGATGTGAAAGGCCAGGCTGAATGAATCACAAGCTGGAATCAAGATCGACAACCTCAGATATGCAGATGATACCACTTTAATAGTAGAAAGCAGAGAGGAAATAAAGAGTCTCTCAGTGAGGGTGAAAGAGGAAACTGAAAAAGCTGGCTTAAAACCCAACATTCAAAAAACTAAGATCATGGCATTTGGTCCCATCACTTCATGGCAAAATTATGGGGATGAGGTGGAAACAGTGGCAGATTTTATTTTTCTGGGCTCCAAAATCACTGTGAACTTTGACTGCAGCCATGAATTTAAAAGACACTTCCTCCTTGAAGGAAAAAATATGACAAACCTAGATAGCATATTAAAAAGCAGAGACATTACTTTGCCGACGAAAGTCCATCTAGTCAAAGCTCTGGTTTCTCCAGTAGGCATGTATGGATGTGAGAGTTGGATCATAAAGAAAGCTGAACACTGAATAATTGATGCTTTTGAACTGTGGTGTTGGAGAAGACTCTTGAGAGTCCCTTGGACTGCATGGAGATCTAACCAGTCCATTCTAAAGGAAATCAGTCCTGAGTGTTCATTGGAAGGACTGATGTTGATGCTGAAGCTCCAATCCTTTGGCTACCTGATGCGAAGAATTAACTCATTAGAAAAGACCCTGATTCTGGGAAAGATTGAAAGCAGGAAGAGAAGGGCATGACAGAGTGTGAGATGGCTGGATGTCATCACTGACTTGATGGATGTGAGTTTGAGCAAGCTCTGGGAGTTGGTGATGGACAGGGAAGCCTGGCATGCTGCAGTACATGGGGTCACAAAGAGTTGTACGTGACTGAGTAACTGAAATGAACTGAACTGAACTGATACATGAAAATTCCAAAGATTCCATCAAAAATAATTTGAGTCATATGCAATTTCAATAATTTTGCAAAATAAAAAAATTACTATATAGACTCTGTTGCCTTTTCATACACTAATAAAAATATAAAAATGAAAAATGAAGAAAAAATCCCATTTATAATTGCATCAAAAAGAATAAATCTAAGCAAGGAAGGAATAAATAAATAAATAAATCTAACCAAGGAATAAATCTAAGCAAGGAAGTAGAAGACTTGGACTCGGAAAACTCTGAGACTTACATGAAAAGAATTGAAGATGATAAAAACAAATTGAAAAACATGTAACTCTAACAGAATGGAAAAATTATTATTGAAATGACCATACTAACCTGGCAATCTATAGATTAAATGCAATCCTTTCCCAAATACTGAAGGTATTTATCACAGAACTGAAAGAAATCATTATAAAATGTGCATGCATGGAACCACAAAAGATCCTACATACCCAAACAATCTGGATAAGGAAGAATAAAGTTGGAAGAATTATACCCTCTGATTTCAAAGTATACTACAAAGCATAATAATCAAAATAGCACTACCATCAGCACAAAAACAAACATGTAGATCGATGAAATAAAATAGAGAGCCCATAAACAAAACCAGAGCTCAACGGACATGAGTTTGAGCAAACTCCAGGAGATAGTGAGGGATAGGGAGACCTGGTGTGAGGTAGTCCATGGGTCCACAAAGAGTAAGACACAACTGAGCAACTGAACAACAACATATCTAGGACAAAGGAGACAAGATTATACAATGAAGAAAAAATAAAAGGTTCTTCATTAAATGGTGTTGGGAAACTGTACAGCTACATTCGAGACATCAGACTGGATTACTTTCTCATACCATATATGTAAATAAACTCAAATGAATTAAATATATTAATATTGTTGTAGTTCAGCTGTTAGGTCACATCCAATACTCTAAAACCCTGACAAACCAGATAGATTGCAACAAACCAGCTTCCTTTGTCCTCCACTATCTCCTGGAGTTTGCTCAAATGATGTCCTTTGAGTCATTGATGCTGCTATCTAATCATCTCATTCTTTGCTGCCTCCTTCTCCTTTGCCTTCAATCTTTCCCAGCATCAGGGTCTTTTCTAATGAGTCAGTTCTTCACATCAGGTGGCCAAAGGATTGGAGTTTCAGCTTCAGCATTAGTCCATCCAATGAATATTCAGGATTGATTTCTTTTAGGATTGACTGGTTCGATCTCCTAGCAGTCCAAGGGACTCTTAAGAGTCTTCTTCAACACCACAGTTCAAAAGCATCAATTCTTTGGCACTCAGCCTTCTTTATGGTCCAACTCTCACACCCATACATGACTATTGGAATTTTAAAAATTAGCATTCAGTATCTTATAAATTTGGAATTTTGAAAAATCCAGTATCATTGCTATAGCAATGTAATTATATAGAGCCTTAATTTAAAAAAATCTTAAAAATTCAAAATATGTATAAAATATGCATGCATGCTTAGTCACTCAGTCCTGGCTGATTCTTTGAGATCCCATGGACTATAGTTCACCAGGCTCCTCTGTCCATGGGCCATTCCAGGTAAGAACATTGGAGTGGGTTGCTATCCCTTCTCCAAGGATCTTCCTGACCCAAGGATTGAACCGGCATCTCCTGTGTCTTCTGCATTGGCAGGCAGATGCTTTACCACTGAGCCACCTGAGAACATGTCTAGTTTAACAGAAATTTTCTCATGTTGATGTATGGCAAAAACCACCACAATATTGTAAAGTAATTATCCTCCAATTAAAATAAATAAATTAAAAAAAGAAATTTTTCTCTTAGAATGCATAATATCATATATAATGATATGTTCTTTGATTAAGCAATAAAAATAGCAATAAAGCCAAGTTCTGTTTTGTTGAATAATAGCCACAAATAATATGAGGTAAGAAAATGTCACTAGGGACTTCTCTGGCAGTCCAGTAATTAAGACTCTGCACTTCCACTGCAAGGGATGTGGGTTTGATTCTTGATGGGTGAACTAACACCCCACATATATGTGTGCAGAAAAAAAAAGTTTTTAAAAATTAAAATGTCACTAAAAAAATTACTTAGATTTTAATAAGATTAGGACATATTATTTTGTTCTATTTTAGTGGTATTATAAGAAGCATAATTACAACTTTTTAAATCAGATACCTGCAAGGAGATCCAAACAGTCCATCCTAAAGGAAGTCAGTCCTGATATTCATTGGAAGGACTGATGCTGAAGCTGAAACTCCAAAACTTCGCATTGGCCACCTGATGCGAAGAACTGACTCATTTGAAAAGACCTTGATGCTGGGAAATATTGAAGGCGGGAGGAGAAGGGGAAGACAGAGCATGAGATGGTTGGATGGCATCACTGACTCAATGGACATGAATTTGAGTAAACTCTGGAAGGTGGTGATGGACAGGAATGCCTGGCATGCTGCAGTCCATGGGGTTGCAAAGAGTCTGAGTGACTGAACTTAACTGAAATCAGATACCATGGAGCAGGCAGGATTTTTGTATTTGGTAATAATATTTTTCTCAAATTTAATAGGTGGGTAGGAGCTTAGGTAGAATAAATTTAAAAGTTATTTTAATAAATTGCAAATTAATGCATCAATTCTAGCAAACACCCAGAAAAGGAGGAAATACAGTGATAAGTGGAGAAAAAGTTACATTATGACAGAAAAAGTATAAACGATTGGGTTTCAAGGAAATATAATTGTCACAGAATGAGAGAACACACATTAGAAAACTCTGCACGGGAAAGGTAAAAATTGCAGCTCTTAAAGTAATTAATAAAAATTGTAATTATTACATAAGATAATTTATTGGAGATTGGATGTGAAGCATCAGAAATTGTCCTGAGTGCTATGTGGCTGTATTCATATCGTTAGATGATAAATCCAGTGTAACTTTGTAAACATATTTCACTTAAAGTTTTAGCCATTGAGTTAATTTCCAAATGAAATGCTTGCCTTTACTCCTCATTTTTCAATTACAGATAAATTCCTGAGTTTCACCTGTTGTCCCAGGTTATTATAACCTTTCTATAGAAGCATCACTCAATACAACTAACCCACTTAAATTGGAGACTGTAATGCATCACTAACATGAAACAGAACCTCCTCACTAATCCCCAAGCCATTCTCAGGTCTGTGTTAACTGTTTCATCTTAAATGTCTCTCATTTTCTGCATGCCAATGTATTCCACTGTGTGCAAAAGAACTTAAAAAACTTTTTAAACAACACAATAAAAGTTGTTGAGTATCATGATTATGAAAAAAAGAAAAGGTTCTGTGTGTGTGCTCAGTCACCAAGTCGTGTCCGAGTATTTCACAACTCTATGGACTGTGCCCTGCCAGGCTGCTCTGCCTACGGAATTTTCCAGGCAAGAAAACTGGGTGGGTTGCCATTTCTTACTCCAGGGGGAGCTTCTTGGTCTCAGGATCAAGCCAGTGTCTCTTGCGGCTCCTGTATTGGGAAGGAGCCTGGGAAGACCTTTAGCCACCTGGGAAGCATTTTAGTCATCCTGATTATAGCAGTCCTTTTAAAAAAATAGCTGCTATTTAAAACTCAACAAATAACTAAAACACCATATTTTATTCTTTCTCATTTTTTATAGATGGTAAATAGAAAACATGGAAAACATGGTTAGTAAAATCTTGTAATTACACCTCAATATGACTACACCTACCAAATTTTTCCATTGACTAGAAATCTCTATTTATATTAATTTCAGTTATATTCCTCTTCATCTTGTTAAAATAATTTATACCTCAGATTGACTTTCTAATCACCCACTAAGATTCTCTGTGCCTAATTAGCCCTGAATATTCTCATTGCATGCTTATATAATTCCTAACATTTAGCGAATCATAACCACTGAAGAGGAACTAAAAAGCCTCTTGATGAAAGTGAAAGAGGAGAGTGAAAAAGTTGGCTTAAAGCTCAGCATTCAGAAAACTAAGATCATGGCATCTGGTCCCATCACTTCATGGGAAATAGATGGGGAGACAGTGGAAAGAGTGTCAGACTTTATTTTTTTGGGCTTCAAACTCACTGCAGATGGTGATTGTAGCAATGAAATTAAAAGACGCTTACTCCTTGGAAGGAAAGTTATGACCAACCAAGATAGCATATTAAAAAGCAGAGACATTACTTTGCCAACAAAGGTCCATCTAGTCAACGCTATGGTTTTTCCAGTGGTCATGTATGGATGTGAGAGTTGGACTGTGAAGAAAGCTGAGCGCTGAAAAATTGAAGCTTTTGAACTGTGGTGTTGGAGAAGACTCTTGAGAGTCCCTTGGACTGCAAGGAGATCCAACCAGTCCATCCTGATGGAGATCAGTCCTGGGTGTTCATTGGAAGGACTGATGCTGAAGCTGAAACTCCAATACTTGGGCCACCTCATGAGAAGCACTGACTCATTGGAAAAGACCCTCATGCTGGGAGGGATTGGGGACAGGTGGAGAAGGGGACGACAGAGGGTGAGAATGCTGGATGGCATCACCGACTCGATGGACATGGGTTTGAGTAAACTCTGGGAGTTGGTGATGGACAGGGAGGCCTGGCGTGCTCCGATTCATGGGGTTGCAAAGAGTCAGACACGACTGAGCGACTGAACAGAACTGAACTGAACCACTTCTATTAGACATCATTAGACAGCAACATTCACTTTTTTCTGTAAGTTGTCTACGTGTTCGCTGTTTATATCATCTTATATGTGAAAATAATGTAGACTTCTATTTCTGTGAGTTTATAATGAATTGTCCTTATTTTCCAGCCTTGATTTTTCTATTCTCTTTCTTAAATTTCTTTGACAAAATAAAACCATGTGCAATTGCAGAAAAATTATGAAAAAATCAAAATTAAATATATTAATGGGGATTCCTAAAAGAAAATTTCAAAATTAAAATTCCTACAGTGAGTTCACTGCAACAACCTAAGGAGTAGCTAACACAAGATATCAAAGAATTAATAGGAAATAATCTATCTGAATAACTGGAAATAACCTATCTGAATAACTATACACAAACATTTCTTGAAGTCTAAAACATTTAAGATATTATTGATTTCAAAATACATCAAAAATTGTAATTTCTTTGTTTTACCTACATTAAGTAGTTCAGAAAATTGTGTGTATTGATTAAAGGCATTTTTTCTTAATAACTGCTTTCTATTCATCACAATCTCTCATTTTTTCATCATTCTCATTTCACCATTGAACTTTTTACTGTATGATTTATTTTATGACTTCTCTTTGGTTATTATATATATATGTTTTCCAGACTGTGTATATGTTCTTAGTAGAGAACAAGAGAACAGTGCCCCAGGTATGGTTTAATTCTGCTCTATGATTTATGTTTGTGACTCTGGTTGTAGATACAATTCTTGAATAATTTTCAATGTGCCTTTTGTCTGTAGTTCTTTTTGGCAATGAGTCTAATATTTTTTAAAATCTGAATGCATAGTGCCTTTCCAGGCAAAAATACTGAGTAGGTATCCATTCCCTTCTCCAGGGCATCTTCCTGGTGCAGGGATTGAACCTGGGTCCCCTGCATTACAGGCAGATTTTGTTTGCTGTCTGAGTCACCAGGAAAGCTCCCTCATTTTGGCACTGGTATGTAAATGCCACTTTAATAATGTGCATAAGTACATAATTCAATTATATCATATTGAATATTGCTTAGCTAGAACATCTTAATGCAAATTTCTCTAACATAATTTAAAATGTTTTCTTGTCCCTTTACTAATGCATATGGTGAAGCTTAGTACCCTTTGCTTGTTCTTTTAATCTCTCCAGATCTTACTGAATCTTAAATTTTCAAGTGTATTACTTTCTTCTCCTCTTAATTTTGAATCATATGTATCTTAGCATTCTATCCAGATTATTAATAAATATGTTAAATAGCTATGGGCCTGAAACTACTCTTAGAGGATCTTACTAGATGCTAGGTTTTGAAAGCCCAATATGGTTCTATTAATAATAATGCTTATGCATTTCATACTATTCTCTGTATAATATTGACCATGTGATGTTACCCTGGAATAACTTTTAATAAAGTGTGTTTGGTAATGGACTTCACAAATCCTCCATTTTGAGTTAAGTTGAAATTGAAAGAATAATATTCTTCACACCCATACTAAATATAATGTGTATATAATTCTATCTAAATACATTTTAAGCAAGTATAGTGAATAAAAGCATTAAGGCAATACAGAATTACTCAAGAGAAAACCTTTGGACGATTTGTAGTTAATTACACAATCTTCTGAACCTTCCTTGGGGTGCCCAGTAAACAACAAGGGCTCTGAGTCCTTGAATTGATTATCTTGAGATTTCCTCTTTGGTAACCTAAAACTGTTAGACCTATATTCAAAGTGACTGCCTTCTTCAAAACCCATACAGATTAAAAAAGCAGCGCCAGAAAGGATACTTTCAGTAGACAGTTCCCTTGAAACTAAGCCAGCATTTTGCTGAAGATGTTGGCAGTCTGGGAGACCTTAATTGTCAGAAGCAATTTTATACATTTAAGGACCTGGGTTAAAAAAAAAAAAAAAAGGACCTGGGCTCACTGGAATTCAACTGTATCTGCAATAAGCTCTCTACAAAAATCTTATCTGGACTTTAGATATTTGTAACCTCTACCTCTTTCTTACAGTATTCCCTCATGTGTATATGTTTTAAACACAAATATAGTTTATTTTTTGTCTAATTAAACTTTTCTTGTACATTTCACTTAAATCAAATATGTGATTATTTCTTAACTATGTGTTCTTTCAGGGAAGAAACATAAGCTAAGTAATCTGTAAGAATAAAAACCTAAGACATTTCTGTTGTATTTTAAAAGTGATATCTTATTTTTATTTGAAATTATACTAAATGAGCAGGACTATATGTACTTCAAACCAAAATATGTAGTCATAGTCAAGGTTAAACTTAAGAAGAGCCATAGGATGTCTTTGTCTTTATGTCCTGATATTTAACTCCATGCCATGCTACCAACCAAAAATAAAGCATTTTTATAATTCATGTATTTACTTTAATTTCAGAGAGAGGCATACTGAGGTATTTCCACAAAACCCAGGATCTCGCTCCCTCAAAAAGAAGAGATAACAACAGATAAAGAGAAAACTGGATAAATCAAATTACAAAATATTGGATGAGTTTATATATGCAAAACAATCTCAGAGTGAAAGGAAAGGAAAGAAAATTGATTTTTACCTGAAAGAAAGCTGCTAAAGAAGCAAAATGTACAATGGGGGTTGAGTATTGCTCATCTTTTTCTGGGGTTAGGAAAAGCATGTCTTATATGGGGGTGCATGTTAATATATTTGTCTTGATCATATATTTTATCTATATTTATATTCTACTGTGATTTAATTTTATATTCAAAAAATGATTTTATGCTCAAAAAGTATTTCATGATTCTATTTTCAAGCGATTGGGAAAGGCAAATGAAAATCTTGGACAGTAATGCAGAAACATGAAATCTTTTGTCTAGTGGATAAATATTACAAGGAATCACAATATTAACTATGAAAGAAATTAGTTAAAAAATGCAAAGTACTTACTCTATGATCATATATGTATTAGGTACTACAGGGCACAAAGAAAGAAGATATGGTCCACTTTTAAAAGTAAAAACATATAGAAATTCAGAGGAAAAATTAAAGGGCTGAATTACTCAGCCCTTTATGGAACACATAAAATTTAAGTTGAACCTTAAAGGTTGTAACCATATTCACATAACCAATATAATATCTGTAAAACTGGATGTAAATTTCAACTATCTGCTGGGAATTTTGTAAGTTTGAAATAGCTAATTTATAAAATAAACTTGGCAACTAATAAGTACTCAATGAATTATGTCAATTGTACTTAGAAATCTTCCCTCCTATCAGTATATTTAAATTCAGAATCTCACCCATTTGCCAATATTTTTAAAACTGTGGGTTATAGGTCATTAATTGGCTGTTAAATCAATTTATTTGATTATAATTGTATTATCTATTAAAATGTTAATAAAATAGAA
The DNA here is from genome assembly GCF_910594005.1 of Cervus elaphus. Taxonomy (NCBI): domain Eukaryota; kingdom Metazoa; phylum Chordata; class Mammalia; order Artiodactyla; family Cervidae; genus Cervus; species Cervus elaphus. The sequence continues at coordinate 36,913,271 of NC_057844.1, forward strand.
TTAGTATAAAATATCACCTCACATTAAATACAGCAAGGATTTTTTTATTTATATGTGTGTGGGTACATGAATATTTTTATACTCTCGGTCACATTTAAAGTTTTAAAAACCACTATCTTATTTATGGAATGTTTGACCTATCAATTAAATAAGAACTTTACTACACCAAATTTCTGTTTTTCTTAAGGCTGTCAGAGTTAGTGCTCTGAAAGGTGTGTCCTTATAATAATGTAGCAATATTAAAAATGAAAACAAAAAAATCAGCAATTTGAAGCCCCAAATTTCGTATATACAAGACTCCTATGGGCTTCCCTGGTGGCTGAGATGGTAAAGAATCTGCCTGCAATGCAAGAGACTTGGGTTTGATTCCTGGATTGGGAAAATCCCCTGAAGAAGGGAATGGCTATCCACTTCAGTATTCTTGCCTGGAGAATTCCATGGACAGAGGAGCCTGATGAGCTATAGTCCGTGGGGTCAAAAAGAGTCAGACATGACTGAATGACTAACACACAGGACTCCTACATAAATTAATTCCAACCATTTCAACCTGTTTCTGCCAGGATGTAACACTGCTTAGGTCATAATTTCCAAAATTCCATGTACTTTCAAAAACCTGAAAAACTTTAATATCCAATTATTTCCTTTTATTTGTCATCCTTAAAATCCCAGCTTAAATATCCCTTACTCAGGGAAGTCTCAGAGTACTGTAAATGCACTTGCTACATTCCACTTTGGTTATCTGTCAATAGTTTTCTCATTGTTATTACTGATGCATGTTTTTGTCTTTTTAAAACAAACAATGAAATCAATGGCAATGAAATAAATAACATCAACTTATTTCTTCTCATTTAAAATATTAAGCTTGCCTCATTTTTGATAGTTGTGACTTTATTTTGAGCTAGAAAATGTTATATTTATGACAATATGCTCTATTTTTTTCTCTCTTACAAGTGAAATAATTTGCATGAATAGATCACTTAGAAAGCTGAATTACTAAAAGCCAATGTCACATTGGTCATATTACATACATATGAGTATAATATTATAGAGATATGATCATTCTGAGACATCTGTACTATTTGCTAATCAGTATCTTCAAAAGCCCACTTAACTAACTCAACTGCTTGATAATATTTCAACTTCTTTCTCTAAATTCAACTGAGAAATATCTATTTGATTCTCCATACTATTTTAAAAAAATTTTCATAAAAAATATTTGAAAATACATATAGTCTTATTCTTCTTAATTATTATTTGTATATATGAAGCTTGACTTGTATATATGCAGACAAGTGACTACATGCACTTGTCTGTGCATGTAGGTTTTGGGGTTTTCGTTTAGTTTGCTTTGTTTTACAGTAACTGAAAAATGTGTTATTAAGAGAAAAACAGAGAAAAAGAAAAGAAAAACATAATAGGGTAAAAATAAATTCTTGCTCTTCCAGAACAAGTAAAGCTGAAATAAAGTAATACTGAACCTTAGGACATTCTTATCTGAGAGGAGGAAAGAAGGCAAGTAGGACTTGAATAAAATAATAAAATGTATGTCTTATGCTTGACATAAAATATTTAAGTACTCATATTTTTGTGAGAGGATCTGAGAAATATCTTCTTCTCTTAGTCATGTGAAGTCAAGTGGGCCTTAGGAAGCATCACTATGAACAAAGCTAGTGGAGGTGATGGAATTCCAGTTGAGCTATTTCAAATCCTAAGGGATGATGCTGTGAAAGTGCTGTACTCAATATGTTAGCAAATTTGGAAGACTCTGCAGTGGCCACAAGACTGGAAAAGGTCAGTTTTCATTCCAATCCCTAAGAAAGGCAATGCCAAAGAATGCTCAAACTACCACACAATTGCACTCATCTCACATGCTAGTAAAGTAATGCTCAAAATTCTCCAAGCCAGGCTTCACAGTACGTGAATTGTGAACTTTCAGATGTTCAAGCTGGTTTTAGAAAAGGCAGAGGAACCAGAGATCAAATTGCCAACATTCGCTGGATCATTGAAAAAGCAAGAGAGTTTCAGAAACATATCTATTTATGCTTTATTGACTATGCCAAAGCCTCTGACTGGGTGGATCACAATAAACTGTGGAAAATTCTGAAAGAGATGGGAATACCAGAGCACCTGACCTGCCTCTTGAGAAACCTGTATGCAGGTCAGGAAGCAACAGTTAGAACTGGACATGGGACAACAGACTGGTTCCAAATAGGAAAAGGAGCACGTCGAGGCTGTATATTGTCACCCTGCTTATTTAACTTATATGCAGAGTACATCATGAGAAACGCTGGGCTGGATGAAGCACAAGCTAGAATCAAGATTGCCAGGAGAAATATCAATAACCTCAGATGTGCAGATGACACCACCCTTATGGCAGAAAGTGAAGAGGAACTAAAGAGCCTCTTGATGAAAGTGAAAGAGGAGAGTGAAAAAGTTGGCTTAAAGGTCAACATTCAGAAAACTAAGATCATGCCACCTGGTCTCATCACTTCATGGTAAATAGATGGGGAAACAGTGGAAACAGTGGCTGACTTTATTTTTCTGGGCTCCAAAATCACTGCAGATGGTGACTGCAGCCATGATATTAAAAGATGCTTATTCCTTGGAAGGAAAGTTATGACCAACCTAGACAGCATGTTAAAAAGCAGAGACATTACTTTGCCAACAAAGGTCCATCTAGTCAACGCTATGGTTTTCCAGTAATCATGTATGGATGTGATAGTTGAATTATAAAGATAGTTGAGGGCCGAAGAATTGATGCTTTTGAACTGTGGTGTTGGAGAAGACTCTTGAGAGTCCCTTGGACTGCAAGGAGATCCAACCAGTCCATCCTAAAGGAAATCAGTCCTTAATGTTCACTGGAAGGACTGATGTTGAAACTGAAACTCCAATATTTTGGCCACCTGATGCGAAGAGTGACTCATTTGAAAAGACCCTGATGTTGGGAAAGATTGAAGGCAGGAGGAGAAGGGGACGACAGAGGATGAGATGGTTAGATGACATCACCGACTCAATGGACATGACTTTGGGTAAACTCTGGGAGCTGGTGATGGACAGGGAGGCCTGGTGTGCTGCGGTTCATGGGGTCACAAAGAATCAGAGATGACTGAGCGACTGAACTAAACTGAACTGAGTCACACAAGTTATTTTGTATCTAGGACTTTGTGGGCACCCAGTTTACAAAAATCAACAGCTAATTATCATACAGCCAAAAAGGCATTTCTTTTATGTGTATGCACATCCAGAACTAAGACAAAATATATTTCTTAGATCATGCAATATATACAAGAAAGAAAATTTCATTGCAACTATAGAGCAAATAATATTAACAAATGAGATACAGTATTCAGTATTACCAATAAAAATTCATTCATTCTACACATTATAATTATTTTACATATTTATAAGACTTGTGAATTTACTTCTAATCTTAGTATAGCAATTCTTATTAAAACCTCAGAGAGGTTTTTAAGTTCTCAATTTTATCATATCATGAGTGTTTTCAGAAATTAATCTTTGTACAAGTTGCAGAATGAGGAAATGTGATTTGTAAAAGATGCAGTCTATTGTATTTATACTCATAGGATCCACAATCAAGTTGGAAATATAGCATTTATAAAAGTGCAAGCCTTATATAAAAATACATCAACAAAAATATGTAAAATGGATGGTCATTCAAAGGAGTCGAATATTTATGTCTTTGATGGATATTTCAAAAATAATAAAAGTGAGAACACTTCCAAAAGTGATACTCTGAATACATAGACATGATTATAAGGTACATATGTAATGTAAATATGCAAACAGCATTAATAAATTCAATATTTAAAGTGTTTTACCTTTATTTTTTATTTTAATATAAATCCACTTATTTTAATTGGAGGCTAATTTCTTTACAATATAAGCAAAAGACTAAGGAATGGCAATTTCTTAAAATGCCTTGATATAATGCATCTAATGATTTAACAACATAGATACAATGCCATAAGAAAATAAATGATAAGGATCAAATGTATAACTGTTGAGATTTGTTCCTTTGGGAGAGGAATAATATGGGGTAGGTCATGGTAGCCAATTGTATCTTCATGGTGTCTTCTTAACTGAATCAGTCGATATTTACATAGGTACAGTATGATCTGAGATTGTTTCATGCAAAGAAAATAGCATAATTCAAACAACTGTGATAATGGTTTATTTGCAGGCAGTGACAAGACTGGATTTTTTTCATAAGATATTTTCTCAACCAATAGTAAAATATAAAGTTAAATAAACTGGTTAGGGGCAGATTGTTGAAGAAAGGAAATATAGTGATACATGTTACTTGTTGGATTTATTATTGTTACTAGTCCAGTGTGTGTAACTTTGCAGTCAAAATACACTCACATATAGTATGTCAATTAATTGTCAAATGATTTTTTTTAAACTAATTAAGCCTTAAAAATGTGAAACTATTTTCAAGTAAAGCTATACATCTACTAAATTGAGAATTCAGGACCACAGTGCATATATTTTTATAGTCAAGTCCAGTGCAATACTGGTTATATTCTTTGACTGCAAGGAATAAGAATCAGAAGTCAACATGGCTTAAATAGTAACAAAACATTAAGAAAAAAGTTCAAAAGTGAAGCAAAATATGGGATTTATTTTTTTATTACCACAATTATTAAATCCAGGTATCTTTTTTTATGTCTTGTCATCTCCTTATTGCCCTTAAATTAATGCTCAAAATATTAGCGTTTCCTGACATCATATGAAATTATGATAATGATCAAAAGAAGTACTTTATACATGCAGCTTACTTAAGGACTCATGAGAATATTTAACATAAGAACATTTCCCTGAGCTCCATTGGGTAACATTCATATTACTGATAGAGTAACTAGAATCAAAATGAAATTACTTTTAGACCAATAATAAGTATTCCTTGAGTTAACAGAAAGGAGTTCTCTTGTGTCACATGTATGAGGAAGAGGTGGATATCTGAATAAAATTAAGGTTATTTTCAGAAGGAAGAAGTAAGTATCTTGTGCTGGACAGAAACTTCAAAACGTCAAACTGAGTTTTTCTCTGCAACCATGAGCATAATATGACTTCTAAATGAGCACATAACAAGTGAATCAAGCATATACAATGTGTGATATCCTATTTAAATTGAAAATGGAATTTGATAGTTTTATTTCCTATTGATGTGGTAAATACCACAAATTTAGAGGTTTGAAACAATACTAATTTATTAATCTGACAGTTTTACACTTCGGTTCAAAACTTGAATTATATTAAAATATTGGCTATTTGATTCATCCTATTGATGTGGTAAATACCACAAATTTAGAGGTTTGAAGCAATACTAATTTATTAATCTGACAGTTTTACACTTTGGTTCAAAACTTATAAATTATATTAAAACATTGGCTATTTGAATCATTATTATAAAAGATTGAGTATCCTTAATTGCATTTAGTGACAAAGTGTAAAAACATTAGCCTTGACGGTGGGGTTACATGGATTTTAAGCCAGATTATGCCATGAAAAAGCTTCTTAACATTAGCAAACCAAATGATTCCTGTGGGACTCAGTTACCTCATGTGGTGGCCAAGCAACATTATCAGTTAAGGGCCCTTCCAGTTATATCAGTTCTAAGTAGCAATAAAAATTTTTTCAAAAAAATCAAATCTATAGGTAATCATGTTATAGTGATTAAAATTTATGGGTTGATTTATTTTTATAAAAAGTTGAATTCAGAACTGCATAGACAGTTTCTTTGGGGTTCCATTTTGATATATGTTACTAGTTGTGAAGTAGTTAACTTATCTCTGGTTTGCTAATTCAACCAATTTTGTCTTGAGAATCAATTTCCCTAAATATCTACTCTTGTTTAAAATCACTATGGTCTTGTGAAAGGTAACTCTAGTAGTTATCATCACCATACCTGCTTATTCTATCTTAGCTCAGATTTAAATGTGAAGAAACAAGTTAGAAATGGGACAACATTTTTTAGGCAAGAGAACTTTTGATAAAAACATGATTTTGTAAAAATGAGAATGGAAACATACGGAGAGAGGAGAGAATAGATTTGAGGAAGGGATTGTGTCACAAAAGCAGCTTTTTATGTAAACACACAGAGATACACATGTTTAGATGAACCTTTTCTTTTCTCCCTGTCACACTAGACCTGCAGTTTCAAAGTTTTACTTGGTGTTTTCTTTTGCTAAACAGAATTTAATTAATTTGTGTATAAATTTAAATTTTATTGCATGAGTGTATAGCCAACTGAAGCGACTTAGCAGCAGCAGCAGCATGATGAATAGGTTATGTTTGTAGAGTTTCAAAATGTGATCAGTACCTCAATAACTTTGGATCATAAAGGAGACAAAATTGTATTGCTTTTGGTAAAAATTGGTTGAAAAAGTTATAGCAGATACACTGGAATCTTTGCACTAAATTATAAAGGTCAAAAAAGAATAACATTTAAATAGTTGTTTCCTAAGTTAAAGTAACATAATATTTTAGATGTGACTGCATAAAAAATGCATCATAACAAGTTACCATGTTATTTCCATGCAGTGTGTATTTTTAACTTGTATTTTTGAAGTAGCCAGTACACACAAAATAAAATTGAATAAACAAAACAAAAAACTTTTCCACATATAGATATGCATATCTAGGCAGACAATATCAAATGTGCCATATCTGTTATTGTTTTAGTTTGAAATATTCCCATGAGTTTCTTACTGAGTTTCTTGATACTTATTGTTGATTAAACAGTAATGTGAAAAGTTTCATTTCAAAACTGTCCTGTATCATGTAACCCAGGCTAGGTAATACCTTATATTTGATCAGTTGGCAAGGTTTTTCCTGAATGGCTCAGGAAACTCAAACAGGGGCTCTGTATCAACCTAGAGCAGTGGAATGGGGAGGAAGCTGGGAGGAATGTTCAGAAGGGAGGGGATATATGTATACCTATGGCAAATTCATGCTGAGGTTTCACAGAAAACAACAAAATTCTGAAAAGCAATTATCCTTCCATTAAAAAAATAAATGGGAAAAAAAGGTTTTTTCTTTGGAAGCAGAATGCCATAAATCTTTTCTGAGGTAGAAAACTCTTTTAGATGAACTATTTTGATTCCTTGTGATGACTTTTATAGGTTAATTTTTATAGGTTACATTTTTACTGGAGAAACTAGTGGTGCTAGTTGTAAAGAATCCACATGCCAATACAGGACACTCAAGAGACACAGGTTCATTAGGGTTTTCTATGTAGAGGATCATGTCATCTGCAGAGTGAGAGTTTTACTTCTTCTTTTCCTATCTGGATTCCTTTTATTTCTCTTTCTGCTCTGATTGCTGTGGCCAACACTTCCAAAACTATGTTGAATAGTAGTGGTGAAAGTGAGCACCCTTGTCTTGTTCCTGACTTTAAGGGAAATATTTTCAATTTTTCACCATTGAGGATAACATTTGCTGTGGGATTGTCATATATAGCTTTTATTATGTTGAGGTATGTTCCTTCTATTCCTGCTTTCTGGAGAATTTTTATCATAAATGGATGTTGAATTTTGTCAAAGGCTTTTTCTGCATCTATTGAGATAATCATATGGTTTTTATCTTTCAATTTGTTAATGTGGTGTATTACATTGATTGATTTGTGGATATTAAAGAATCCTTGCATCCCTGGGATAAAGCCCACTTGGTCATGATGTATGATCTTTTTAATGTGTTGTTGGATTCTGTTTGCTAGAATTTTGTTAAGGATTGTTGCATTTATGTTCATCAATGATATTGGCCTGTAGTTTTCTTTTTTTGTGGCATCCTTGTCTGGTTTTGATATTAGGGTGATAGTGGCCTCATAGAATGAGTTTGCAAGTTTGCCTCCTTCTGCAATTTTCTGGAAGAGTTTGAGTAACATAGGTGTTAGCTCTACACTAAATTTTTGGTAGAATTCAGCTGTGAAGCCATCTGGTCCTGGGCTTTTGTTTGCTGGACGATTTCTGACTACAGTTTTGATTTCTGTGCTTGTGATGGGTCTGTTAAGATCTTCTATTTCTTCCTGGTTCAGTTTTGGAAAGTTATACTTTTCTAAGAATTTGTCCATTTCTTCCAAGTTGTCCATTTTATTGGCATATAGCTGCTGGTAGTAGTCTCTTATGACCCTTTGTATTTCAGTGTTGTCTGTTGTGATCTCTCCATTTTCATTTCCAATTTTGTTGATTTGGTTCTTCTCCCTTTGTTTCTTGATGAGTCTGGCTAACGGTTTGTCAATTTTATTTACCTTTTCAAAAAACCAGCTTTTGGCTTTGTTGATTTTTGCTATGGTCTCTTTAGTTTCTTTTGCATTTATTTCTGCCCTGATTTTTAAGATTTCTTTCCTTCTATTAACCCTGGGGTTCTTCACGTCTTCCTTCTCTAGTTGCTTTAGGTATAGAGTTAGGTTAGCTAATCAGTGAATATAGTAAAGTTGCAGGATATAAAATTAACACAGAGAATTCCCTTGCATTCCTATACACTAACAATGAGAAAACAGAAAGAGAAATTAAGGAAACAATACCATTCACCATTGCAACAAAAAGAATAAAATACTTAGGAGTATATCTACCTAAAGAAACAAAAGACCTATACATAGGAAACTATAAAACACTGATGAAAGAAATCAAAGAAGACACAAACAGATGGAGAAATACACCGTGTTCATGGATTGGAAGAACCAATATTGTGAAAATGACTATACTACCCAAAGCAATCTATAGATTGCTACTGTTGGTAGCAATCAAGCTACCAACAGTATTTTTCACAGAACTAGAACAAATAATTTCACAATTTGTATGGAAATACAAAAAACCTCGAATAGCCAAAGCAATCTTGAGAAAAAAGAATGGAACTGGAGGAATCAACCTGCCTGACTTCAGGCTCTACTACAAAGCCACAGTCATCAAGACAGTGTGGTACTGGCACAAAGACAGAAATAAAGCCCAGAGACACATCCATGTACCTATGGACACCTTATCTTTGACAAAGGAGGCAAGAATATACAGTGGAAAAAAGACAACCTCTTTAACAAGTGGTGCTGGGAAAACTGGTCAACCACTTGTAAAAGAATGAAACTAGAACACTTTCTAACACCATACACAAACATAAACTCAAAATGGATTAAAGATCTAAATGTAAGACCAGAAACTATAAAACTAGAGGAGAACATAGGCAAAACACTCTGGGACATAAATCACAGCAGGATCCTCTATGACCCACCTCCCAGAATATTGGAAATAAAAGCAAAACTAAACAAATGGGACCTAATGAAACTTAAAAGCTTTTGGACAACAAAGGAAACTATAAGCAAGGTGAAAAGACAGACCTCAGATTGGGAGAAAATAATAGCAAATGAAGAAACAGACAAAGGATTAATCTCAAAAATATACAAGCAACGCCTGAAGCTCAATTCCAGAAAAATAAATGACCCAATCAAAAGATGGGCTAAAGAACTAAACAGACATTTCTCCAAAGAAGACATACAGGTGGCTAACAAACACATGAAAAGATGCTCAACATCACTCATTATTAGAGAAATGCAAATAAAAACCACAACGAGGTACCATTACACGGCAGTCAGAATGGCTGCTATCCAAAAGTCTACAAGCAATAAACGCTGGAGAGGGTGTGGAGGAAAGGGAACCCTCTTACACTGTTGGTGGGAATGCAAACTAGTACAGCCACTATGGAGAACAGTGTGGAGATTTCTTAAAAAACTGGAAATAGAACTGCCACATGACCCAGCAATCTCATTCCTGGGCATACACACTGAGGAAACCAGATCTGAAAGAGACACGTGCACCCCAATGTTCATCGCAGCACTGTTTATAATAGCCAGGACATGGAAGCAACCTAGATGCCCATCAGCAGACGAATGGATAAGGAAGCTGTGGTACATACACACAATGGAATATTACTCAGCCATTAAAAAGAATGCATTTGAATCAGTTCTAATGAGATGGATGAAACTGGAGCCCATTATACAGAGTGAAGTAAGCCAGAAAGATAAACACCAATACAGTATACTCACGCATATATATGGAATTTAAAAAGATGGTAACGGTAACCCTATATGCAAAACAGAAAAAGCAACACAGATGAACAGAACAGACTTTTGGACTCTGTGGGAGAAGGCGAGGGTGGGATGTTCTGAGAGAATAGCATTGAAACAAGTATACTATCAAGGGTGAAACAGATCACCAGTCCAGGTTGGATGCATGAGACTAGTGCTTAGGGCTGGTGCACTGGGAAGACCCAGAGGGATGGGATGGAGAGGGAGGCAGGAGGGGGGATCAGGATGGGGAACACATGTAAATCCATGGCTGATTCATGTCAATGTATGGCAAAAACCACTACAATATTGTAAAGTAATTAGCCTCCATCTAATAAAAATAAATGGAAAAAAAAAAAAAAAGAGAGACACAGGTTCAACCACTGAGTCAGGAAGATCCCCTGGAATAGGAAATGGCAACCCGCTCCAGCATTCTTGCCTGGAAAACCCTGCAGCCCGCCAGGCTACAGTTCGTGGAGTCACAGAGCATTCATGACCGAGCATTCATACACACACACACACACACACACACACACACACACACACACTCCTTGAAGAAAGACAACTTTAATAAATTCTAATGCACAGGTGAAAATCTATTTGTAATCAAAATTCAGCAGAACAGCTTAATTCAAAAAGAGTTTTATATCTTTAGACTTTAGTTCCCAAAAGAATTGCCTACTGTTACAATCCTTCACATTTCCTGTGACAGAAAAAAAAAAATTATTCTTGTCCAGTAAGGCCTCAATCTAGTTATGATTATGATTATTTAAAAAATAAGAAATACTTATTTTATGTGACGTTCTCTCCAATGAAGTATTTTACACTTATTTCATACATTTTCCTCCTCTGTGTGAACTTTTTCAGAACCTCAAGTGAGTGTTCCTTTTCCTTTGAGCGATCATAGCTGTTAATGCTCATTTCCACTATAATATCACACTGTCTTTCATTTTTTAGATCTTTCAATTATTAGATCATATGTCATGCAAAAATGTTTGAAATCTAAATATTTTATTTCTATTATTGAAATATTTATATATATATATTTTTTCATAATTTATTTATTTATTTTTTCAGTGGGTTTTGTCATACATTGACATGAATCAGCAATAGATTTACACGTATTCCCCATCCCGATCCCCCCCTCCCCCCTCCCTCTCCACCCGATTCCTCTGGGTCTTCCCAGTGCACCAGGTTCGAGCACTTGTCTCATGCATCCCACCTGGGCTGGTGACCTGTTTCACCATAGATAATATACATGCTGTTCTTTTGCAACATCCCACCCTCACCTTCTCCCACAGAGTTCAAAAGTCTGTTCTGTACTTCTGTGTCTCTTTTTCTGTTTTGCATATAGGGTTGTCGTTACCATCTTTCTAAATTCCATATATATGTGTTAGTATGCTGTAATGTTCTTTATCTTTCTGGCTTACTTCACTCTGTATAATGGGCTCCAGTTTCATCCATCTCATTAGAACTGGTTCAAATGAATTCTTTTTAATGGCTGAGTAATATTCCATGGTGTATATGTACCACAGCTTCTTTATCCATTCATCTGCTGATGGGCATCTAGGTTGCTTCCATGTCCTGGCTATTATAAACAGTGCTGCAATGAACATTGGGGTGCATGTGTCTCTCTCAGATCTGGTTTCCTCAGTGTGTATGCCCAGGAGTGGTATTGCTGGGTCATATGGCAGTTCTATTTCCAGTTTTTTAAGAAATCTCCACACTGTTCTCCATAGTGGCTGTACTAGTTTGCATTCCCACCAACAGTGTAAGAGGGTTCCCTTTTCTCCACACCCTCTCCAGCGTTTATTCCTTGTAGACTTTTGGATAGCAGCCATCCTGACTGGCATGTAATGGTACCTCACTGTGGTTTTGATTTGCATTTCTCTAATAATGAGTGATGTTGAGCATCTTTTCATGTGTTTGTTAGCCATCTGTATGTCTTCTTTGGAGAAATGTCTGCTTAGTTCTTTGGCCCATTTTTTGATTGGGTCATTTATTTTTCTGGAATTGAGCTTCAGGAGTTGCTTGTATATTTTTGAGATTAATCCTTTGTCTGTTTCTTCATTTGCTATTATTTTCTCCCAATCTGAGGGCTGTCTTTTCACCTTGCTTATAGTTTCCTTTGTAGTGCAAAAGCTTTTAAGTTTCATTAGGTCCCATTTGTTTAGTTTTGCTTTTATTTCCAATATTCTGGGAGGTGGGTCATAGAGGATCTTGCTGTGATTTATGTCGGAGAGTGTTTTGCCTATGTTCTCCTCTAGGAGTTGTATAGTTTCTGGTCTTACATTTAGATCTTTAATCCATTTTGAGTTTATTTTTGTGTATGGTGTTAGAAAGTGTTCTAGTTTCATTCTTTTACAAGTGGTTGACCAGCTTTCCCAGCACCACTTGTTAAAGAGGTTGTCTTTTTTCCACTGTATATCCTTGCCTCCTTTGTCAAAGATAAGGTGTCCATAAGTTCGTGGATTTATCTCTGGGCTTTCTATTCTGTTCCATTGATCTATATTTCTGTCTTTGTGCCAGTACCATACTGTCTTGATGACTGTGGCTTTATAGTATAGTCTGAAGTCAGGCAGGTTGATTCCTCCAGTTCCATTCTTCTTTCTCAAGATTACTTTGGCTATTCGAGGTTTTTTGTATTTCCATACAAATTGTGAAATTCTTTGGTCTAGTTCTGTGAAAAATACCGTTGGTAGCTTGATAGGGGTTGCATTGAATCTATAGATTGCTTTGGGTAGAATAGCCATTTTGACAATATTGATTCTTCCAATCCATGAGCATGGTATGTTTCTCCATCTGTTTGTGTCCTCTTTGATTTCTTTCATCAGTGTTTTATAGTTTCCTATGTATAGGTCTTTTGTTTCTTTAGGTAGATATATTCCTAAGTATTTTATTCTTTTTGTTGCAATGGTGAATGGTATTGTTTCCTTAATTTCTCTTTCTGTTTTTTCATTGTTAGTATATAGGAATGCAAGGGATTTCTGTGTGTTAATTTTATATCCTGCAACTTTCCTATATTCATTGATTAGCTCTAGTAATTTTCTGGAAGAGTCTTTAGGGTTTTCTATGTAGAGGATCATGTCGTCTGCAAACAGTGAGAGTTTCACTTCTTCTTTTCCTATCTGGATTCCTTTTACTTCTTTTTCTGCTCTGATTGCTGTGGCCAAAACTTCCAACACTATGTTGAATAGTAGTGGTGAGAGTGGGCACCCTTGTCTTGTTCCTGATTTCAGGGGAAATGCTTTCAATTTTTCACCATTGAGGGTGATACTTGCTGTGGGTTTGTCATATATAGCTTTTATTATGTTGAGGTATGTTCCTTCTATTCCTGCTTTCTGGAGAGTTTTAGTCATGAATGGGTGTTGAATTACATCTCAATTACAGGGAAAAAAATTGTTAAAAATGCAAACATATGGAGGCTGAATAACACACTTCTGAATAACCAACAAATCATAGAAGAAATCAAAAAAGAAATCAAAATATGCATAGAAATGAATGAAAATGAAAACACAACAAACCAAAACCTATGGGATACTGTAAAAGCAGTGCTAAGGGGAAGGTTCATAGCATTACAGGCTCACATCAAGAAACAAGAAAAAAGCCAAATAAATAACCTAACTCTACACCTAAAGCAATTAGAGAAGGAAGAAATGAAGAACCCCAGGGTTAGCAGAAGGAAAGAAATCCTAAAAATTAGGGCAGAAATAAATGCAAAAGAAACTAAAGAGACCATAGCAAAAATCAACAAAGCTAAAAGCTGGTTTTTTGAAAAAATAAACAAAATTGACAGACCATTAGCAAGACTCATTAAGAAACAAAGAGAGAAAAACCAAATTAACAAAATTAGAAATGAAAATGGAGAGATCACAACAGACAACACTGAAATACAAAGGATCATAAGAGACTACTACCAGCAGCTCTATGCCAATAAAATGGACAACTTGGATGAAATGGACAAATTCTTAGAAAAGTATAACCTTCCAAAACTGAACCAGGAAGAAATAGAAGATATTAACAGACCCATCACAAGCAAGGAAATCGAAACTGTAATAAAAAATCTACCAGCAAACAAAAGCCCAGGACCAGATGGCTTCACAGCTGAATTCTACCAAAAATTTAGAGAAGAGCTAACACCTATGTTACTGAAACTCTTCCAGAAAATTGCAGAGGAAGGTAAACTTCCAAACTCATTCTATGAGGCCACCATCACCCTAATTCCAAAACCAGACAAAGATGCCACAAAAAAAGAAAACTACAGGCCAATATCACTGATGAACATAGATGCAAAAATCCTTAACAAAATTCTAGCAAACAGAATCCAACAACATATTAAAAAAATCATACACCACGACCAAGTGGGCTTTATCCCAGGAATGCAAGGATTCTTCAATATCCGCAAATCAATCAATGTAATACACCACATTAACAAATTGAAAGATAAAAACCATATGATTATCTCAATAGATGCAGAGAAAGCCTTTGACAAAATTCAACACTCATTTATGATTAAAACTCTCCAAAAAGCAGGAATAGAAGGAACATACCTCAACATAATAAAAGCTATATATGACAAACCCACAGCAAGCATCACCCTCAATGGTGAAAAATTGAAAGCATTTCCCCTGAAATCAGGAACAAGACAAGGGTGCCCACTCTCACCACTACTGTTCAACATAGTGTTGGAAGTTTTGGCCACAGCAATCAGAGTAGAAAAAGAAGTAAAAGGAATCCAGATAGGAAAAGAAGAAGTGAAACTCTCACTGTTTGCAGATGACATGATCCTCTATATAGAAAACCCTAAAGACTCTACCAGAAAATTACTAGAACTAATCAATGAATACAGTAAAGTTGCAGGATATAAAATTAACACACAGAAATCCCTTGCATTCCTATATACTAACAATGAAAAAACAGAAAGAGAAATTAAGGAAACAATACCATTCACCATTGCAACAAAAAGAATAAAATACTTAGGAGTATATCTACCTAAAGAAACAAAAGACCTATACATAGAAAACTATAAAACACTGATGAAAGAAATCACAGAGGACACAAACAGATGGAGAAACATACCGTGTTCATGGATTGGAAGAATCAATATTGTCAAAATGGCTATTCTACCCAAAGCAATCTATAGATTCAATGCAATCCCTATCAAGCTACCAACGGTATTTTTCACAGAACTAGACCAAAGAATTTCACAATTTGTATGGAAATACAAAAAACCTCGAATAGCCAAAGTAATCTTGAAAAAGAAGAATGGAACTGGAGGAATCAACCTGCCTGACTTCAGACTATACTACAAAGCCACAGTCATCAAGACAGTGTGGTACTGGCACAAAGACAGAAATATAGACCAATGGAACAGAATAGAAAGCCCAGAGATAAATCCACGAACTTATGGACACCTTATCTTTGACAAAGGAGGCAAGGATATACAATGGAAAAAAGACAACCTCTTTAACAAGTGGTGCTGGGAAAACTGGTCAACCACTTGTAAAAGAATGAAACTAGAACACTTTCTAACACCATACACAAAAATAAACTCAAAATGGATTAAAGATCTAAATGTAAGACCAGAAACTATACAACTCCTAGAGGAGAACATAGGCAAAACACTCTCCGACATAAATCACAGCAAGATCCTCTATGACCCACCTCCCAGAATATTGGAAATAAAAGCAAAACTAAACAAATGGGATCTAATGAAACTTAAAAGCTTTTGCACTACAAAAGAAACTATAAGTAAGGTGAAAAGACAGCCATCAGATTGGGAGAAAATAATAGCAAATGAAGCAACAGACAAAGGATTAATCTCAAAAATATACAAGCAACTCCTGAAGCTCAATTCCAGAAAAATAAATGACCCAATCAAAAAATGGGCCAGAGAACTAAACAGACATTTCTCCAAAGAAGACATACAGATGGCTAACAAACACATGAAAAGGTGCTCAACATCACTCATTATTAGAGAAATGCAAATCAAAACCACAGTGAGGTACCATTACATGCCAGTCAGGATGGCTGCTATCCAAAAGTCTACAAGCAATAAACGCTGGAGAGGGTGTGGAGAAAAGGGAACCCTCTTACACTGTTGGTGGGAATGCAAACTAGTACAGCCACTAAGGAAAACAGTGTGGAGATTTCTTAAAAAACTGGAAATAGAACTGCCATATGACCCAGCAATCCCACTTCTGGGCATACACACTGAGGAAACCAGATCTGAAAGAGACACATGCACCCCAATGTTCATTGCACAGCTGAATTCTACCAAAAATTTAGAGAAGAGCTAACACCTATGTTACTGAAACTCTTCCAGAAAATTGCAGAGGAAGGTAAACTTCCAAACTCATTCTATGAGGCCACCATCACCCTAATTCCAAAACCAGACAAAGATGCCACAAAAAAAGAAAACTACAGGCCAATATCACTGATGAACATAGATGCAAAAATCCTTAACAAAATTCTAGCAAACAGAATCCAACAACATATTAAAAAAATCATACACCACGACCAAGTGGGCTTTATCCCAGGAATGCAAGGATTCTTTAATATCCGCAAATCAATCAATGTAATACACCACATTAACAAATTGAAAGATAAAAACCATATGATTATCTCAATAGATGCAGAGAAAGCCTTTGAAGAAATATTTATATTATTTTAATCTTCTAAATCTAAGTAAATTATTTCTATAGCACAGAATGTGGTAAGTATTAGTTAAATAAAATTATAATTAGAGCAAAAGCATTTCATGACCAGTTGAGAACAAATAATACTATAACATTTTTATTGCAATATGAAAAACATCTTCTAAGTAATTTTAATTGTTGTTCCAGATTTTGAGCAACCATTGCAATATGTACTTGTCATTCTTTATGTTTCTCTGTATGTCAACATATAAAATCTTTTCCATTACTCTTTTTGAATTGTTCTTAAAATTACTTCTTAAATTATTTGGCAACTATCTGTATTAAGAAGAGATGTGAAGGGATCTTTGGTTACACTTTAGAGTTATATGTTCAGATGGAGGGCTTGGAGTCCATTTTCAAGTATGGTTTAAAAGAAAAATTTCACAAAATCTTGTCTGAAATTTGAAAAATTTACAATTGACAGACAGCATGGTATTAATATTGTGATCATTTTTCTGTATTTTGTGCTGCTTAAGAAAATTGTGTCCAAAATTACTATTTTGTGAGGCATTAAGCTTTAGGAGGAAGTAGTTATTTAGATTTGAAACTGCTTAACATGGTTTCTGATTACATAAAGTGGGATAGATCTGAGACAATATATAGAAGAATAAATCCAGTCATTGTTTTATATCTAGTGTTTGAATAACCTTAACAAACGTTTGTTAGAGGAAATGTCAGAATTTAAGATGTTTTATGGTGGCAACTGTGAATGTTTGTTGAAATTATTACAGCCTTCGTTTAATTTAGACATTATAATAGAAAGAATTTTAATATCATTTGAAAAGTGTTTATATGTGTTACCCAGAATTTTTGTAATGCTCTGGTCATTTAAATCTACTTCAGTAAAAGCTGAATTATTGTTGTATGGGAAGGGTTTAAATGGGTCAGTTAAGTCACCTGCATTAGGAGGGTAGGAGTCTAGTAAAGCACAGTGAATTGAACTGTTTTGAACTGTGATTTCCCTTAAAGCAATTAATTAGAAATAATTATACAAACTCCTATATAAATAAGAAGCACTGATTGGTAGATCAAAAGCAAGAGTATTATTTTTTAAAATAACTGTAAGAAATTATTTAATATTTAAATATTTATCTTATAAAACTGAAATATTTGGGACGGCAGCTTCACAGGATCCACATAATTACTGTAGCAAAGGAAGAAAAATTGTAAGTGAGCAAACTCAAATTTAAAGTGACTATTTACTGAGTCAAAAGCCCACATAGCATATATCTCTGTAGTATCAAAGAAGGTTATGAAACAGTGACATAAAGTGTGGTAGGCTTGACAAAGAAACAGCCACCAAATATCCAGGAAGTGGATATTATACTAAGTACACTGGAGAGATCTGGTTGTAGTTAAAGAGATGAGAGGACCCCAGCCAGTTCTTTAGGATACAGTGCTAGTCAAGGTGGGTGCAGGATGTATCTGACAGTCCACATGATTTTCAGCAGGCAGGTGCATTACAGCAGGAGGCTTCAAAGTAGGGAGTACTGGGACCCAAATTAAAACAAGCACTTAGAGACAGTTCAGTTCAATTCGGTTCAGTCGCTCAGTCGCGTCCAACTCTTTGCGACCCCATGGACTGCAGCACGCCAGGCTCTCCATCCATCACCAATTCAAACTCAAGTCCATTGGTTGGATGGTGATGCCATCCAACCTCTGTCGTCCCCTTCTCCTCCTGCCTTCAATCTTTCCCAGCATCAGGGTCTTTTCAAATGAGTCAGCTCTTCACATCTGGTGGCCAAAATATTGGAGTTTCAGCTTCAGCATCAGTCCTTCCAATGAACACCCAGGACTGATCTCCTTTAGGACGGACTGGTTGGATCTCCTTGCAGTCCAAGGGACTCTCAAGAGTCTTCTCCAACACCACAGTTCAAAAGAATCAATTCTTTGGCTCTCAGCTTTCTTCATCGTCCAACTCTTACATCCATACATGACTAATGGAAAAACCATAGCCTTGATTAGACAGACCTTTGTTACCAAAGTAATGTCTCTGCTTTTTAATATGCTGTCTAGGATGGTCATAACTTTCCTTCCAAGAATAAGCATCTTTTAATTTCATGGCTGCAATCACCATCTGCAGTAATTTTGGAGCCCAGAAAAATAAAGTCAGCCACTGTTTCCCCATCCATTTACCATGAAGTGCTGGGACCAGATGCCATGATCTTAGTTTCCTGAATATTGAGCTTTAAGCCAACTTTTTCACTCTCCTCTTTCACTTTCATCAAGAGGTTCTTTAGTTCCTCTTCACTTTCTGCCATAAGGGTGGCGTCATCTGCATATCTGAGGTTATTGATATTTCTCCTGGCAATCTTGATTCCAGCTTGTGCTTCATCCAGCCCAGCATTTCTCATGATGCACTCTGCATATAAGTTAAATAAACAGGGTAACAATACACAGCCTTGAGGTACTCCTTTCCTGATTTGGAACCAGTCTATTGTTCCATGTCCAGTTCTAACTATTGCTTCCTGACTTGCATACAGTTTTCTCAAGAGGCAGGTCAGGTGCTCTGGTATTCCCATCTCTTTCAGAATTTTCCACAGTTTATTGTGATCCACACAGTAAAGGCTTTGGCATAGTCAATAAAGCAGAAATAGATATTTTTCTGGAACTCATTTGCTTTTTCGATGCTCCAGTGGAAGTTGGCAATTTGATTTCTGGTTCCTCTGCCTTTTCTAAAACCAGCTTGAACATCTGGAAGTTCACGGTACATGTATTACTGAAGTCTGGCTTGGAGAATTTTTAATTTTTTTTGAATTTTTGAATTTTTACTAGTGTGTGAGATGAGTGCAATTGTGCAGTAGTTTGAGCATTCTTTGACATTGCCTTTCTTAGGGACTGGAATGAAAACTGACCTTTTCCAGTCTTGTGGCCACTGCTGAGTTTTTCAAATTTGCTGGCATATTGAGTGCAGCACTTTGACTGCATCATCTTTCAGGATTTGAAATAGCTCAACTGGAATTCCATTACCTCCACTAGCTTTGTTTGTAGTGATGCTTCCTAAGGCCCACTTGAATTCATACTCCAGGATGTCTGGCTCTAGGTGAGTGATCACACCATTGTGATCATCTGGGTCATGAAGATCTTTTTTGTACAGTTCTTCTGTGTATTCTTGCCACCACTTCTTAATCTCTTTTGCTTCTGTTAGGTCCATACCATTTCTATCCTTTATTGAGCCAATTTTTGCATGAAATGTTCCCTTGGTATCTCTAATTTTTTTAAAGATATCTCTAGTCTTTCCCACTCTATTGTTTTCCTCTATTTCTTTTCATTGATCACCGAGGAAGACTTTCTTATCTCTCCATGCTATTCTTTGGAGCTCTGCATTCAAATGGGTATATCTTTCCTTTTCTCCTTTGCTTTTGGCTTGTCTTCTTTTCATAGCTATTTGTAAGGCCTCCTCAGGCAGCCATTTTGCTTTTTTCATTTCTTTTTCTTGGGGATGGTCTTGCTCCCTGTCTCCTGTACAGTGCCATGAATCTCTGTCCATAGTTCATCAGGCACTTTGTCTATCAAATCTAGTCCCTTAAATCTATTTCTCACTTCCACTGTATAATCAATCTTTAGGGATTTGATTTAGGTCATACCTGAGGTCTAGTGGTTTTCCCTACTTTCTTCAATTTAAGTCTGAATTTGGCAATGAGGTGTTCATTATCTATGTCACAGTCAGCTCCTGGTCTTGTTTTTGCTGACTGTATAGAGCTTCTCCATCTTTGGCTGAAAAGAATATAATCAATCTGTTTTCAGCATTGACCATCTGGTGATGTACATGTGTAGAGTCTTCTCTTGTGTTTTTGGGAAAGGTTGTGTGCCATGACCAGTGCATTTTCTTGGCAGAACTCTACGAACCTTTGCCTTGCTTCATTCTGTACTCCAGGGCCAAATTTGTCTTTTACTACAGGTGTTTCTTGACTTCCTCCTTTTGTATTCCAGTCCCCATTAATGAAAAGGACATCTTTTTTGTGTTAATTCTAGAAGGTCTTGTAGTAACAGTAGATATCAAAAAAGATAAGGCCTCAGGTATCAGAGCCCAAAATTTTGGTAGAGAAAGAAGGGCACGTGTCCAGAGTCTAACAGGACTGATAACAGTTAGCCCAGTACTGACGATGAGGTACCCAGTACTGATGCTGGTGCTCTGAGCAAAATCTGACTTAATGTGGGTTCTAAAGACATTCAGTTCAGTCAGTTCAGTCACTCAGTCATGTGCTACTCTTTGTGACCCCATGGACTGCAGCACTCAAGGCTTTCCTCTCCTTTGCCAATACCCAGAGTTTATTCAAACTCATGTTTCTAAGAATGAGATATGAATCATTTCTTCTTGCAATGAGAAAATATTCAGAATCTTTTGACTTTTTTAATCTATGTGATCTGGTGAAAATTCTCAGTCTCACTCTTTTGCAATTGTCTTAATAAAAGTTCTATTTACCTACAACCTATGTTAAAAACTTTGCAGTGACTGCTCTACTTTTACTCCTTTTCTTCTTCAATCAAAACTAGGTAATGTTGATTGATTAATCTGCCAAAGAAACCTAAATTCAGTACATTCAATGGCTCACATTTGTATACAAAACTAGATACAAATTTTTCTTTATGATATTCAAGATTCTTTACAATAAAATCTCATTTTACTGGTCAGGTTTTTATCTTATTATTCTAGTATCAGGCCATAGTCATCATTTACATGCAAGATTGGCTCACTTATTCTGAAAGATTATTATTTATTGGTTTTTTAATCATAGATTTTCCAAATATTTTTGAGTTTGTTCTTTCTGCTGAAAATATAAACAGACATTTAAATTTACATTCATAAAAGTTTAATTCTTCCAAAAATAATGACCATCCAGACTTTCTCTATGTGTCCTTTGTCTCCTTTTTACAATAAAAATTTACTTTTTGAATGGTGGTTTTGTGAAAGTGAACTATGGATTTTTCTCATATTTGCATAAGAAACATAAGAACTTGCTGAGCTTGTAGGGAATGCAACAGAACAAATTCAATGCAAATTCAATGAATGTAACATAACAAATTCAAATTCCTTAATACAAATTGCTGAGGTTATTTTAATGATTCAGAGATCCAGGTCAACCAATATGACCACCAACAAAAATTTTTATTTATTAGCTTTGCAATGTATTCTTTTGCTTGAAAATATATGTATATTTTGGGGCTTCCCTGGTAGCTCAGCTGGTAAAGAATTCACCTGCAATGCAGGAGACCCCAGTTAGACTCCTGGGTCAGGAAGACCCCCTGGAGAAGGGATAGGCTACCCACTCCAGTATTCATAGGCTGAACTGGTGGCTCATATGGTAAAGAGTCTGCCTGCAATGCAGGAGACCTCAGTTCGATCGCTGAGTTGGGAAGATCCCCTGAAGGAGGGCATGGCAACCCACTCTAGTATCATTGCCTGGAGAATCTCCATGGACAGAGGAGGCTGGTGGGCTACAGTCCATGGGGTCCCAAAGAATCAGACATGACTGATCGACTAAGCACAGCACAGCATGAACATATATTTCATACATATATCCATATATTCACATAGACATCAAGTTGGAGCTTCCTAATGCTGATTCCTATTGCTTTGGGCAGAATTTGTTTTTAGAATGACATTTATACTCAGATTTCTCAAGTTCAGTTGCTTATCCAGAACTACTTGATTATTTAAAATAATTTCAAATTTTTATTCATAATGGTTTATATTTAGATTTATACATATTGTGCCATTCTGTCACTGAGCAAAGAATGTTGAATTCAAAGTGTCATGTATTTATCTCATTTCCACAATTTCTATTATACTTTATTAGTCTGGATGCCTACAATTTATGATTTAATATAATTAAAACAGTGCAGTAATTTTGGAAAATTAGGAAAAGAGTTTAAGAATGGTGAAAAAGTGCATCTACTTCTAATTTTTGCATATGTTTAAATTTTTTAAAGGAAAAATAAGTCTCAAAAATTATAATCTATGATGTAACAATAGGGTGATTTATAACAGCTATTATTTAATTCCCACTGAAAAAAATGTTACCAGAATATAAGCTTCTTTAAGGAGTACAAAGGCATTAATTTTAATGCATTAATATGTAGCTTTTAGTCAGCATCAAAGAAGTACAGGAAAAATGGGAAGTAAACATTAAAATTCTGAAAGAGATGGGAATACAAGAGCACCTGACCTGCCTCTTGAGAAACCTGTATCCAGGTCAGGAAGCAACAGTTAGAGCTGGACATGAAACAACAGACTGGTTCCAAATAGGAAAAGGAGTATGTCAAGGCTGTATATTGTTACCTTGCTTATTTAACTTATATGCAGAGTGCATAATGAGAAAAGTTGGGCTGGATGAAGCACAAGCTAGAATCAAGATTGCCAGGAGAAATATCAATAACCTCAGATATGCAGATGATACCACCCTTATGGCAGAAAGTGAAGAAGAACTAAAGAGCCTCTTGATGAAAGTGAAAGAGGAGAGTGAAAAAGTTGGCTTAAAGGTCAACATTCAGAATACTAAGATCATGGCATCTGGTCCCATCACTGCATGGGAAATAGTTGGGGAAACAGTGGAAACATGGCTGACTTTATTTTTCTGGGCTCCAAAATTACTGCAGATGGTGATTGCAGCCATGAAATTAAAAGATGCTTATTCCTTGGAAGGAAAGTTATGACCATCCTAGACAGCATATTAAAAAGCAGAGATATTACTTTGGTAACAAAGGTCTGTCTAATCAAGGCTATGGTTTTTCCATTAGTCATGTATGGATGTAAGAGTTGGACAATGAAGAAAGCTGAGAGCCAAAGAATTGATTCTTTTGAACTGTGGTGTTGGAGAAGACTCTTGAGAGTCCCTTGGACTGCAAGGAGATCCAACCAGTCCGTCCTAAAGGAGATCAGTCCTGGGTGTTCATTGGAAGGACTGATGTTGAAGCTGAAACTCCGATACTTTGACCACCTGATGCAAAGAGCTGACTCGTTTGAAAAGGCCCTGGTGCTGGGAGTGGTTGGGGGCAGGAGGAACAGGGGACGACAGAGGATCAGATGGTTGGATGGCATTGCTGACTCAATGGACATGAGTTTGAGCAAACTCCAGGAGTTAGTGATGGGCTGGGAGGCCTGGCATGCTGCAGTTCATGGGGATGCAAAGAGTCAGACATGGCTGAGTGACTGAATTGAACTGAACTGAAACATTAAAAGGCACAGAAATTAAAGGATCCATTTATTTTTCTAAAAAATTTACTTAATTTTTAATTGGAGGATAATTGCTTTACAATATTATGATGGTTTCTGCCATACATTAGCATGAATCAGCAATATATGTGCCTATGTCCCCTCCCACCTGCCACCTCATCCCACCTTGCTAGGTTGTCACAGAGCACCAGGTTTGAGCTCCCTGCATCATACAGCAAATTCCCCCTGGTTATCTATTTTACAAATGGTAATGTATATATTTCAATGACACTGTATCAAATCATCTCACCTTTTCTTTCCCCCACTATGTCCAAAAATCTGTTATTTATCTGTGCATCTCCTTTGCTGCACTGCAAAGAGGATCATCAATACCATCTTTCTAGATTCCACATATGTGAGTTAGTATACAATATTTGTTTTTCTCTTTCTGACTTACTTCACTCTGTATAATAGGCTCTACATTCATCTACCTTATTAGAAGTTGACTCATTTGTGTTCCTTTTTATTACTAATATTCCATTGTAATATTAATATTACACTGTAATATTCCACTGCTTCTTTATCCATTCATCTGTAGATGGACATCTAGGTTTCTTCTTTGTCCTGTCTAGTGCTGCAAAGAACCCTGGGGTATGTTTGTCCTTTCCCATTATGGTTTCCTCAGAGTATTGTGCAGTGGTGGGGTTGCTGGGTCATGTGGTAATTTTTCTCCATAGTGTTCTCCATAGTGGCTGTATCAATTTGCATTCCCACCAACAGTGCAAGAGTGTTCCCTTTTCTCCACACCCTCGCCAGCATTTATTGTTTGTAGATATTTTTGATGATGGTCATTTTGACCTGTGTGAGGTGATAGCTCATTGTAATTTTGATTTGCATTTCTCTAACAATGAGTGATATTGAGCACATTTTCATGTGTTTACTAGTCATCTGTATGTCTTCTGTGGAGAAATGTCTGTTTAGGTCTTATGTTTACTCTATAATTGGGTTGTTTGTTTTTCTGATATTGATTTGTATGGGCTGCTTATATATTTTGGAAATTAATCCTTTGTCAGTTGCTTTATTTGCTACTATTTTCTCCCATTCTGGGGGTTCTCTTTTCACCTGTTTGTAATTTCCTTCATTGTGCAAAATCTTTTAAGTTTAATCAGGTTCCATTTGTTTATTTTTTGTTTTTATTTCCACTACTCTAGGAGATGGATCATAAGGGATCTTGCTGTGATTTATATCAAAGAGTGTTCTGGCTATATTTTCCTCTAAGAGTTTTATAGTTTCTGGTCTTACCTTTGAGTCTTTAATCCATTTTGAGTTTATTTTTGTGTATGGTGCTAGGAACTGTTCTATTAATAATTTCATCTTTTACATGTAGCTGACCAGTTTGCCCAGAACCACTTGTTGAAGAGACTGTCTTTTCTCCAACATGTATTTTTGCCTCCTTTGTCAAAGATAAGGTGCCCACAGGTGTGTGAATTTATCTCCAAGCTTTCTATCTTGTTCTAATGGTCTATATTTCTGCCAGCACCATACTGTCTTGATGACTGTAGCTTTGTAGTATAGTCTGAAGTTAGGAAGGTTGATTCTTCCAGCTCCATTCTTCTTTCTCAAGATTGCTATGGCTACTTGGGGTCTTTTGTGTTTCCACACAAATTGTAAAATTACTTGTTCTAGTTCTGTGAACAATACAATTGGTAGTTTGATAGGGATTGCATTGAATCTATAGATTGTTTTGGGTAGTATAGTCATTTTCACAATATTGATTCTTCCAATTGGAGAACATGGTAAATGGAGATCTGATTGTGTCATCTTTGATTTCTTTCATCAGTGTCTTATAGTTTTCTGCAAACTGGTCTTTTCTTTCTTTAGGTAAATTTATTCCCAAGTATTTTATTCTTATACTAGTTTTCTGGTGGCATGTGCACCCTGTTGCTTAAGTTGTGTCTGACTCTTTGTGACCCCATGGACTGTAGCCTGCCAGGCTCCTCTGTCCATGGGATTTTCCCAGCAAGAATACTGGAGTGGGCTGCCATTTCCTCCTCCAGGGGAATTTCCCAATCCAAGGATCAAGGAAGCATTGCCTGCATTGCAGACAGATAGTTTACTGCTGAGACACAGAGGGAAACCCTTTCTGGTGCCATCTTTAGGGTTTTCTACGAATAGTATCATGTCATCTGGAAACAGTGAGAGTTTTACTTCTTTTCCAATCTAGATTCCTTTTATTCATTTTCTTCTCTGCTTGGGCTAAGAATTCCAAAACTATGCTGAGTAATAGTGGTGAGAGTGGGTACCCTTGTCTTGTGCCTGATCTTAGAGGAAATGTTTTCAATTTTTCACCACAAGGAATGAAGTTTGCTGTGGGTTTGTCATATATGGTCTTTAGTATGTTGAGGTATGTTTCTTTTGGGCCTCCCTTGTGGCTCAGCTAGTAAAGAATGCACCTGCAATGTGGAAGACCTGGGTTCGATCCCTGGGTGGGGAAGATCCACTGCAGAAGGGAAAGGCTACCCATTTCAGTATTCTGGCCTAGAGCATTCCATGGACAGTCCATGGGGTTGCAAAGAGTTGGACATGACTGAGCAACTTTCACAATCACATGTTTCTTTTATGCCTACTTTGTAGAGAATTTTTTATCATAAATGGTTACCGAATTTTGTCCTTAGTTTTCTCTGAGTCCATTGTGATGATCATACAGATTTAACCTTTAACTTGTTATTAATAATATGACCTATCTCACTGGTTGATTAGTATATTGAATAATCTTTGCATCCCAGAGATAAAACCCACTTGACCATGATGTATGGTATTTTTAATGTGTTGTTGGATTCTGTTTGTTAAAATTTTTGAAGATTTTTGCATCTATGTTTATTGGTGATATTGGCTTGTAAGTTTCTTTTCATGTAGCATCTTTGTCTGAATTTGGGATTAGAGTGATGGTGGCCTTGTAGTATGACTTCAGGAATTTGCCTTCTTCTGCAATTTGCTGGAAGAGTTTGAACAGGACAAGTGTTAGCTCTTCTCTAAACTTTTGGTAAAATTCACCTGTAAAACCATCTGGCCCTCAGCTTTTGTTTGTTGGAATATATTTTTATTACAGCTTTTATTTATGTGTTTTGTGATTGGTCTGTTCATATTTTCTGCTTCTTCCTGGCTCAATTTTGGAAGATTATACTTTTATAAGAATATGCTCGTCTTTTTCCAGGTTGTCTATTTTATTGGCATATAGTTGCTCATCAGTCAGTTCAGTCGCTCAGTCGTGTCCGACTCTTTGCGACCCCATTGACTGCAGCACGCCAGGCTTCCCTGTCCATCACCAACTCCTGGAGCTTGCTCTAACTCATGTCCATCAAGTCGGTGATGCCATCCAACCATCTCATCTGCTGTCATCCCCTTCTCCTCCTGCCTTCGTCTCTTGTGATCCTTTGTATTTCTGTGTTGTAACTTCTTCTTTTTTGAGTTCTAATTTTATTGATTTGAGTCTTTTCCATATTTTACTTGATCAGTTTGGCTAATGGTTTGTCACTTTTGTTTATCATCTCAAAGAACCAGCTTTTAGTTTTATTTGTCTTTGCTATAGTCTCCTTCATTTCTTTTTCATTTATTTCTGCTCTGAAGTTATGATTTCTTTCCTTCTACTGACTTTAGGTGTTTTTTTTTTTTTCTGAGTGCTTTAGGTGTAAGTTTAGGTCATATATTTGTTGTTTATCTTATTTCTTGAAGTAGGCTTTTAATGCTATAAACTTCCTCTTAACACTGCATTTAGCGCACCCCATAGGTTTTGCTCCAATACTTTGGCCATCTGATAGGAAGAGTTGATTCCTGGAAAGGACCTTGATGCCAAGAAAGATTGAAGACAAAAGGAAAATGGGGTGGCAGAGAATGAGATAGTTAGATAGGATCACCATCTCGATGAACATGAATTTGAGCAAATTCCAGGAGATTATGATGGACAGGTGAGCCTGGCATGCGGCTGTCCATGGGGTTGCAAAGAATCAGACATGATTTAGTGACTGAACAACCATACAGGTTTTGAGTTGTCATGTTTTCATTGTAATTTATTTCTAGGTATGTTTTGATTTCTTTTTTGATTTCTTCAGTGATCTGTCAGTTATTCAGAAGCTTATTCTTTAGCCTTCATGTGATTGTGTATTTTACCTTTTTTCCCTGTAGTTGATATCTAACTTTATAGTGTTATTGTCATAAAGGTTTGAAATAATTTCAATTAAAAAAAAAGATACCAAAGCTTGATTTTTGACCCAAAATATGATTAAGTCTGGAGAATGTTCCATGTACAGTTGAGAAAAAAATGAAATCTATTGTTTTGGATGAAATGCTCTGTAGATATCAATTAGGTCCATTTGATCCCAAGTATCATTTAAAGCTTGTGCTTCTTTTTAAAATTTCTATCTGGATGATTTGTTCATTGGTGTGTGTGAAGTGTTAAAGTTACCCACTATTATAATGCCACTGTTGATTTCCCCTTTAATAGTTGTCAACATTTGCCTTATGTATTGAGGAGCTCTTAGATTGGGTGCATATATATTTATAATTGTTATATATTCTTCTTGGATTGATCCTTTGATCATTATGCTGTATCTTTTATTGTCTCTTGTAATGGTCTTTATTTTAAAGTCCATTTTATTCGATGCAAATAATGCAAACCCTGCTTTCTTTTGATTTCCACTTGCATGAAGTATTTTTCCTAGCCCCTCATTTTCACTCTGTACGTGTCCAAATGTCTGAGGTTGGTCTATTGTAGACAGTGTATAAAAGTGTCTTGTTTTTGTATAGGGGCTTCTCTGGTGGCTCAGTGTAAAGAATCTGCCTACAATGAGGGAGACTCTTTTACAATCCTTGGGTCGGGAAGATCCCCTGGAGAAGGGACTGCAAACCCACTCCAGTATTCTTTCCTGGAGAATCCGATGTATATAGGAGCCTGGCAGCCTATAGTCCATGGGGTCGCATAGAGTCAGGTACAACTGAGTGACTACGCTACTACTACTACTGTTTTGTATCCATTCTGCCAATCTGTGTCTTTTGGTTGGAGCATTTAGCCCATTTATATATAAGGTAATTACTGATATGTATTATCATATTCTGGAAGAGGGCATGACAACTCACTCCGGTATTCTTGCCTGGAGAAACCCCATAGACAGAGGAACCCCATGGGGTCACAAAGAATTGGACATGACTGAGCGACCATGCACAGCACAGCACATTATCATATCATTAACTTTATTGTTTTGGGTTTGTTCTTGTAGGGCTTTTCCTTCTCTTGTGTTTTCTGTACAGAGAATCTCCTTTAGTATTTGTTGTAAAGCTGGCTTGGTGGTGTCGAATTCTTTTAATTTTTCTTGTCTGTAAAGGTCTTAATTTCTCCTTCAAATTTAAATGAGATCCTTGCTAGATATGGTAATCATGCTTGTAGGTTTTTTTCCCCTTCATCACATTAAGCATATCTTGACACTTCCTTCTTTCCTGCAGAGTTTCTGTTGAAAGATCACTTGTTAGTCTTTTGGGGATCCCGTTGTATGTTATTTTTAGCTTTTCCCTTGCTGCTATTGACACCTTTTCTTTCCGTTTTTTATTTATTTATTTTTTAGTTTGAATAATATGTATATTGGTGTGTTTTCCTTGCTTATATCTTGTATGTGTGTGGACTCTGGGCTTTCTGGAATTGGGTTGCTATTTCCTTTCCCATTAGGGAAGTTTCTGGCTATAATCTCAAATATTTTCTCATACCTTTTCTTTTTATCCTTGTCTTCTGGGACCTGTATGATTTGAATGTTGGGGCACTTAATGTCCCGGAGACTATCCTTATTTCTTTTTATTTGTTTTTCTCTATTCTGTTCTGTCTCAGTTATTTCTACCATTCTATATTCCAACTCACTTATCTGTTCTTTTGCTTCAGTTATTCTGCTACCGATCCCCTCATTTTTGATTGCTAATTGTCTATTCTTTATTTCTTCTAAGTCCTTGTTGTTTCTTCTTGATACATGCCTCCAGTCTATTTTTCTATGCCTGCATTTTATTTCCAAGGTTACTGTAATTTTTTTTTTCAGGTATACTGCCTATTTTCTCTTAATTTGCTTGGTCTTACATGTTTGTCTACCTTTTTCTTTCTTTTTTAATTTACTATCTTTGTGGTCTCCTGTCTGCTGCCTGGAAGGCTGTAGTTCTTAATTGTGGTGTCCACCCTCTCTGGCTAAGGTTGGTCCATTGCCTAGTGAAACTTTCCTGATTTGTTGGATTTGTGCCTGTGTTCTGGTGGATGGAGCTTAATCTTGTCTCTCCAAAAGGCAGGGCCATGTCCAATAGTGTGTTTGGGGATGTCTATGAGCTTGTTGTGGCTTTGGGCAGATTTTCTGCAAATGGGAAGTTTTATGTTCCTGTTTTGCTAAAGATTTGGCACGAGGTACTGACACTGGAGTTTGCAGGTCTTTGGGTGGTGATTGGTCTTAGTTTTCAGATATAGGCCTTTAGGAGTACTCTTGCCTCTTAATGTTCCATGGAGTTGGGGGTTCTCTGGTGGTCCAAAGTGCTGGATGCAGGTCTCCCACCTTTGAGGTTCAGGCCCAACCCCTTACTGTAGCAACAAGACTACACAGGCCACATAGCACAGAAGACAAAACCTGAAGACTATTGGTGAAACAACACTCAAGAGCCAAGGACACCCAAAGAGATTCACACACTTACAAAGAATAAAGAGAAAAACAAACAAATGAAAGCAATCGAGCCAAGAATCAAAACCCTAAATGGATACTAAAAATTAGACTCTGACAAACACAAAATCAAAAACAAAACATCCAGAACAAAAATTTTAAAAAAAATTGGAAAAATTAGGTCTCAAAAATACAAAATGAAAAACAAACATCAGACACAAAAATGGAAAACATGGAAAATATTGCAGCAGAACCAAGTAGAACTAAGTAGTAAAAAATAGGGGGAGAAATCAATTTATTTCAAAATAGGTTGCTTTCTAAAAGAAGTAAAATGTAGATTATAAAAATAAAAGTTAAAGGAGTAATAAAGAAAAAAATTAGAATAATATTTTAAAAAGGAGAGAGGTTTTTTATATATATATAATAAAATATTATTATAAAATATATAATAATATTTTAAAAAGGAGAGAGGTTATATGTGTGTATATATATACATATATATGTATACACATATATGTATCTATATATATATATATAGAATGGCAGTGAGAAGAAAGTCTGTGATTCCACCCTTTTCCTGCTCCAGTCAATCTGCTTATCAAAAAGTGCTCCAGTATTTTTATGAGCATCTCTGGAACTGTTGTGGGCAGTGTTGGTCAGCTCAAACTCAGATCTTGCCTTACTTACTCCAGCTTGTATTTTCTGTCAAAGTCTATAATTGCACCTAAAGTTCACAGTCTTAGGCTTATTGTCGGGATTCAGGTGTGTCCCTGCAGCTGCAGGGACATTTACCCCTTCTTTCCTTTGCTCACACAGCTCCTGGTGTTCCACTGTGGTGTGGGCCCACCTCTGCTTGTACGTGGCTCTCTGGGGTCTGTTCTCCACCCAAACACCGAGTGGTAAAAAGTAGCTGCTTATTGGGGTTCACTTGCTCCATTGTGCTGGAGAGAGATGGGTAAAGTACATGCAACTGGTGTTTGTGAAGAATGCCTGCCATGACAGGGACCTGTGGGACGTCACTGAGGTCTGAAGTGGATCATGCACTTCCCCATGGGAGTTGACCCAGTATTTTGACATCATTGGCAGAGTCAAGCCACTGAGGCTCCCAAGAAAATGTGGACAGCCACCCATAGCCTTTCACAACTTGGTGCTAGCTTCTGAATCACCACAATTCATTTGAATCTGGTTATCTTGTATATCACAGAAAGTAGTCTTCTGTTTTTTTCCACTTTGCAATTCAACAGAGGCTAGAGATTGACTTGAGCAAACAAGTGATGTTTTCACAATAAAAATATAATCAGGACAAGATTACCTTATCTGAAGTTGAAAAATGGTGTATGCATAATGTGCAGAAGAGACCTGAGATTGCTAACAGCAACTCCTGACCTCAGTAGAACTCTTTCAAATTTATATAACAATGCTTACTTAATCCTAACTGTAGGGGAATGTCAGAACAAGCATTCTCAAATATGAGACAAGTGCTCCGGCCTGGTGCACTGGGAAGACCCAGAGGAATCGGGTGGAGAGGGAGATGGGAGGGGGGATCGGGATGGGGAATAAGTGTAAATCTATGGCTGATTCATATCAATGTATGACAAAACCCACTGAAATGTTGTGAAGTAATTAGCCTCCAACTAATAAAAAAATTAAAAAAAAAAAAAAAAGCCAACCCTGACTAGTCTGAAAAAAAAAAAAAAAAAAAAATGACCACATGGGATAACTTACACTAATAACTTGTTGCCCAAGGTCAAATACTGATCAAGATCTAGAATAAAAGCAAAACCAAGATTTCTGGATGGCAAGAATGATGTTATTTCCATTCAAGTACCATTTCCATAATGTGATAGAAATAACATTTTTCTAAATTTATTTCAGAGTTTTAAATATTCAAAGCATTCTAAAAATGAAATAAATAACTTTGAATTTCAAATCTATTTTATAAATGTTAGTTATACTTTCTTTTATCTTTTAATTATAAGTTTACATTATTTTCTTTAGAAAGCTATTTCCTTATCCTTTTTTGCAAACTTTGGTCAATTTGTCTGTATAATCATGGCATAATGGATATGTGTGGTATCTGTATTTTTCTGACTGATGGGCTATGGAAATTCATTTTTATGCCTCAGTAGTTAATTTCACTATTTCAATTTCATAAATTGTATTTAGTTTAGCATTACAGCATATTGTTTACTGTCCCTATATTCTCTATTAGTTTTTTTCAATGTTGTAACATTTAATTGTTTCCTCAGCTCTCATGTGGTTGGTTTTGTCCTTGAAAAAAGAATTACAGTTCCTGAAAATGCTATCTCAGAAATGTCAAAAAATGAAATTTTCACATAAATGCCACATCAAGAAGCAATATTTAAATAAACAATAAAACAGTATAACAATCTTATGGAGATTGAATTCACGGCCCACAGTTATATTTTTATTAATTGTATTTATATTCTTAAATTTTACAAAACATAAAGACTGTTATTTAGCAATTTTTTTGATATTTAGAGACTACTGAACCAGTTGTAGGAGGCAAGAAAAGGGTTTCCTTAGAAGGTTTCTAGATATTCAAACTGAACTTTAAAAGATAAGGGGATATTAGATAGTGAAAGGCAATACATATTAAAGGTAGAGAATACAGCTTAAACAAAAATATAGAAATGGAAATTACAATGAGTCTTGGTCTTTAAAAGATGAATGTATTGAAAACATTAAAAAAAGAAAAGCAGCACCTCACCTGTAAAACAAGTTATGATAATATATAGTATTGTTGCCATGAAGATTAAACAATGTATTATATGCAAACTACTCAGAACAATGATGAGTGCAGGATAAAAACTAAATAATTTTTAGCTTTTATGCTGTCAGATCACCTGAATACAGATATTGCTACAACATCTCATGAATTCCTAAAATAAATTCTGCATGATTAACTGCAAAAAGCAACAGAGATGATAAGAA
The DNA here is from genome assembly GCF_910594005.1 of Cervus elaphus. Classification (NCBI taxonomy): domain Eukaryota; kingdom Metazoa; phylum Chordata; class Mammalia; order Artiodactyla; family Cervidae; genus Cervus; species Cervus elaphus. The sequence continues at coordinate 36,946,829 of NC_057844.1, forward strand.
AAATAGGATTAGCATAGAACAACTCTATACTTATGGATTTAGTAATAAAACAATACTATGATAGTAAAACAGTAGCAGAAGCTAAAATCTCTGCTGCATTTGCATCCAGCACCCCAATCAGTGGATCTTTGCATCCTTGATAAAAATGGAGTCCTTGCTTTAAAAATGGTCAATGAATACATTTGCTTCTTATATTAAGACAAATAAAATTTTAAATAAAATTAAAAATTTCATCTATCAATTTAAAGTTAGACATGCATACAGAAAAATGTAATATATAGTCACTCTCATAGAGCAGAGAGTTTAAGGTTGAAAGAATTTAAGTGGAAGCAAAGAGTTTAAGTGGAAACTAGTTTATCTTAAAGCCACTAAATCAAAGTTATGCTATAAAATTACAGTCTTATGAGATTTACATTCCTTTTTTCCAAAGGTTGTTACATTATTTGTAAAATTCATAAGAACTTTAATTGTGAGGAAAAAATCACCCCTAATCAGTACAAAATATTATATCTTGGAAAAACTGCATACAAATCAACAAGTTATGTGTTATACACATATTATTCCAGTAAGACAAGAGTCAATGTGCACTGAAGAAACAAATCTTATAGGAGAATAGGTTGTATTTCCAAAATTAGACCTGTACTACCAATAGATTTTTATCACCTTAAATATTCAAAAAAGTTGTCTACAATTATTTTTCTTACTCACTTTACAACCCTGTCCATATTGAAATACAAGCCTGAAATTACTAAAGTCACAAATACATTTCATGTTCTTAAATCTAATGGAAATGCTGCATTCCTGCTCTTAAGGACTTTAGTAGCATTGGAAATTTCTTAACCTCTCCTTTTATGAAGCATAGTCTTTTCTAGGCATTAGTGCTACAATACTTAATTCATTTTATTTCTACGTGACTGCTTCTTCATCTTTGAAATTTCATGTTATTTTATGTATATATATATTAAATTTAGAGTTTTTCAAGGACATTCGTCTATTGACATCTTTTCTTTATATAAGCTATTTCATAAGATATGAGGCTCCAAAATACCAAATGTATAAATATTTTTCAAAATTGGTGTTTGTGTGTGTGTATACAAAACTAAAAGATATAAAATGTGATGTTAAAACATTAAACATTGGAAGTGATTAAAATACTTCATTTTTAGAATGCTTTAGAAGTTAAGAGATCATCCACTTTGAATAACCACATATATGACCATACATAATGTATAAACTTCATGGAAACTGCTAATCAAAAATCTGTAATTAGACGTGCACACACAAAGAGGAAGAAATACAAACATATCAGTAGAGATAATGGTCAGATCAAGGGAAGAAAGCAAAAGAAGAAATGAACAAAGAACAACTTCAAAAACAACCAGAAAAGAATTCTTAAATTACAGTAAGTACATGCTTTTCAATAATTACTTTAAATTCAAGTGGACTAAATGCTCCAATCAAAAAACATAGTGTGACTGAATGGATAAAAATTAAGTGTGGACTCATTTCAGATTTCAAGATAAAGCGAGACTGAAAGAGAGGAATGGAGAAAGGTATTTCATGCAAATAGCAAGGAAAAGAAAGCTGAGGTAGCAATTCTTATGGCAGAAAAACAGACTTTAAAATAAAGAGACAATAAAGGACAAAGATTAAGGGGTCAGTCAAACAGGAAGATAAAACAATTGTAAACATATGTGAACCCAACAAAGGAGGAGCTAAATACATAAAGCAAATGTTAGCAGACATAAATTAAGAAAATTACTACTATAAATTTAATACGACAGTAGAAAAAAATTAGTCTCTCACTTCAATCACTTAAATAAATTATTCAGACAGAAAATCAATAAAGAAATGCTGGTCTTACATGACACAATAGATCAGTTGAATGATACATTCAAAAGCAGCAGATTGGACATTCTTGTCAAGTACACTTGGAACATTCTCCAGGGTGGATCCAAGCTATGTCGCTATGTCACAAAACAACAATACATTTTAGAAGACTTAAGGCTTCTAAAGAAGCATCATTTCTGACCACAAGCATATCAAGCATCATTTCTGACCACAAAAGCAAGAGAATAAAATGCAACTACAAGAAAAAAACAAAGCTGCAAAATATACAAACATGTGAAAGCTAAACAAGAAAACTAAATCAGATACACAGGTCAATGGAGCAGAATCGGGAGACCAAAAATAAACCCACACTTATATAGTCAATCTATGACAAAGGAAGAAAGTATATATGACGGGGAAATGACCGACTCTTAAAGAAACATTGTTGGGGAAAGCAGGACGGCTACATGAAAATGAATGAAACAGGACTACTTTCTCAAATCATATGCACAAATAGACTAAAACTGGATTAAAGCCTGAACAATAAGGTGTGAAACCATAAAAATCCCAGAAGAAAACATAGGCAGTGTGCTCTTTGATAGTAAACTTAGTACTATCTATTGAATCTGTTGCCTCGGATAAGGAAAACAAAAGCAAATTTAAACAAATAGGAGTAAATCAACCTAAAAAAAATATTGCACAACAAATGAAATTATCAACAAAATGGTCACCCACTGAATGGCAGAAAATATTTGCAAGTTATGTATCTGATAAGGGATTAATATATAAAATATACAAAAACTCTTGCAACTCAGCATCAAGGAAATAAACACCCCCCCCCCCAAAAAAAATTGATACCTTAATAGACAGGAGATTCCCTGGTGGCTCATATGGTAAAGTATCCACTTGTAATACAAGAGACCTGGGTTTGATTCCTGGGTCAGGAAGATTTCCTGGAGAAGGGAATGGCAACCCACTCCAGTATTCTTGCCTTACAGAGAATTCCATGGACAGAGAGCCTGGAGGTCTATAGCCCTCTGGGTCCAAAGAGTTGGACTTGACTAAGTGACTAACACTCTTACTTTCACCTTAATAGACATTTTTCCAAAGAAGGCAAACAAATGGCCAATGGACACATGAAAGGATGCTAATCATCATTCCCCTAATAATTAGAAAAATGCAAATCAAAACCACAATGAGATATCATCTCACATCTCTCAGAATGACTATCATTAAAAAGAAAAAGATAACAAGTGTTCATGAGGTTGTGGGAAAAGGTAAATATTGTGCACTCTTGATAAGAATGTAAATTAGTGCAGCCACTATGGAAAACAGCATCAAGCTTCCTCATAAAATGAAAAATTGAACTTTTACATGACCCAGCAATTCCATTTCTGCATATTTTTCCAAAGAAACAAAAAACTTAATTTGAAGAGAAATATGTAGTCCTGTGTTCACTCAATATTATTTACCAAAGCCAAGATATGGAAGCAGCTTATATGCCCATATATTATGGAGTATTGTTCAGTCTTTAAAAAGAATGAACTCTTGGTATCAGTGAAAACATGGATAAATCTAGAAGGTATTATACTAAGTGAAATAAGTCAGACAATAAAAGAAAAATACTCCATAATTCTAATCATGTGTGGAATTTAAAAGCAAAGCAAAATAAAAACAGCCTAATAAAACAGAAACAGGCTCATAGATATAGAGAATAAACATATTGCTGCAGAGGGGAGAGGGCTGGAGAGAGAGTATGTGTGCTAATAAATTTTAATAGCTTGACAGTGGTGATCACTTCACAATTTATATTAATATGAAATGATCAATTTCTGTGAAATATGTATACAAGTTTTGTCAATTGTATCACAAAAAATGCTTGTATAAAAAGTTGCTACAAAGGCTTTTGTTTAATTAGGTCCCATTTGTTTATTTTTGTTTTTATTCCCATTACTCTTGGAGGTGGAAAATAGAGGATCTTGCTGTAATTTATGTCAGAGAGTGTTATACCTATGTTTTCCTCTAAGAGTTTTATAGTTTCTGGTTTAAAATTAAGTTCATTAATCCATTTTGAGTTTATTTTTCTGTATGGTGTTAGAAAGTGTTCTAGTTTCATTCCTTTACAGGTGGTTGATTAGTTTTCCCAACACCACTGGTTAAAGAGATTGTCTTTTCTCCATTGTATATTTTTTTCTCCTTTGTCGAAGATAAGGTGCCCATCAGTTCAGTTCAGTTCAGTTTAGTCGCTCAGTCGTGTCTGACTCTTTGTGACCCCATGAATCGCAGCATGCCAGGCCTCCCTGTCCATCACAAACTCCCAGAGTTTACTCAAACTCATGTCCATCGAGTTGGTAATGCCACCCAGCCATCTCGTCTTCTGTTGTCCCCTTCTCCTCCTGCCCCCAAGCCCTCCCAGCATCAGGATCTTTCCCAATGAGTCAACTCTTTGCATGAGATGGCCAAAGTTTTGGAGTTTCAGCTTCAGCATCAGTCCTTCCAATGAACACCCAGGACTGATCTCCTTTAGGATGGACTGGTAGGATCTCCTCACAGTCCAAGGGACTCTCAAGAGTCTTCTCCAACATCACAGTTCAAAAGCATCAATTTTTCAGTGCTCAGCTTTCTTCACAGTCCAACTCTCACATCCATACATGACCACTGGAAAAACCATAGCCTTGACTAGATGGACCTTTGTTGGCAAAGTAATATATCTGCTTTTTAATATGCTATGTAGGTTGGTCATAACTTTCCTTTCAAGGAGTAAGTGTCTTTTAATTTCATGGCTGCAGTCACCATCTGCAGTGATTTTGGAGCCCACAAAAAATAAAGTCTGACATTGTGTGGATTTATCTCTGTGCTTTCTATTTTGTTCCATTGGTCTATATTCTGTCATTGTGCCAGTGCCATACTGTCTTGGTGACTGTAGCTTTGTAGTATAGTCTGAAGTCAGGCAGGTTGATTCCTCTAGTTCCATTCTTCTTTCCAAAGATTGCTTTGGCTATTTCGAAGTTTGTCATGTTTCCATATGAATTTTGGAATTATTTGTTCTAGTTATGTGAAAAATACCATTGGTAGCTTGATAGCGATTGCATTGAATCTATAGATTGCTTTGGGTAGAATACTCATTTTCACTACATTGATTCTTCCAGTCCACAAACACGGTATATTTCTCCATCTATTTGTGTCATTTTTTTTTTTCTTTCATCAGTGTTTTATAGTTTTCTATATATAGGTCTTTCGTTTCTTTGGGTAAATTTATTCCTAAGTATTTTATGCTTGTTGTTGCAATGGTGAATGGGATTGTTTCCTTAATTTCTCTTTCTGTTTTCTCATTGTTAGTATGTAGGAATGCAAGGGATTTCTTTTTAATTGTATTAATTTTATATGCTGCAACTTTAGTATATTCATTGATTAGTTTTAGTAATTTTCTGGTGGTGTCTTTAGGGTTTTCTATGTAGAGAATCATGTCATCTGGAAACAGTGAGAGTTTTACTTCTTCTTTTCCAATCTGGATTCTTCTTATTTCTTTTTCTTCTCTGATTGCTGTGGCTTTAAAAGCTTTTGCACAATGAAGGAAGCTATAAGCAAGGGGAAAAGGCAGCCTTCAGAATGGGTGAAAATAATAGTAAATGAAGCAACTGACAAAGAATTAATCTCCAAAATATACAAGCAGCTCATGCAGCTCAATAACAGAAAAAATAAACAACCCAATAAAAAAATGGGCCAAAGAACTAAACAGACATTTCTCCAAAAAAGACATACAGATGGCTAACAAACACACGAAAAGATGCTCAACACCATTCATTATCAGAGAAATGCAAATCAAAACCACAATAAGTTACCATCTCACACCAGTCAGAGTGGCTGCCATCAAAGTCTACAAACATTAAATGCTTAAGAGAGTCTGGAGAAAAGGGAACCCTCTTTCGGTGTTTGTGAGTGCAAACTAGTACAGCCACTATAGAGAACAGTGTGGAGATTCCTTAAAAAAGTGGAAATAGAACTGCTATATGACCCAGCAATCCCACTGCTGGTAAACCAGAATTGAAAGAGACACATGTATCCCAATGTTCATTGCAGCATTGTTTATAATAGCTAGGACATGGAAGCAACCTAGATGTCCATCAGCAGATGAATGGATAAGGAAGTTATGGTACATGTATGCAATGAAATATTACTCAGCTATTAAAAAGAATGCATCTGAATTAGTTCTAATGAGGTGGATGAAACTGGAGCCTGTTATACAGAGTGAAGTAAACTAGAAAGAGAAACACCAATGCTGTATATTAACACATAAGTATGGAATTTAGAAAGATGATAAAGACGATCCTATATACAAGACAGCAAAAGAGATCCAGATGTAACGAACAGACTTTTGGACTATGTAGGAGAAGGTGAGGGTGGGATGATATGAGAGAATAACATTTAAACATGTATATTACCATATGTAAAATAGATGACTAGGGCAAATTTGGTGCATGAAGTAGGGCACCCAAAGATGGTGCTCTGGCACAATCCAGAAGGATGGGGTGGAGAGAGAGGTGGGAAGGGGACTCAGGATGGTGGAACACATGTGCACCCATGGCTGATTCATGTCGATGTATGGCAAAAACAACCACAACATTGTAAAGTAATTAGCCTCCAATTAAAATAAGAAAATTAATTTAAAATGTTACTACACAATTTCAATTCCTTATCAGCAATAAATATGAGGGTTTTAATTTCTTCATATCATTTTCAATAGTTATTTTTTTATTCAAAATCTTCTAGATGGTTGTGAAGTGATATCAAATTATGCTTTATTTGCATCTCCCAGTGAAGAGTTATTCCAAAGGGAATGTGTCTGGAGGGAGCCTGGACTACCATAGAAGTGCCATTGTTCACTGATAGGCATATGGTGGGGCCGCCATTGCAGCCTCTGTCCTCATTCACACTGGTGCTTGACTCCCTGGGCACTAGGGAGGGTTCCAACTAGATCCAGCTCATGCAACATTGTAATTACCTCCTCTGCACCTCCACCACCCTCTGCCTGGATAACACACTTGCCCTGATTGCTGCCTGAAGGGCTCATGCATTCCAGTTGCTACCCTAGCTTCCTCCTGCCTGGACAGGCTTCTCTCCCCGATTGCCATCACTATTCCTTTTGTGTGATGTGGTCATGTGCTCTGGCAAAACCTAGAGCAGACTCCAGTGGGAGGAACAGATGCAGACTTGGGGGTGAAACCACAGTTGAGCCCCAGAGGTCTTGTGACTAAAAAACTAAATCTCTCCTTGTGGATTTGTGAACCATGGCTTTTCACCTCCACTGATGGCTCCCTAAGTTTAGTGCCTGTAAAACTTCCAAAAGTACAACAAGTACTCCAGAAGCTGGGAAAAGTCTTAGCTGTGGGTTTTGTGGGCAACAACTTTGTGGGAGTTGGTGATGGACAGGGAAGCCTGGTGTGCTGTAGTACATGGGGTTGCAAAGAGTTGGACATGACTGAGTAACTGAACTGAACTTGTGGGCAATTACACATGGGGATTGGGCCAGGTCAGAGTTTGAGCTGCCACCACAGCTCCCACAGTGTGTCTAAGGGAGTGAATACTGCATTCCTGGGATCTGACTTAAGTGGATCTGCATCAATGTTCCGATGAAAAGAATGCCTGAGAGTCACCAGGGCCCATTTCTGGCATACACACAATCACAGTGAAACTAACAGCAGTGACAACAACAGTGTACTTTGTCAGTCCACACAATGGGTGACAGGAGACATAACATAGCAAATTCATAGGTGAATTACTTCAGAGGAGAAATACTTAGTGGCTACTCTCCCAGTGGGAATATTCCAATCCCACCTACTTCACACTGCAGATCGGAAACATATCTAAGAAACAGATCTAAGGACCTCCACTCCAACAACTGTAGAGGAAGCCCCCACCCTGATAGGGCAGTGATGACAATACAGAAGGTAGGCTCCACTCAATATTTGTTGAAAGAAAATTATTTCCCCTTTGACTTGTCTTGGCACTCTTGCCAAAAACCATTGGCTATAAATATGAGGGCTATTTTCTGGACTCTCAATTGATCTATATATTTAACTTTAATGTCAGCTATGAAGAAAAGCTATGACCAACCTAGACAGCATATTAAAAAGCAAAGACATTACTTTGCTGACAAAGGTCCATCTAAACAAAGCTATGGTTTTTCCAGGAGTCATGTATGGATGTAAGAGTTGGGTCATAAAGAAAGCTGAGTGCCTAAGGAATGATGTTTTTGAATGATATTGGAGGAGAATCTTTTGAGAGTCCCTTGGACTGAAGGAAGATCAAACCAGTCAATCTTAAAAAGGAAATCGGTCCTGAATATTCATTGGAAAGACTAATACTGAAGCTGAAGCTGCAATCCTTTGGCCACTGGGTGCAAAATGACTCATTAGAAAAGACCCCGATGCTGGGAAAGTATATATTTAAAAGTATAAATAAAGTATTGAATTAACTTTAATCACTTTCACAGCATTAATTAAGTGGGCCTTCTTCCTGAAATAGGCTTGTCTGGTGGCTCAGAAAGTAAAGAATCTGCCTGCAATGCAGGATAACCAGGTTTAATCCCTGGGTTGGGAAAACTCCCTGTAAAAGGAAATGGCAGCCCACTCCAGTGTTCTTGCCTGGGGAATTCCATGGATAAGAGAGGCCTAGCATTGGGCTACAGTCCATGGTGTTGCAGAGTCAGACATAACTGAGCTACTAACACTTTTCTTCCTGAAGCAGAAACTAAGTGTGTTTGTAACATAAAATACATATAAATATTTTATATATATTCTTAAAATGTATGAATATTTAATTTTATAGTTATTAATTTAAAGTATATCTTATTAATAACTTATAAGTACCTAATCTTGTTCTCAGGTCTTTGAAAGCTTTCATATTTTAAAGACCAATCCAATATCTATCATTTTAGTCTGAAGATGGCCTAAAATTTAACTTCATATTCAGTGAATATTCTCAGAAGCAAAATCATCATTAAATGAAATTAATTTCATGCAAGGATGGATTTATCTCACTTGTCCATCATGATCTTTCATAATATCTTAAATCAGAATTATAGATTACAGGTGTTTTCAAAATTATGCAATAAAATGTTCTTCTTATAAATAGCTATTGGAATCATGTAAGAATAAACTTTCTGATTCATCTGTTACTATTTCATGTCAATTTTATACTTTTCCTTGTTCATCATATGTAATGCCAGGCAATGAAGATTTTTGTATTTATTTTATATATATTTATTCACTTAGCAAAACCTTTTTCTTTAGCCCATTTTTAACATTTATTTATGCTAATGACTGTTTATTTATTTTCCTTTCTCTCTTTACCTCTGAGCTTCATAATTATGTCTAGTTTCTCACCTTATTTTTCTTTAAAGAGCCCACCCAAGCTCATAGAAATGCTTCCTAAAATCACCATGTGCCTCATCAGTTACCAGTAAGCAGTGAAATATTCTGGGTTAACCTAACTGATCTCTTTGGTGGATATTACGACTGTCTTTCCAATATTGCTTCAATAACTTCAGATCTATGTGGAGTATGGTCCCCAATTTAGCGATTGAAATGATCTATGATTATGCTAATCTGACAGAGCTAATCTCACTCACTCTGTATCCAGGTATGGTAATTCACTTACAAAATAAATAGTTTCTAAATAGTTTCAGAAAACAGTGACTCAAATCATAAAAATATCACATGAGACCTTTGGTGGAAAGAAGCCAACTCAACTAAGAGAACATCAGACTACAGATTTATTCTGGATATAATCTTGGGAAAAAAAGCATTTTGGAATTACTACAGCCAAGAAGACAGCTACCATTTGGAAAAAAAATCAGCATAGAGAAGAGGGTATATTGAGACAGTGAACAAAAAAACAGTAAGCCATAAGAGAGAAAATGTCGTTATTTGGATGAAAGATTAATAGGGGACATATGGACATATTTTGTTGAAGTATGGTGAAAACAGAACTCAAAAATACATTATCCTTCATCTTGATCAAAAAAGCATTCTGTCCTCTATCAACTTGGTTTGAATCTCACCAGAAAAGTAATTGATCTTTTATATGCCTGTAGTAAATACAGATTTATACAATTATGCACACTCACATAATTGATTTTCAATTGACCTTGTTATTACATGTCTATTTTTCCTATTGGAATCAGAACTTTTTAAGATGGAGGCTATGACTTATTCATCTGTATATGCTCAACTTCTGTAACATAATTAACAGGCAATCACTATTTCCTGGAGGACTTAAGAATAGGAAAAAATAAATGAGAATTTGCTAAATGCTTTCATTAAAATTCAGTTCACTTACTCAGTTGTGTGCGACTCTTTGCGACCCCATGGACTGCAGCACATCAGGCTTCCCTGTCCATCACCAACTCCTGGAGATTGCTCAAACTCATGTCCATAGAGTTGGTGATGCCACCCAACCATCTCATCCTCTGTCATCCCCTTCTCTTTCTGCCTTCAATCTTTCCCAGCATCGGAGTATTTTCCAATGAGTCAGGTCTTTGCATCAGGTGGCCAAAGTACTGGAGTTTCAATTCAACATCAGTCCTTCCAAAGAATATTCAGAACTGAATTCCTTTAGGATTGACTGGTTTGATCTCCTTTCAGTCTAAGGGACTCTGAAGAGTTTTCTCCACCACTACAGTTCAAAGCATCAATTCTTTGGTGCTCAGCTTTCTTTATAGTCCAACTCTCACATGCATACATGACTACTGGAAAAAACATAGCTTTGACTATAATTACCTTTGTTAGCAAATAATGTCTCTGCCATGAAATTAAAAGATGCTTACACCTTGGAAGGAAAGTTATGACCAACCTAGACAGCATATTGAAAAGCAGAGACATTACTTTGTCAGCAAAGGTCCATCTAGTCAAGGCTATGGTTTTTCCATATGGATGTGAGAGTCATGTATGGATGTGAGAGTTGGACTATAAAGAAAGTTGAGTGCCAAAGAATTGATGCATTTGAACTGTGGTGTTGGAGAAGACTCTTGAGAGTCCCTTGGACTGCAAGGAGATCCAACCAGTCCATCCTAAAGGAAATCAGTCCTGAACATTCATAGGAAGGACTGATGCTGAAGCTGAAATTCCAATACTTTGGCCACCTCATGTGAAGAGCTGACTCATTGGAAAAGACCCTGGGAAAGATTGAGGGCAGGAGGAAAAGGGGACGACAGAGGATGAGATGGTTGAATGGCATCACCGAATCAATGGACATGGGTTTGGGTTAACTCTGGGAGTTGGTGATGGACAGGGAGGCCTGGCGTGCTGTGGTTCAAGGGGTCGCAACGACTCAGACATGACTAAGTGACTGAACTGAACTGAATGTCTCCGCTCTTTAATATGCTGTTTAGGTTGGTCATAGCTTTTCTTCCAAGGAGCAAGCGTCTTTTAATTTCATGGCTGCAGTCACCATCTGCAGTGATTTTGGAGCTCAAGAAAATAAAGGCTGTCACTGTTTCCATTGCTTCACCTTCTATTTGCCCTGAAGTGATAGGACTGGATGCCATGATCTTCTGGCATTTTTGAATGTTGAGTTTTTTTTTTTTTTTTCATTTATTTTTATTAGTTGGAGGCTAATTACTTTACAATATTGTAGTGGTTTTTGCCATACATTGACATGAATCAGCCATGGATTTACATGTGTTCCACTTTCCGATCCCCCTTTCCTCCTCCCTCCCCATCCGATCCCTCTGGGTCTTCCCAGTGCACCAGCCCTGAGCGCTTGTCTCATGCATCCAACCTGGGCTGGTGATCTGTTTCACCCTTGATAGTATATTTGTTTCAATACTATTCTCTCAGGACATCCCACCCTCGCCTTCTCCCACAGAGTCCCAAAGTCTGTTCTGAGTGTTGAGTTTTGAATGTTGAGTTTTAAGCCAGTTTTTTCACTGTCCTCTTTCATTTTCATCAAGAGGCTCTTTACTTCCTCTTTGCTTTCTGACATAAGGGTGGTGTCATCTGCATATCTGAGATTATTGATATTTCTCCTGGCAACCTTGATTCCAACTTGTGCTTCATCCAGCTTGGTATTTCACATGATGTACTCTGCATATAAGTTAAATAAGCAGGGTGACAATATACAGCCTTGATGTACTCGTTTCCCAATTTGGAACCAATCTTTTGTTACATGTCCGGTTCTAACTGTTGCTTTTTGGCCGGCATACAGGTTACTCAAGAGACAGACAAGGTGACCACATTCTTCCCATTTCTTTAAGAATTTTCCTCACATTTTTTTGAAAGCCTTCTTAAACCACCACAATATTTAAAGTAATTAACCTTCAATTTAAAGAAATAAATTAATTTAAATATAAAAAATAAAAGAACAATGCAAAGAAATAGAGGAAAAAAATAGAATGGGGAATACTAGAGATGACTTCAAGAAAACTAGAGATACAAAGGAAACATGTAATGCAAAGATAGACACAAAAAAGGACAGAAAAGGTATGGACATAACAGAAGCAGAAGATATTAAGAAGAGGTGGCAAGAATACACAGAAAAAATAGAAAAAAAAAAAAAAAAAGAGGTATCTGAATGACCCAGATAACCAGGATGATGTAATCACTCACCTAGAGCCACACATCTTGGAGTGCAAAGTCAAGAGGGCCTGAGGAAGCATCACTATGAACAAAGGTAGTGGGGGTGATGGAATTCCAGTTGAGCAATTTCAAATCCTAAAATATGATGCTGTTAATGTGTTGCACTCAATAAAATTTGGAAAACTCAACAGTGGCCACAGCACTGGAAATGGTCAGTTTTCATTCCAATCCCAAAGAAGGGCAATGCCAAAGAATGTTCAAATACCACACAATTGCATTCATTTCACACACTAGCAAAGTAATGCTCAAAATTCTCCAAGTCAGGCTTCAACAGTACATGAATAGAGAACTCCTGATATTCAAGCTGGACTTAGAAAAGGAAGAACCAGAGATCAAATTGCCAATATCTATCTGTTGGATCATAGAAAATGCAAGAGAATTTCAGAACAACATCTACTTCTGCTTCTTTGACTATGGTAAAGCCTTTGACTCTGTGGATCACAACAAACTGTGGAAAATTCTTAAAGAGATGGGAATACCAAACCACGTTACCTGCCTCCTAAGAAACCTGTGTGCAGGCCAAAAAGCAACAGTTAGAACCAGACATGGAACAACAGACTGGTGCAAAATTGAAAGGAGTAAGTCAAGGCTGAAAATTGTCATTTTTCTTATTTAACTCTATGCAGATTATACGAAAAATGCCAGGCTGGATGAAGCACAAGCTGGAATCAAGATACCCAGGAGAAATATCAATAACCTCAGATATGAAGATGACACCACCCTTATGGAAGAAAGTGAAGAGGAACTAGAGAGCCTCTTGATGAAGATGAAAGAGGAGAGTGAAAAAACTGACTTAAAACTCAAAGTGAAAGTGAAAGTTGCTCAGTTGCTCAATCTTCCCAACCCAGGGATCAAGCACAGGTCTCCTGCATTGCAGGCAGATTCTTTACTGTCTGAACCACCAGGGAAGTCCAGCTTAAAACTCAGCATTCAAAAAAAAAACAAAAACAAAAACAAAAACAAAAAACAAACAAAAAAACCCCTCAGTATTCAGAAAACCAAGATCGTGGCATCCAGTCCCGTCACTTCATGGCAAATAGGTGGGGAAACAGTGACAGAGTTTATTTTCTTGGGCTCCTAAATCACTGTAGATGGTGACTGCCGCCGTGAAATTAAATATGCTTGCTCCTTGGAAGAAAAGCTATGACAAATTTAGACAGCATATTAAAAAGCAGAGACATTACTTTGTTGACAAGAAAAAGCTCTGGATTTTGCAGTAGTCATGCATGGATGTGAGAGTTGGACCATAAAGAAGGCTGAGTGTCAAAGAATTGATGCTTTTGAGCTGTGGTGTTGGAGAAAACTCTTGAGAGTACCTTGGACTGCAAGGAGATCAGACCCGTCAATTCTAAAGGAAATCAGTCCTGAGTATTCATTGGAAGGACTGATGTTCAAGCTGAAACTCCAATACTTTGGTCACCTGATGTGAAGAATGACTCATTGGAAAAGACCCTGATGCTGGGAAAGAGTGAAGTTTCAAAAGGAGAAAGATAGGCTGGGGAGGAAAGGATAAATTGGGAGTTGAGTTTGACAAATATATACTGTGCTATGCTGTGTTTAGTCACTCAGTTGTGTCCTACCCTTTATGACCCCATGGACTGTAATCCACCAAGCTCCTTTGTCCATGGGGATTCTGCAGGCAAGAATACTGGATTGTGTTGCCATGCCCTCCTCCAGAGGTGGATACACGCTACTGTATTTAACATAGATAACCAATAAGGACCTACTACTACACAGCACAGGGGACTCTGCTCAATATTCTGTAATAACCTAAATGGGAAAGAAATTTGACAAAAAATAGATGTACATAAGTGTAAAACTGAATCTTTTTGCTGTGCAATGGAAACTAACACAATATTATAATTCTACTACGTGTGTGGGTGTGTTCATTCATGTCCTACTCTTTGTGACACCATGGACTGTAGGCTTCTAAACTCCTGTCTGTGGGATTTCCCAGGTAAGAATGCTAGAGTGGGTTGCCATTTTCTATCCCAAATTCAGCTATAGTCCAATGTAAAATAAATATTAACAAAAGGAATTCTATAGGAAAGTCAAACTATACTTAATATGTAAGTACATTTACATACACAACACTATTTTAAGTGCTTTACTTGCAGTATCTAATTTTTATCCATAATTTTTTTTAATTTATTTTTTTAAATTATAATTACATATATATATATATATATATATATTTTTTTTTTCCCCCAGTGGGTTTTGTCATACATTGACATGAATCAGCAATAGATTTACACGTATTCCCCATCCCGATCCCCCCTCCCCCCTCCCTCTCCACCCGATTCCTCTGGGTCTTCCCAGTGCACCAGGCCCGAGCACTTGTCTCATGCATCCCACCTGGGCTGGTGATCTGTTTCACCATAGATAGTATACATGCTGTTCTTTTGAAATATCCCACCCTCACATTCTCCCACATAGTTCAAAAGTCTGTTCTGTATTTCTGTGTCTCTTTTTCTGTTTTGCATATAGGGTTATCGTTACCATCTTTCTAAATTCCATATATATGTGTTAGTATGCTGTAATGTTCTTTATCTTTCTGGCTTACTTCACTCTGTATAAGGGGCCCTCCTAGTAATCCTATGAGGAAGCTATTGGTAACCTCATTTCACAGATGAGGAAACTGAAGGCAGAGAGGTCAAGTGATTCTTAGTAAAATAGTTGGTAAGTTGGAAGAGCCAGAGTTTTAATTCAAGTAAACAGATAGAGGAATCAGTGCTTTTATACAATACGTTATACTGATTTTCTTGAGAGAAAGCATGGTTTGACCATTTTATTTTCAACTGTGTAATCTAGATTGATATTCATTTCTTCATAAAAGTGATATATTTGGAATTAGCAGTATCCAAGCTTTGGATAAAAACCTTGTATCCTTAGACAATTGTCAGTCAGTACTACAGACATGTGTGACTGTGATTTTCCATTTCCTAAATACCCATCACAGATAAATTATTTTTAGATATTTAATATAGGTATATTAAATCAATTTATATTCCAATTACAATTTTAAAGACTGAAGAGTCAGTTTCTGGTGGCTTTGTGTATCTTTAATCCATTGGACACTGGTTTATATTTTAAGTGTTAGGAAGTTCTAATGTATTAATTGCAAATTATTAGGAGAAAAAAACTATAGAATTCTCCTGGTAACTACTAAGTCAAGAATCCTTCAACCATTTGTATTTTGCAAGGAAAGATGGTTAACTGATCCTTTACTCTTTATTTGCAATAGAGAAATAAGAAGTTTCATAGGAGAATATTTCTTTCTTATTGATTTATCCCTTTTCCATATTCTACAGTGATGATTAAACAAAAATGATAAACATATAGAGTTTCAGTCCTATTCATTGTTATAAACTTTAAGGAATATTCTGCTTGAAGTATTTAAATTTTGTAGCTAACAACAACAACAACAAAAAATCCAGTTTTCTTGATACTGTGTCTTAATTCTCAAAATCCTAATTTAAATCACAATCTCTAAGGACTTGTACACCAGATACCCTCCCTTCTGCTCACACACAATCTCTTACTGCTACTGCAACCTCAGAGCTTTATTGTATTTTAAGAGAAATTCAAGGATAAATTATGAATCTATTTTAACTCTCCCTTTCACAGTACTATTTCATATCATTATTTCTTCTCTTTTCTATATCAAGAGATGCTATTTTTAAATTCTTCAATTAAGTGGTGAACAACTGTAGACCTTAAAAACATTCAGTTCAGTTCAGTTCAGTTGCTCAGTCGTGTCCGACTCTTTGCGACCCCATGAATCGCAGCACACCAGGCCTCCCTGTCCACCACCAACTCCCG
The DNA here is from genome assembly GCF_910594005.1 of Cervus elaphus. Lineage (NCBI taxonomy): Eukaryota > Metazoa > Chordata > Mammalia > Artiodactyla > Cervidae > Cervus > Cervus elaphus. The sequence goes on from NC_057844.1 coordinate 36,963,118, forward strand.
GAGTTTATTCAAACTCATGTCCAGCGAGTCAGTGATGCCATCCAGCCATCTCATCCTCTGTCGTCCCCTTCTCCTCCTGCCCCCAATCCCTCCAAGCATCAGGATCTTTTCCAACGACTCAACTCTTCGCATGAGGTGGCCAAAGTATTGGAGTTTCAGCTTCAGCATCAGTCCTTCCAATGAATACGCAGGACTGATCTCCTTTAGGATGGACTGGTTGAATCTCCTTGCAGTCCAAGGGACTCTCAAGAGTCTTCTCCAACACCACAGTTCAAAAGCTTCAATTTTTCGGTGCTCAGCTTTCTTCACAGTCCAACTCTCACATCCATACATGACCACTGGAAAAACCATAGCCTTGACTAGATGGACCTTTGTAGGCAAAGTAATGTCTCTGCTTTTTAATATGCTATGTAAGTTGGTCATAACTTTCCTTCCAAGGAGTAAGCATCTTTTAATTTCATGTCTGCAGTCACCATCCGCAGTGATTTTGGAGCCCCAAAAAATAAAATCTGACACTGTTTCCACTGTCTCCCCATCTATTTCCCATGAGGTAATGGGACCAGGTGCCATGATCTTAGTTTTCTGAATGTTGACCTTTAAGCCAATTTTTTCACTCTCCTCTTTCACTTTCATCAAGAGAATTTTTAGTCCCTCTTCACTTTCTGCCATAACGGTGGTGTCATCTGCACATCTGAGGTTATTGATATTTCTCCTGGCAATCTTGATTCCAGCTTGGGCTTCTTCCAGCCCAGCATTTCTCATGATGTACTCTGCATATAAGTTAAATAAGCAGGCTGACAATGTACAGCCTTGACATACTCCTTTTCCTATTTGGAACAAGTCTGTTGTTCCATGTCCAGTTCTAACTATTGCTTCCTGACCTGGATACAGGTTTCTCAAGAGGCAGGTCAGGTGCTCTGGTATTCCCATCTCTTTCAGAGTTTTCCACAGTTTATTGTGATCCACACAGTCGAAGACTTTGACATAGTCAATAAAGCAGAAATAGATGTTTTTCTGGAACTCTCTTGCTTTTTTGATGATCCAGCAGATATTGGCAATTTGATCTCTGGTTCCTCTGCCTTTTTTAAAACAAGCTTGAACATCTGGACGTTCTCGGTTCATGTATTGCTGAAGCCTGGCTTGGAGAATTTTGAGCATTACTTTACTAGCCTGTGAGATGAGTGCAATTGTGCAGTAGTTTGAACATTCTTTGAGATTGCCCTTCTTAGGGATTGGAATGAAAATGGGCCTTTTCCAGTCCTGTGGCCACTGCTGAGTTTTCCAAATTTGCTGGCATATTGAGTACAGCACTTTCACAGCATCATCTTTCAGGATTTGAAATAGCTCAACTGGAATTTCATCACATTCACTAGCTTTGTTTGTAGTGATGCTTTCTAAGGCCCACTTGACTTCACATTCCAGGATGTCTGGCTCTAGGTGAGTGATCACACCATCGTGATTATCTGGCTCATGAAGATCTTTTTTGTACAGTTCTTCTGTGTATTCTTGCCACCTCTTAATATCTTCTGCTTCTGTTAGGTCCATACCATTTCTGTCCCTTATTGAGCCCATTTTTGCATGAAAATGGTATCTCTAATTTTCTTGAAAAGATCTCTAGTCTTTCTCATTCTGTTGTTTAACATTAAGTACATCTAATTTAAAATTTAAATTTGCCTTCCAATTTGACATTAGAAATTTAGATAAATGAGATATATACAAGATATAAGTGCAAAAACTGAGATTCAGATATACTGTGATTAACTTAAGGCCATAAACTTCAAAAGTGAGAAATCAGGAATTTAAAATGATGTCTTTCTGATTTCCTACTTCTACTATCTCAATAACACACATCTATTCAATGACATAGCCAGAAATAAACTTGTCCAAAAAAAAAAAAATACTCATGAAATTTCCAACTCTAATACAAAATTAGCTGTTCATTTAACTTTTTTCATGAGTCATTTATTTTGTGATTATAAAAAAGTTTTTTAAACTAATTTTATATATAATTCAGACATTTGCTCCAAGGTTACAGATTATATAACTAATATGATTATGCATATGTAAGTGTAAAATTACACAGAAAATTTTTATTACAATTTGTGTGATCTACATATTTAGAAAAACTTCTATAAACCAAGAAGGCAGAATGAACTGCTGCAATTGAAAGCCCTTACTCACTTGTTATGTGGATTCCGGGCATTTAGTGAATGTAGTTGAAAGGCAAAAAAGACAAAAGGGCAAAAAAGGCAAAAAAATAAAAAAAAAAAAGAAAGGCACTGTTTAAAATGCTGGTTCAGAATATTTACATTTTCAAATTTAAGAATAACTGATTCTCAATAATATATTAGTTTTAAGTGCTCAAGATAGAAATTTCATAGTTGTATGTATTACAAAAGTATCATTGTCATAAGTCAACTTACCATTTGTTACCATATAAAGTTGTTTTAATATTGTTGACTATATTTTCTGTACTGTAAATTTTATCACTGTGACTCATATCTTTATCGTATATTTGTATATGTGGTAGTTTTACCTCTTCATCCACTTTACATATTTTATACACCCCCCCCCCCCACAGCCCTCCCCTGTGGCTATACTAATTTGCTCTTTTCTTTGTGTCTGCTTTTGTTACATTATTTTTGTTTCTTTCTTTTGTTGTTTGATTCCATATATAAGGGAAATCATATGGTATATGTCTTTTTCTGTCTGAATTATTTCTCTTACCATAATAGTCTCTAGGCCCATTGATGTTGTCACAAATGGTAAGATTTCAATTATTTTATGGCTGAATACATTTCATTGTGTATGTATATATACTATGCATTTAATAGTTCTAGTAGATTTTTGGTAGCATCTTTAGAATATTTGATGTATATATCATGTTATCTGCAAATAATTTATGTAATATATATATATGTATATACACAATTCAACATCACAGTAATTCAACTCTGTGCCCCAACCAATGATTCCAAAGAAGCTGATGTTACCAGTTCTTCGAAGACCTATAAGACTTTCTAGAACCAAAGCCAAAAAAGAAATGCAATTTTCATCATAGGGGATTGGAATGCAAAAGTAGGAATTCAAGACATAACTGAAGCAACAGGCAAGATTGGCCTTGAAGTTCAACATGAAGCAGGGCAAAGTCTAACAAAGTTTTGCCAAGGGAACACACTTTTCCAACAACCCTTTTCCTAACCCTTTTCCAACAACACAAGAGATGACTCTACACATGGAAATCTTCAATAGTCAATACCAAAATCAGATTGATTATATTATTTGCAACTGAAGATGGAGACACTCTATACCATCAGCAAAAACAAGATGTGGAGCAGACTGTGGCTCAAATCATGAACTTCTTATTACAAAATTCAGTCATAAACTGAAGAAAGTAAGGAAAATCACTAGGTCATTAAGGTATGACCTAAATCAAATCATTTATGATTATACAAAGAAAGTGATGAGTAGATTCAAGGGATTAGATTTGGTAGATGGAATGCCTGAAGAACTCTGGGCAGAAAACCATAACATTGGACAGGAAGCAGTGACCAAAATCATCCTAAAGAAAAAGAAATGCAAGAAGGCAAAGTGGTTGTCTAAGTAGGCTTTATAAATACCAGAAGAAAGAAGAGAAACAAAAGGCAAAGGAGAAAGGGAAAGATATACCCAACTGTATGCAGAGTTCCAGAGAATGGCAAGGAGAGTTAACAAGGTTTTCTTCAATGAAAAATGCAAGGAAATAGAGGAAAACAATAGAATGGGAAAGACTAGAGATCTCTTTGAGAAAATTAGAGCTATCAAAGGAACATTTCATGCAAGGATAGACACAATAAGGAACACAAATGGTAAGAACCTCACAGAGGCAAAAGAAATTAAAAAGAGGTGAAAAGAATTAATAAGTCTATACAGAAAAGGTCCTATGACCAGGATAGCCATGATGGTGGGGTCACTCACTTAGACAGACATCCTGGAGTGTGAAGTCAAGAGGGCCTTAGGAAGCATTACTATGAGCAAAGGTAGTGGAGGTGATGGAATTCCAGCTGAGTTATTTCAAATCCTAAAGGATGATGCTGTGAAAGTGCTGCACTCAATATGGTAGCAAATTTGGAAAACCCAGCAGTTGCTACAGGGCTGGAAAAAGTCAGTGTTCATCCCAATCCCAAAAAAGAATAGTGCTAAACAGTGTTCAAACTGCAATACAATTGCACTCATTTCCCATGCTAGTAAGGTCATACTCAAAATCCTTCAAGCTACCTTCTTTCAGTGGTACTTGAATTGAGAACTTCCAGATGTATAAGCTGGGTTTAGAAAAGGTTCAGGAACCAGAGATCAAATTGCCAATATTCATTGTATCATAGAAAAAGCAAGAGAATTCCAGAAAAATAATCTACTTCTGCTTCATTGACTATGTTAAAGCCTTTGACTGTGTGAATCACAACAAACTGTGGAAAATTTTTAAAGAATTGGGAATACCAGATTATTTTACCTATCTCCTCAGAAACTTGAATGCAGATTAAGAAGCAATAATTAGAACCTTACATAGAACAGCTGACTGGTTCAAAATTGGGAAGGAGTATAGCAAGGCGGTATATTGTCACCCTGTTTATTTAACTTCTATGCAGGGTACATCATGTGAAATGCCAGACTAGATGATGTACAAGCTGGAATCAAGATTGCCAGGAGAAAAATCAACAACCACAAATGTTCAGATGATACCACTCTAATGGCAGAAAGCAAAGAGGAACTAAAGAGCCTCTTGGTGAGACTGAAAGAGGAGAGTGAAAAACCTGGCTTAAAACTCAAAATTAAAAAAACTAAGATCATGGCATCCAATCCCATCACATCATGGCAAATAGAGGGAGGAAATGTGGATGAAGTAACAGATTTTCTCTTCTTTGGATCCCAAATCACTGTGGATAGTTACTTCAGCCATGAAATTAGAAGACCCTTGCTCCTTGGAAGAAATCTATGGGCAAACCCAGACAGCATATTAAAAAGCAGAAACATCACTTTGTGGACAGACGTCCCTATGGTCAAATCTATGGCCTTTCCACTAGTCATGTACAGATGTGAGCGTTGAACCATAAAGAAGGCTGAGTGCTGAAGAACTGACACTTTCATGGTGTGGTGCTGGAGAAGACTCTTGAGAGTCTCTTGGACAGCAAGGAGATAAAATCAGTCAATCCTAAAGAAATCAACTCTGAATATTCATTGGAAGGACTGATGCTGAAGCTCCAAAACTTTGGCCACATGATGTGAACATTTGACTCATTGGAAAAGACACTGATGTTGGGAAAGGTTGAAGGAAAAAGGAGATGAGGGTGGCAGAGGATGAGACAGTTGGATAGCATCACTGACTCAATGGATATGAACTTGGGCACACTCTGGGAGACAGTGTGGGACAAGTAAGCCTGGTGATGCTGTTCATGGGGGTCTCAAAGAGTTGGATACTGCTTAACAACTGAACAACAATATTTCTGACAGATGTGGTGTGATATCTCAATGTAGTTCTAATTTTCATTTTTCTTGTGGTTAGAGATGTTGACATCTTCTCATGTGTCTTTTGGTCAGCTGCATTTCTCCACGGAGGAAAATATCTATTCAGATCCTCTGGCCAGTTTTCAATCAGTGTGTTTGTGGGTTTTTTGACATTGAGTTGTATGACTTCATCGTATATTTTGGATATTAGCAAATTCTGGGAAATAATGAAGTACAGGGAAGCCCAGAATTCTGCAGTCCATGGGGTCACAAAGTGTCAGACATGATTTAGCAACTGAACAACCACAACAAGCCCTTGTCATATACACTGTTTACAAATCTCTTCTCCCATTTGGTAGGCAACAATTTCATTTTGTTGATAGTTTTCTTTACTATGAAAAAAGTTTTTAGTTTGATGTAGGCCCATTTGTTTATTTATGGGTTTTGTTACCCTTTTCTGAGGAGATCAATCTAAACATCATTTCTAAGAGCAATGTCAAAGAGATTACTGCATAAGTTTTCCTCTAGAAGTTTTATAGTTTCAGGTCTTAACATTTAAGTCTTCAACCCATTTAAAATTTGTTTTTGCATATGACAGCAGAAAGTAACTCAGGTTTATTTTTAGGTATGTAGCTGTCTGGTTTTCCCAACACCATTTATTTCCTCCATGTATATTCTTTCCTTTTGTGCCAGAAAAAGGATTGATCATGTAATTGTGGGTTTATTTCTGGGATCTCTGTTTTATTCCATTCATCTATGTGTCTACTTTTGTTGGCAGTACCATGATATTTTGATTACTGTAGCTTTGTAGTATAAATCAAGGTGTGACATCTTCAGCTTTATTCTTTTTTCACAAGAATGTTTTGACTACTCAATATCTTTGTTTTTCCATATAAATTTTAGAATTGTTTGTTCTTAGTGAAAGAAAATGCTACGGATATGTGACAGAAATTACATGGAATTTGTAGATTACCTTAGGAAAAAAGATCCTTTTAACAATATTAACTTCCAATGAAGGAGCACTGTATATTTTTTCATTTGTTTTTATCTTCAATTTCTTTCAACAATGTCTTACTGTTTTCCTAGTTCAGGCAAGTCTTTTATTTCCTTTGCTAAATCTATTCTTAGCTATTTTATTCTTTTAGATACAATTGTAAATTAGATTGTTTTCTTCATTTCTTTTTCCATTAGTTTGTTTTTAGTATATAAAAATATAAAAAAAATTTATGTATATTAATTTAGTATCCTGCATTTTTACTCTTCATTTATCATTCAAATAGATTTTTGGTGGCTTCTTTAGAATATTCTATGTATAGTATCATGTCATCTGCAAACAGTGACAGTTTTACTTCTTCCTTTCCTATTTGGATGCCTTTGGAACACAAGCTAACATCCCTATATTTTAACTTCACACACACACATTTAATTTTTTATATCATATTTTATATCTTTTTGCTTTGTGTATCATTTAACTACTTTTTCAAATGATTTTACTACTTTTAACATTTTAAATCATTATACAGAAGATTAATTACCTTTATTGTTTGCTTTTACAAATGAGTTTTTTTTCTTTTGTAATTTTTATATATTTCTTGCTGTGATCTTTTGTCCTACATAGAGAAATCCCTTTAATATTTCTTGCAAGCCCACTTTAGAGGTGCTGAACTCTTATCCTTTGCTTGTCTGTTAACCTTTTTATCTCACCTTTAAATTTGAATGGTAATTTGTTGGGTAGATTATTCTTGATTTTAGGATTTTTCTTTCACAATTTTGATCATATTGATCCCTTCTGATCTGCAAATTTTCTGCTGAAAGGTCAGCTGAGAGTCTTATGTGAGTTTTTTGTATAATGCTAA